>NC_133874.1:5603101-6055601 GCF_044706935.1 Curcuma longa
TGCACAATGTGGGATTCAACTTCAACATCTCTATTGCACCGACCAATAGGTTTCTTTTTACTCCCGTGAGTTTCACCATACTAAAAAATTTTTTATTCATGAACTCTATCCATTTAAAAAAATTCAAAAGCATTTAAGTTATCAATGTTTGAATCAAAACTTATATAAAAAGGATCTAGATAAGTCAATTTCAAATCCAAATTTTATCCAATAGATTCATTCATTCTCTTGAGTCTCGCCATACTCAAAATTTTTGATTTATGACCCCTATTAATTTATAAAAATTATTTAAATAATTTAGTCTTACTTACTTTCGACACAATGTCATATCTTGATCTAAACACTTCTGATTTATTCTAAAACAACATCATAGCTTTTGATCTTGTTCATGTTAGAATTTCAAAATTTTAAAAGCATCTCAATGAGTTTAAAACTCATTTATAATTTAAATGTCTCTAAAATCTTAAACTTTAGCATGAACAACATCAAGAGAGTACAAGAAAATTATTGGAGCTATCCTAGAGTAAATCAAAAATAAAGAAATCTGAATTTTTAAACAATTTCTCTAAACTAATAGAGTCATGAATCAAGAGTTTTTAAATATGGTAAGACTTAAGAGAGCGAAAGAAATTTGATCGTTAAAGTTTGATTTGAAACTGACTTATCTAAGTCCATTAATAAATTTTAGTTAAAATTCATTAATTGCTTAGATGCTTCTTAAAATTTAAAATTTTAGCATTGATAATATCAAAAGAGTATAAAGAAGCTATTGATTTGTTGGAAATTGATTTTTGTTACCAATGGGATGGTGTAAAAAAATTGGACAATAATCTACTTAAAAATCGAGTAGATTGCCTTAAAAAAATTTGACAACAAGTGAAACTAATATCCAATTCCAAGTGATTCGAATGCGTGGGAAAAAATTCTATATGTAATTTTATATTATATCACATCTAATTATTTAAAAATAAAATAAAAACTTAATTATTTTATTGAAGACTTTAATATAAAAGTCATTACTTTAAAATTTATGTCTTTATTTCGAGTAGCTTTCTTAATTTTATGTATTTTTTAAAAATTTTAAATCTATCAATAAATTTTTAATCAAAAGTAACTTTTGATGACTTTGAAAAACTCAATTTTGTTTTAAATTTACCTTACACTGATCATCATCCTCTAACTTTATCCATATATTTATTTTCAATTTTAAAACCTTAATAAAAATTAAAATATTATAAAATTACAAAAGAATGTTAATAAAAGAATAAAAATAAAAGTTATTTTTGTTTAGTACTTACCTTTTTTTTTTTAATAGCTAATTACAAGAGAATAAAAAGAAAGTGAAATAAAGAAACATTAAAATTTTAAAAACTAAAAATAAAAAGATTACTTTGGTGTTGATTTGGTCAACACATTACCAACTTAATATTGATTTCATCAAATTATCACTATCGTACTGTTTATATCAAAATATCACCATTTTGATGCTCCAAAGTTGGAATATCAAAAGATATCAAATAGGTCCTTTCACACTCGTGAGTCTCACTATGATTAAAAAAACTCTTAAGTTATAACCTTTATCAATTTAGCTAAATTTTTTAAAAATTTTAATCTTCTTTAATATGATTTTACATTTGGAACTAGATATCTGTTATTTATTTAGAACAATATTAATAGTTTCAATTTAGAGAAATTATTTAAAAATTTTAGTTTTCTTTACTTTTTGACATAGTTTCATATTTGGATCTAGATATCTCTAATTTACTATAGAACAATACCAATAAAAATTTAATTTCTTTATTTTTGGCACAGTATCATATTTGGATCTAGACATCTCTAATTTACTTAGGATAATATTAATTTCTTCCTTGCACTCTCTTCATCTTGTTCATTTCAGTCTAAACTATATCCAATGGATTCCATTTACTCTCTTTAATTTCTCCATGCTCAAAAACTCTTAATTCATAACCTCTATAAGTTAAAAAAAATTATTTAAAAAATTCATTCTTCTTTATTTTTAACACACTATCGTATTTGGACTTATACATCTTTGATTTACTCTATAATAACATCAATAGTTTTCTTGTACTCTCATAATCTTGTCGATGTGATTTCAAAAACATTTAAGTCATCAATGAATTGATGAACTTAAGTTAGTTTCAATTCAAACTTTATCTAATAGGTTCCTTTCACTTTCTTGAGTTTCACCTACTCAATAACTCTTGATTTATGACCCCTATCATTTAAAAAAATATATTATAAAAATTTAACCTTCTTTACTTTTGACAAATTATCATATCTGTATCTATTCACATCTAATTTACTTTAGGATAACATCAATAGCTTTCTTTTACACTCCTAATATTGTTGATGCTAAAATGTCAAAATTTCAAAAGTATTTAAGTCATCAATAAATTGATGAACCTATAAATTAGTTTCAATTCCAACTTTATCTAATAAATTACTTTCACTTTTTCTAGTCTCACCATGTTAAAAAAATCTTGATTTATGACCCCTATCAATATAAAAAATTTAATCTTTTTTACTATCATATCGTACCTATACACATTTGATTTATTCTAGGATAACACTAGTAGCTTCATATCATACCTATACACATTTGATTTATTCTAGGATAACCCTAGTAGCTTCGTTGTACTCTTTTGATATTGTCTTTATTAAAATTTCAAAATTTAAGAAGTATCTAAGCTATTAATAAGTTTTGACTAAAACTTATTAATAGATTTAGAACTTAGTTTCAGTCCAAACTTAAACCTTTAAAATTCTTTCGCTCTTTTGAATGTTACCATATTTAAAAACTCTTGATTCATGACTCTATTAGTTTAGAGAAATTGTTTAAAAATTTAGACTTTATTATTAACAAAATATCATATCTAGCAATAGACACCTTTGATTTACTCTAGGATAACTCTAATAATTTTTCTGCACTTTCGATGTGGTTCAACTAAAGTTAAAACTTTTAGAGACATTAAACTATACAAGAGTTTTAAACTCATTGCCAAGGATAAAAAGGTCAAAAAAATGACATCAGCTTCTTCAACATGACAGCCAATTTTCCAAAAGCGTAATTGTAATTTTATATAAGTAAAAACTATTACATAAATAAAGCCGGGGGTGTAGCTCATATGGTAGAGCGCTCGCTTCGCATGCGAGAGGCACGGGATTCGATTCCCCGCACCTCCAATGATTTTTATTTTACCTTAATTTTAATAAACCTTTTAAACAATTTATATTCCTTTAGCAACGTAATAGAGACATAGCAGAGAGGCTTCCTCAGGGCCACGCCATGCGAGAGGTAAGGAGTTCGATTCACGGTGGCTTTATATTTTATATTTACTTTAATTTCTCTCATGCGTGAGGCACGGTTCGATTTCGATTCCCGCACCTCCATATGTTTTTTTTTTACATTAATTTTATAAAACCTTTTAAAATATATATATATATTCCTACGGCCACTCAATCGAGATTTGGCAGGGAGCTCTCCTCAGGGCCTCAGGCATGGCCGCCTCCTCCGCTTCCCCCTTCCCGTCTCCGACCCAGCTCACTCTACTGCGTTCCGCCCCTGGTCCTAACCACCGCCTCTTCTATCTCCGCTCTTTCTCCCCCAACTGCCGAGCACTCACCAACCCAGTTCCCGCTCCGTCCTCACCCCCCGTGCCCTGCCCCCTTCCCATCCGCCGGCGGGAGGCCGCCCTCTCTCTCTTCCTTGTCCTTCTCGACCCCCCAGCTGGCGCCTCCTCCGACCAGACGAACTGCACCCTCGCCGTCTCCTCCTCCGGCCTCGCGTTCTGCGATACCGTCGTCGGCACCGGCCCCGGCGCCACCAAGGGCCAGCTCATCAAGGTAAAGAACCCTCTTTTACGGACTCCGCCGCCTACTTGACCACGGATTTCCCCTAAAGTTCGTTTCTTGCGCGATGATTCGGAACTCCGAAGGCGCATTACGTCGGCAAATTGGAGAACGGCAAGGTGTTCGACAGCAGCTACAGCCGCGGGCGGCCTCTCTCATTCAGGGTCGGCGTCGGCGAGGTAAAACTCGCACAATTCCACCCCAAAAAAACAACAAGTCCGTTTCAAACCTATGACTACGATAACGTCTTTAGGTGATCAAAGGATGGGATCAAGGGATTCTAGGCGGAGATGGAATTCCACCAATGCTCGCCGGTAGGCACAAAAATTGGTTTTGTTTTCCATTCATAATCTGTGCTTCTTACTGTGTTGGTCGTGTGACCTTTAAAACCGCAGGCGGCAAGCGTACATTGAAGCTTCCTCCCGAGCTTGGTTATGGGGCGAGAGGAGCAGGCTGCAGAGGAGGTAGGCTTTCCTACACTGTTTCCAGAATAGAATCGAGCAAACCGGTTCAACAGAGGCCTGTTTGGTTTAACATTTGATGTCAAATTACACAATGCTGCTTTATGTCGACCAGGTTCTTGCATTATTCCTCCGGATTCAGCTCTTCTGTTCGATATAGAATTGATTGGCTAGGCAGGAGGCAGAGACCTAGAGAGTCTTTCTCACAAAAGGAAACCAAGAGACGAGATACTTGTTGTATAAGCACTGCAAGTAATGACAATTCTGCCTTATTGATTTCCTACTGTAAACAACCTTTATGATTTCTAATTCTGTGTTGATTTCTAAGAAAACCCGAGATCTCTTAGTCCCACATCGTCAACGCGTTCGTTGCTTTCTGCCGGTATAATCGTTGTCTGTGGGCCTCCGACCGCCGAGCTGGGCAGCGCTAGCTTGTGACCCGTGTGGGGGCATTGAATGGTTTGGATGATGTTGCTGGGTTCGGGAGGCGTGCATTCTATGTATGATTGTTGGCCTGTCCATTCCAAGTTGATAGTGAACCGATAAAATTGGGCGAAGGTCTGATTTGACCGGTTTGTAGCGTGGTGGGCACCGGTCCAGGCTGGCTTCACAGAGCAATCCCAACCATCCGTTGTCAACGGTGGAAGGATCACAGGCTGCTTTATATCGGATCCACATGATCCCTCTCAGCCCGCTTCCATCAAACAAACCATTTTAATTTTTTTTTAATTTCTTTTGTTCCGCCTGTTCGAACAGCTTGCATTTCTTTAACCCTAGCAGGTAAAAAAACGAACTCTCTTAGTCCCACATCGCTTGATCATCATTTCCTCCATACCAATGTAATTTCTTTCGTTGGCACCTCCATCGCCGAGCTGAGTTGCGTCAGCTTGTGACCCTAGCGGGGGCAATGAACGATTTGGATGATGTCTCTGGGTTCCGAGGTGTGGATTCTCTGTATCATCACTGGTCTGCCCGTTCCAAGTTGATTGTGAGCCGATACGATTGGGCGTAAGCTCGGTTAGTCCGGTTCATAATGTGGAGGTAACTGGGCCAGGCTGGTTTCACAGAGCAGTCACAACCACCCACTTTCAACGGTGGAAGGAAAATAGATCGGTTTACACCGAATCCAATATATACCTTGTGACCGGTGCCTATCAGACAAATCGTTTTTTATTTTTCTTAATAGGCAAAAATTATTTCATTCTTTTGTTTTCAACCTTGTGAGTGGTAATATGAGCAGATATGAAAGTTGTTCCCAAAAGATAAAACGTTTTTCGGTATTTTTCCCAAAGATTTTTTAAAAAGGTGCATCATTTTTAATTTTATTTTATCATAGGTACACCTAATTAAGTAACAAATTAATTTTTTTATTTAAATTGAAGAATCAAATCAGATCAAGAAAAAAGACACTTAATTATGTTATTAAGGAGATTCATACAATATGATTGATTATCCTAAAAAACTTATTTTTTAAAAAAATTACATCATTAAACTCCTTAATTTAGTTATATAGCTTTTAATTTTTTAAAATTCATTAATAAATTTTGATAAAAATCATTGATGTTTCTAAAGAATTCAATTTTATTTTAAATTTATATTGTGGCATTCATGATAATCATCTGAATTTATCAATATTTTTATTTTCAATTTTGAAACCTTAATAAAAAATAAAAAATTATAAACTTACAAAAGAATATTAATAAAAGGGTTACTTTTTTAAATTTTCTATCTATTTTAATAGCTAATTAAAAGAGAGGGAAAAAGTGAAACAAAATTGAGAAAGAAAAATTAAAAACAAAAAGATTACTTTAGTGCTGTTTTGGTCCATCACCACTTTAGTGCTACTTTGGTCAAAGCATCATACTCTTGGTGCTACTTTGTAGAAGTATCATCAATTTGGTATTATTTTCGTCAAAACATTATCATTTTGGTGTTTTAAAGATGAAATATTAAGAGAAATAATATAATATATTCCTTTCACTCTCTTAGTCTCACAATGTACAAAAATTCTTGATTTATGACCCTTATAGATTTAAAAAAATTATTTAAAAAATTTAATCTTTTTAAATTTTGACATGATTTCATATCTAATCCTAGACATTTCTAATTTACTTTAGAATAACATCTATAGTTTTTTTGCACTTTCCTATTCTTGTCCATATTAAAATTTCAAATTTTCAAAAGCATTTAAGCAATCATGGATGAACCTATATAAGTCAGTTTCAATCCAAATTTTATCCAATAGATTACTTTCACTCTCTTGAGTCTCACCATGCTAAAAACTTTTGATTTTTGATCATTATCAGTTTAGAGAAATTGTTTAAACAATTTAACCATCTTTACTTTAGGTATAATGCCACATCTTTACTTTAGGTATCAATATCACCATTTTGATGCTCCAAAGATGGAATATCAAGAGATTTGATCTAATAAGTTCCTTTTACATTTGCGAGTCTCACTAACTCTTAATTTACAATCCTTATCAATTTAGCTAAATTGTTTAAAAAATTTAATCTTTTTTAATATGATTTTATATTTGGACCTAGATATCTCTTGTTAGCTTAGAACAACATGAATAGTTTCAATTTAGAGAAATTATTTAAAAAATTAAGTCTTCTTTATTTTTGACATGATTTTATATTTGGACCTAGATATCTTTAATTTATTCTAGAACAACACCAATAAAAATTCAGTTTCTTTACTTTGGTACAGTATCATATATGGATCTAAACATCTATAATTTACTTAGAATAATACTAATTGCTTCCTTGCACTCTTCTGATCTTATTCATTTCAGTCTAAACTTTATTCAATAGGTTCCATTTACTCTCTTTAGTCTCACCATATTCAAAAACTCTTAATTCATGACCTCTATAAGTTTTTAAAAAATTATTTAAAAAATTCATTCTTCTTTACTTTTAACACACTATCATATCTTGACTTATACATCTTTCATTTACTCTAGAACAACATCAATAGTTTTCTTGCACTCTCATGATCTTGTCGATGCGATTTCAAAAGCATTTAAGTCATTAATGAATTGATGGACATAAGTTAGTTTTAATTTAAATTTTATCCAATAGGTTCCTTTCACTTTCTTGAGTCTCACCTGCTTAATAACTCTTGATTTATGACCCCTATCACTTAAAAAATATATTTAAAAAATTTAACCTTTTTTACTTTTGACACATTATCATACCTGTATCTATTCACATCCAATTTACTTTAGGATAACATCAATAACTTTCTTTTACACTCCTAATATTATCGACGCTAAAATGCTAAATTTTCAAAAGTATTTAAGTCATCAATGAATTTATAAACCTGGCTAGATAAGTTAGTTTCAATTCAGACTTTATCTAATAAATTGCTTTCACTTCCCTTAGTCTCACCATGCTAAAAAAATTTCGATTTATGACCCCTATCAATATAAAAAATTTTAAAAAATTTAGTCTTTTTTACTATCATATCGTACATATACACATTTGATTTATTCTAGGATAACACCAATAGCTTCGTTGTACTCTTTTGATATTGTCTATATTAAAATTTTAAAATTTAAAAAGTATCTAAGCCATTAATGAGTTTTGACTAAAACTTATTAATAGACTTAGATAACTCAGTTTTAGTCCAAAATTAAACTTTTAAATTTCTTTCGCTCTCTTGAATGTTACCATATTTAAAAACTCTTGATTCATGGCTCTATTAGTTTAGAGAAATTGTTTAAAAATTTAGACTTCTTTATTTTTAACACAATATCATATCTAGCAATTAATAGACACCTTTGATCACTCTAGGATAACTCTAATAATTTTTTTGCACTATATTGATGTTGTTCATACTAAAGTTAAAGCTTTTAGAGACATTTAAATTATACAAGAGTTTTAAACTCATTGCCAAGGGTAAAAAGGTCAAAAAATGACATCAGCTTCTTCCACCTGACAGCCAATTTTACATCCAAAAGCGTAATTATAATTTTATATAAGTAACAAAGTATTAACTTAAAACAACCGGGGGTGTAGCTCATATGGTAGAGCGCTCGCTTTGCATGCGAGAGGCACGGGGTTCGATTCCCCGCACCTCCATATTTATTTTGCCTTAATTTTAATAAACATTTTAAATGATTTATATTCCTACAGCTACACAATAGAGACTTAGCAGAGAGGTCTCCTCAGGGCCTTGCCATGCGAGAGGCATGGAGTTCGATTCTTGCTGCCTTCATTTTTTATTTTACTTTAATTTCTCTAATGCGTGAGGCACGGTTCGATTCCCCGCACCTCCATATGTTTTTTTTACCTTAATTTTATAAAACCTTTTAAAATAAATATATATTCCTACGGCCACTCAATAGAGATTTGGCAGAGAGCTCTCCTCAAGGCCTCGGGCATGGCCGCCTCCTCCGCTTCCCCCTTCCCGTCTCCGACCATGCTCACCCTACTCCGCTCCGCCCCTGGCCCCGACCACCGCCTCTTCTTTCGCCGTTCTTTCTCCCCCAACTGCCGAGCACTCACCGACCCAGTTCCCGCTCCGTCCTCACCCCCCGTGCCCCGCCCCCTTCCCATCCGCCGGCGGGAGGCCGCCCTCCCTCTCTCTCCTCCTCGTCCTCCTCGACCCCCCAGCTGGCGCCTCCTCCGACCAGACGAACTGCACCCTCGCCGTCGCCTCCTCCGGCCTCGCGTTCTGCGATACCGTCGTCGGCACCGGCCCCGGCGCCACCGGGGGCCAGCTCATCAAGGTAAAGAACCCTCTTTTACGGACTCCACCGCCTACTTGATCACGGATTTCACCTAAAGTTCGTTTCTTGCTAGATGATTCGGAACTCCGAAGGCGCATTACGTCGGCAAATTGGAGAACGGCAAGGTGTTCGACAGCAGCTACAGCCGCGGGCGGCCTCTCTCATTCATGGGGGCGCCGCCGTCAAGGCCAGCGCCACCACCCGCCATATCACGTTCGCCGCCGCGAAGGAAGATCTCATCTCCCGTCCGGATTGTTAACTGGCTCAGGTAAAAAAACAAAACCCGAGCTCTCTCAGTCCCACATCGTTAACACGCTCGTTGCTTCCTGCCTGTATAATGGTTGTCTTTGGTTGTTCAATCGCCGAGCTTGGCAGCGCTAGCTTGTGACCCAAGCGGGGGCATTGAATGGTTTGGATGTTTTTGTTGGGTTCGGAGTCGTGTATCCTACGTACGATTGCTGGCCTGCCCATTCCAATTCGATTGTGAATCGGTAAAATTGGGCGAAGGCCTGGTTCATCCGGTTTGTAGTGTGGTGGTCACCCGTCCAGGCTGGTTTCACAGAGCAATTCCATCCACCCGCTGTCTACGGTGGAAGGATCACAGGTCGCTTTACATTGGATACACATGATTACTCCCAACCCGCTTCCAACAAACAAATCATTTTTTTTATTTTTAAAAATTTCGGTAAAGGTAAAATTATTCCCTCCATTACTAATTTTACCCTTCATTCTATTAAAATTGTGAAACTTTACAAAGAATTATTTGTTTTGTTCTTCTGTAAAAGCTAGCAGCTGCTTGTCTTTTCCTTGGCTTCTGCTTCTAGTCCTCCGCCGTAGCCGTGGCAATAGACAACGGCACACGCCCCCCTTCCGCCGCGGCGGTGAATCAAGATCTCATCTTACATTCGGCTTGTCAGCTAGCTCAGATAAAAAAATAAACTCTCTTAGTCCCACATCGCTTGATCATCGTTTCCTCTATGCGAATATAATTGCTTTCGTTGGCACCTCCATTGCCGAGTTGAGTTGCGTCAACTTGTGACTCCAGCGGGGGCAATGAACGATTTGGATGATGACTCTGAGTTCTGAGGCGTGGATTCTCTGTATCATTGTTGGTCTGCCCGTTCCAAGTTGATGGTGAGCCGGTACGATTGGGCGTAAGCTCGGTTAGTCCGGTTCATAATGTGGAGGTAACTGGGCCAGACTGGTTTCACAGAGCAGTCACAACCACCTGCTTTCAATGGTGGAAGGATAGCAGACCGGTTTACACCGAATTCACTATATACCTCATAATCGGGGTCTATCTGACAAATCGTTTTTTATTTTTCTTACAAAGTTAATAAAGAATTATTTCATTCTTTTGTTCTGGCTGTTCAAAGTTAATAAAAGGATCATTTTTTAAATTTTCTATCTATCTTAATAGCTAATTAAAAGAGAGGAAAAAGTGAAACAAAATTGAGAAAGAAAAATTAAAAAGAAAAAGAAAAATTAAATAAAAGTATCATTTTGTTTTGGCAGTCACAACCATCCCCTTCTGCCGCGGCGGCGAATCAAGATCTCATCTTACATTCGGCTTGTCAGCTAGCTCAGATAAAAAAACAAACTCTCTTAGTCCCACATCGCTTGATCATCGTTTCCTCATGCGAATGTAATTGCTTTTGTTGGCACCTCCATCGCCGAGTTGAGTTGCGTCAACTTGTGACTCCAGCGGGGGCAATGAACGATTTGGATGATGACTCTGGGTTCTGAGGCGTGAATTCTCTGTATCATTGTTGGTCTACCTGTTCCAAGTTGATGGTGAGCCGGTACAATTGGGCGTAAGCTCAGTTAGTCCGGTTCATAATGTGGAGGTAACTGGGCCAGACTGATTTCATAGAGCAGTCACAACCATCTGCTTTCAATGGTGGAAGGATAACAGACTGGTTTACACCAAATCCACTATATACCTCGTAATCGGGGTCTATCAGAAAAATCATTTTTTATTTTTCTTATAGGCAAGATTATTACAAAGAGTTATTTCATTCTTTTGTTCTGGCTGTACAAAGTTAATAAAAGGATCAATTTTTAAATTTTCTGTCTATCTTAATAGCTAATTAAAAGAGAGGAAAAAAGTGAAACAAAATTGAGAAAGAAAAATTAAAAATAAAAAGATTACTTTAGTGTTGTTTTGATCCATCACCACTTTGGTCCTACGTTGGTCAAAGCATCGTGATCTTGGTGCTACTCTCGTCAAAGTACCACTAATTTGATATTATTTTCGTCAAAACATCATCATCTTGGTGCTTCAAAGATGAAATATTCAGAAATCTAATCCAATAAATTTCTTTTACTCTCTTGAGTCTCATAATATATAAAAACTCTTGATTCTTAATTTATGACCCTTATCGATTTAGAAAAAATAATTAAAAAAATTCAATCTCTTTTAATTTTGACACGGTTTCATATCTAATCCTAGACATCTCTAATTTGCTCTAGAATAATATCAATAGTTTCTTTGCACTTTCCTATCCATGTTAAACTTTCAAAATTCCAAAAGCATTTAAGCCATTAATGAGTTTTGACTCATTGATGAACCTATATAAATCAGTTTCAGTTCAAACTTTATCCCTAAGCCATAAAACTCATTGATAAGTCCAAACTTTATCTTAATAGGTTTCTTTTACTCTCCTAATCTTACCATACTCGAAAACTCATAATTCATAATCCCTATCACTTTAAAAAAAATTATTTTAAAATTTGAATCTTCCTTACTTATGGCTCATTATCATATCTGAACCTATACATCTCTGATTTACTCTAGAATAATATCAATAGTTTTCTGGTATTCTCATGATCTTATTGTCAGTTTTGATCAAAACTAATTCATGTACCTAGATAAGTCAATTTCAATTCAAACTTTATTCAAGGGAAGTTTTATCACTCTCATAAATCTCTTCATGCTAAACAACTTGTTGATTCATGATCCTTATCAGTTAAAAAAATTATTTAAAAATACCTAACTTTCTTTACTTTTGTTATAGTGTCATATTTGAATCTATGCACTTCTGATTTATTATAAGAGAGCATTAATAGTTTCCTTGCACTTTTCTAATCTTGTCCATGCTAAAATTTTAAAATTTAGAAACATCTAAGCCATTAATGAGTTTTGAATAAAAACTATTGGACCACTTTCAATCCAAACTTTATCCAATAGGTTCCTTTCACTCTCATCAATCTCACTATTCTGAAAACTCTTTGATTCATGACCCCTATCAATTTAGAAAAATTATTTAAAAAGTTCAGACTTCTTTACTTTTGACACAATATCATATCTGAACCTAAACACTTTTGATTTACTCTAGAATAGTACTAATAACTTTCTTATACTTTTCCGATTTTGTCTATACTCAAGCTTCAAGATTTTAGAGATATCTAAGTTATCAATGAGTTTTGATCAAAATTTATTATTAGGGGTTAAAAGTAAAGAAAGCTAAATTTTAAAAATAATTTCTATAAATCGATAGAAGTCATGAATTAAGAGTTTGGAGTATGTGAGACTCAAAGGAATAGAAGGAACTTATTGGATTAGGTTTGAAATGAATCTAACTTATTTTAGTACTCCATCAATGAGTTTTGGTTAAAACTCATTCATCACTTAAATGCTTCTATAATCCTAAAATTTAGTGTTAACAAAATCAAGGAAGCTATTGATGTTGTTTTAAGGTAAATTATATGTTTTGAAACAATACTATGCCAAAATTAAAGAAGATTGAATTTTTAAAATATTTTTCTCTAAATTGATAGGAGTCATAAATTAAAATTTTTTGAGTATTGTGAGACTCAAAAGAGTGAAAGGAATGTATTGAATAAAGTTCAAACAAAAACTTACTTATCTAGTCCATCAGTCAGTTTTATTCAAAATTTATTCATGACTTAAATGCTCCTGAAATTATAAAACGTTAGCATGAATAAGATCACGAGAGTACAAAAAAGTTATTGGTGTCGTTCTATAGTAAATCAAAGTTGTTTAGATCTAGATATGATACTGTATCAAAAGTAAAAAGATTAAATTGTTTAAATAATTTCACTAAATTGATAAAGATTATAAATTTCAAGCTCAAGAGAAAGTGAAAGCAACATATTTTGGTTAAATCAAGACATATGCATGTGTGCCTACATATTTCCCAAGTATATTTATGTGTGTTCATTATGTTTTTTTAATTAAATAGTTTGTTTATTACCTTTATGTATGGACATCAAGAAATGCTACTCACTTCAAGACTGCTGCTTCTGTATCCTTCTAGTCAGTCAATGGTGTTGCTTTGTTTAATTAATAAACTCTTCTGTTTATTACTAGATAATTAGTGCACTAATTTGTTGTTAGAATTATAACAGTAAAATTTAATTGCATAGTTATGGAGTGAGTATCTGATATAGGTATTTTTATGCATAGGATACTAATCTTTTAGCCCTTAATATATTGTGGATTAGGCAATTATGTTGGTGCTCACAGATGAAGTAGTCAATTATATAGACAAGAGTTTGATGCTAGGAATTGCTTCTAAAGGCAAGGGAGGGAATAAATTATACATCTACTTGAACTAGGGATTGAAAATAGCAAGAGAGAAGAACCACTGATTGATTAGATTGTCTCCAAGAACCAAAATAGATAACAAGTCCAACAAAGATGAATACCACATACAGCTTAGAGACTAATCATGATGAAATTTATAAAGCATTACCTTGTTGATATAATAGATAGTGTATCATTACATAAGGTTCGTCTGTATGAAATTTTAAAAACAAATACAAGAAAAGAACTTAGAACATCATTGGAATTAGAACAAACCAAGTTTCTCTAAAGCCATTCCATTGCTTATTTACTTGCAATGAACAATGCAACTATGTAGGTGCAGAACACTAGTGCAGAAAAGCATTCAAGTTAGAAGATGTAGCATATGACCTGCAAAAATAAAGAACCATTAACATGTTATCCTTTTAATAGCTAAAAGGAAGGTGAGTGAGTAACAAAAGAGTAAGATTATTAGCTAGATTCCAACAAAGTAAGAGTAATTAATTGAGTTGTTAGGTCTAACCTTGTAATTATGCAACAAGTTGGAGAAGTCACAACATGACTATTGTCCCTTATGAAAAAGGATTCCATTTATGTTTTTGATACTTCTGCAGACAAAGTAAATTAGTGAGAGAAAAAAACTATTCCTATGTGTCTAACCATTAGATGCAAGTTTTAACAGAGAATAAAAACAAATTAAATACAAGTAGGACTAATTAGAAAAGAAGAACAATTGTTTAAGAGGCATGAATGTGAATCTCATATGCACAGGGGCACATTGATCAACAATCATGCACAGTTTAGGTACCTGGCTCTGCAGTTTGGGACAAGCTTCAACAATTAGATTTTTCAGTCGACCCTTAACTGTCAATTCCTCTGGAATGAAGGACAGCGCCCGACAACCATATAAGCACAAGGAGTCCAAAGGTGACTGTTCGAGCCAAATTGGCAAAGCCTCCAATTTATTGCAATTCATTATTGTCAATGTCTGTAGGTTATGGATCTCCCTTGTATCATTTGGTAGACTTCTCAGTTCTTGGCACCCAAATATCTGCAGCATATTGATTCCTCCAAGGTTAGACCAAGAATTGAATTTAGAAGTAGGCATTAGCATCTCATTGCTCAACCACAATTTCAACTTCAATTGAGATGATGTTGGAAGTTGCACACAGAATTCCCTGAGCTTTGGGCACTGAATTAGAGTCAATTCCTCAAGTTTGGCAAAAAGACTATGATTTTGTTTTCTGTTCACGTCTAGCCACTTCTCTAGCCTAGGCATTTCAGAGAATGTGAGTTTCCTCAACTCAGGAAATACAAATGAGTTTATATCCTTCCCGTAGAATTCATCATCTATTACTTCGATTGAATCAAAACCACTTATTGCAACTTCCTCAAGCTCAGGTAATATTCCAAGTGGTGGTAGCCTCACACACCTCCTGAGATTAACAAGTTCTACTCTTTTCAATTTTTTTAGAACAATCAACTGGGACTCGGGCATCAACCAAGTTGGGAGTTTCTCGCTCATGTATGAAATGATCCGCAAGACCTTCAACTCTTGCAGGTCTTGTAGGTCTTGGAAGACTTCAAACAGCAGGACCATGGGCTCGGAAGTTCCCTCAGTAGCCATATCATTCCACCATTCCCAATGCAGCACCACCTCATTTAGATGTTGATCCTTCAGTAAATGAAGGATTTGCACCCTTTTTTAAATCAGCTAATTCTAATCTTTCAAGGTGTTGTATATGCAGGGATTCAAGATTTTCAAGAAATAGCAACTCTGACAACATGAAATTTCCAAGGCCATCTTTGGCATCAATTCCCCTTATAGACTGCAAGTTTATCAATAGGATAATTCCGTATGGCATTGTAGTCAATGCTGCACATCCTGCCATGTTAAGCTGCATCAAGTTCTTCATGCTGCTCAAATCATAAGGCAACTCAGAAAGCCTACAACAACCTTCAATATCTAATTCATTCAAATTTACAAGGTAAATGATCGACTCTGGCAACTTCTGAATCCTCAGGCAGTAAGACAGTTTCAAAATCTGCAATTTCCAAAGCTCGTGGATTCTTCTTGGAAGCTCCTTGAGCTTTTGGCAACTAGATAAATTGAGAACACGCAAGTTAGAGAGGTTGCAGATGGATTCAGGTAGTGTTTCAATCTTGTTCTCTGCGAGGTTGAGGTATCTCAAGCCACGCAATGTGCCAACTTCTCTAGGAAGGTCTTGAATCATCATAGTTCTCATATCTAACGTACATAAACTCGTGAGACTTGGAAACATACTTGAAAGTATCTTTGTCTCAATCTGACAAATATGTTCATTTTTCTCTTCCCTATGTAAAACCAATGTTCTCAACTTCCTGGCTACTCTAGCCACTTGTCGAATAGCTTTTTTGAATTTGGAAATATTTTTAGAATCGATAAGTAAATACAAATGGCGGCATTGCGGTGGTATCCTCGAAGCTCCACTAACCTTCATTCTAAAGAAGCATAGATCTACACCGTACTCCAATGCCATGAATTCAATGTTCCTCTTGTGCCAATAATATATTAGAGTGCCTTCAGCAACCAACATATGGAACACATCTTCACCATAACATGGATGATCTGGAGATCCTCCAAACAATAAGTACTCATAAAGAAAACATCGTATCATCTCCATCCAGAGGCCAAAAGTAGCCCCCTATTGACTAGGTAATTCAACGAGCTGGCTGTCTCTTGGAGCTCCAATAGGATGGACCGGCGCCTACTCGTCAATTGGATATTGTTGTTGACTGAGAGATGAAAGAAGTTGCTCATCCTCCTCTTCTTGTCTGCTTCATATTCAATGCTCGGCTCCCAGTCGTCCAGGATCCTTTTGAATAGGCTGTGGACATCCTCAATGGCCACACCCACATCCTTCATCCACTCTTCCACATCGGGCTGCTCAAGCGCGCGAAGAGCACCATCCATGACGAAGGAATTGATGACCCAAAGGCTGTCCAAAATCATCTCAAAGTGATTTGAGATGTGGAATGCCTTTCTTAGTAACACCATCTCGGGCGGCGCTGACAAGATCTTCATCAGTATGTGCCTCAATTGCGCTGCTGCCTCGGTAGACATCTTAGCTATATGCTTTTGGTGGATGCACAGAGTTGGCTCGATCTCTAATTTTTAACTTCTCTTCTTGTTTAATTTGCATATGTGTGGGCTATAGTATATGATATGGCGGATTCCGAGTGGTTTCACGTGGTGGAAGAAGTCAAGAGTCAGTATGATGTGGTAAGAAAACGTCAAAGGCCCAGCCAGCCCCTTTGACCGGCTGACCCAATTACCACGCTGCGTCTGACCCGACTCTCGCTAGCTCGACCCGGTTCCTAGGGGTCTTCCAACCTGCCAAAGGGTTAGGACGGTTACTAGGTTGTCAGACCCGGCTCCCTAGATCCTCTTCTGCTCCTACTCACGATTAAAATGCGAGAATAATCTGCACGGTTGAGTGATAAGGTGGTTACGAGATGGCAAGTTTGGTCCCTTAGATGTCTTTCTGTCTGCACACTTGTTAGCAATTTACAGAACTTGTCCCCTCAAGATAAAACACCAGCCTGCCATCGGTCAGCCACGCTGCCCCTTGGGTGAGTATAAAAGCTCTTCCTCAGATATGAAAAAGCTCTCTGGATTCTAGTAATTTCCACTAATCTCTCTTCTCTCTCTCCGCTTTATGTCTTTTGCTGACTTGAGCGTCGAAGTAGCCTGCCAGAAATTCCCGACACCCAGCTAATTCGCTTGTTCAATCTATTCACAGGTCGAAGTACTCACGGGGATGCTGACGGTTGAGGTGGTATAATCTTGACTGATGACTTGACTATCTACGGCATCCAACCGGAACAGTATACATTCAAGTTAAGGCCCCACGGAAGCTTAGCGCTTGCTTTAGGTTCTCCCATTGTTACTTGCAGAAGGCTTTGACCTTTTTTAAGAGTTGTGTCATGACTGTAGATCTGCCAAGCAAGCAACAATATCTAATTATTATTCACTTCAATATGGACAAAAATAAATGGTAAATTGATTCTTTATTTAATTTATGTAACGATAATAAGCTTTACATAGTGCTCATATCGATCGTTTTCCTCCGTAATTACTTGAAATTCTTTAATATATTAAATTTAAAATTCAATTTTATTCTAAATATACAAAATTTATAACTTTAATTCCTTTCTTCTAAATATATTTACAACTGACATCGATCATTTGTTATTACAATATTTTTCCAAAATGCACAGCCAATTTTTCAAAATAAGCACCGTATTTTATTTTTTTAAAAAGACGTGCCAAATTCTTAGAGTACCCTTCCAGCAGTGCCGGCTTTAGGCATAAGACATTAAAACTTATGCTTAGGTCTTAATTTTTATTAGGACTCATTATTTTTAATATATTAAATATATTTTATGTATATATTTTTAAGAGAATAGCAAAGAATAGGGCCTACTTAATAAAAAAAATTTGTATGATCTCATTCTCTCAATCAAAATTTTAGATTTCACAAAAATTTTGTTATAATTCTAATAGATAGAATGGGCTCTTTTTTACCATTTTAAATTTGTTTTTAATTATGTATGTTATTTTATCAGATCTAATATATTCATCTTTAATATTTCTCAACACTAGTCTTCTTACATTAGATTTCTCCTTCGTTAGTGACGTTTTCTCTTCTGATCGATAAGAACATGAATTAAAACTTTTTTTATCCATACAATATAACATTAAAATGTTATTTGTTTTAAGTTCCCCCTCTTTCCCTTATCCAATTCCCCTTCTTTGTTCTTCTTGTAGGACCAATGTGTGCGATAGGAGGGGCAGTTGAATATCGTCGTGGTATTGAAAATCATTCGAAAAAATCATACCACGTAGGGTAGCGGAAATGTAAATAGTAAATAAGTACATA
Organism: Curcuma longa; assembly: GCF_044706935.1. Classification (NCBI taxonomy): domain Eukaryota; kingdom Viridiplantae; phylum Streptophyta; class Magnoliopsida; order Zingiberales; family Zingiberaceae; genus Curcuma; species Curcuma longa. The sequence goes on from NC_133874.1 coordinate 5,621,639, forward strand.
GTTATTTTTTACTTGGTTCATCGTCATTGATTACTACTCCAAAGTGTGCAATCAGTTGACTACTTCAGTGGACAATCATTAATTGCTTTTTTCTCGAAAGAGAAGGGACTTCGTTCCTTTTATAAGGATAGGGTTCGGTATATTTAGAGTAGATTAGCACGGAAAGAAATGAAACAAAATAATATGACCAACTTCATGTTACTAAGTACTAGGCTTGTTTGAGCTCATAGCGGTGTCGTAGCGTCATGTCATTGGCTTGAGCATAGTAGTGTTTCACAGTCGGAGCTTTGGCACAGAATGGAAGTAGAGGAACGTTGAAAACTTGATTCTGAGGCTGCTGTTTGAAGCCTTATTTAAAAGTGATTTTGAGCACCTGGACCAGCTCCCAGCGTCGCCAGTACGGCTTATCAAATCCACTTCCATTAGTGAGTTAGCCATCTCCAAGTGTTTGGATTCCTTCCGAGCACTTGAATCGCTGATGTGGTTGTATTAGTTAGGATCGGCCCGGTGCGTTATACGTGTTTACACGTTTCACAAACATGCGCAGCAAAAGAAAAATAAATAATTTTAACTAATTATTACAACACTTGCAACACACGCATGCAGGATATAATTGGTACATGACATAACTGAAAATTTAAATTTTACGGAATAATAATTATTCTAGGCATACCTAATATATAGTTTTGAGTGGGAATGAGAGTGGCATCAATCGAGCGGTTCTGTCAAAGCTCTGCCTCTACTGGTGATCCACGTTAAGCTCTCGCTTGGACGACTTCCAAAGGCATGAGTCGCGTCACTATCTTCGGTATTAGCCGATGATCAATAACGATCGATGCGAGAGAAAAGTCCTATGTTGGAAAACACGCAACAATAATTGTCGCGATAAGTGTTCAAGGCTTTTTTACTATCACCGACAATCGCATTCCGAGTGTAGTTTTTGGTAGTCAACCTTTGACCGTCAATTTGGGGTAAATGGTCAAAATCCTTTCCGGTGAAGATGAAACGATCTCCGAAGCTTCACAAGCTTCCGTAAAGATGACTAATGGTCGTCAAATGATCAGAGTTGATTGACGATAGACATTCTTCACAAGAGCTATGTACGACGTTTCTTCTTCGGCAACAATTGACCTCGATGAACGTTTCACCGGTCGGTGGTAGCCCTTCACAAGAACTCCGGTGATTGAACAATGAGCTCCGGCCGGTAGCTACAATAGCTCCGGTGGTGGAGGGCAAGCTCGGGGAAGAAGACAAAAAGGGTGGTCCTTTCCTCTCGGACAACTGCTGTTTACAAGGATAGACAATCTGTCCAAACAACTCTTCTCTGACGATCAACTGTCCACGGGAGAACCCAACTGTTGGCGTCCAACACCAGCCGAAGCTTAGGTTTTACTTCTTCCTTTTCGTCAGTCGGCAACCATCAGGAGAAGTCGGACTACCAGCATCCAATGTCGGGCTGCGCGAACGGGAGAAAAAAAGAAGAATTGTGGCGGCTGGTGCTCGGGTTTTTGCTTCCTCTTCGGCAGTCGGCGACAAGAGCAGCATCCACCAAAAAGGACGCTCCGGAAGAAGAAGAAATCATGATTGGAAATCACGATTTTGGGAGACGGCGGAGCTCATGCGATTGGGGAGGAGAAATCTCGATCTCCCAAATTGCAATCAGGGTTCTCCTTTTCTAGCGAGGAAGAAGGGTGATGTAGTTAGGGTTTCCAGGCCTCACCACAGAAGGAGGCTGCTCGATGCTCAGGCGATCATGCATTTAGGTACAATGTCTAGTTCTAAGATTTTGAAATTGACTTATCAAGATCCATGAAAACTTATTGATGACTGCTTTTAAAATTTTGAAATTTTAAAGATGGACAAAATCAAGAAAGTATAAGGAAATCTTTGGTGTTGTTCTAAAGTTAATTAGAAATGTCTAGTTCTAGATGTAACATTGTACCTAAAGTTAAGATGGTGAAATTGTTTAAACGATTTCTCTAAACTGATAAGGGTTAAAAATCAAGAGTTTTTAGATGGTAAGACTTAGGAGAGTGAAAGTAATTTATTAGATAAAATTTGAACTAAAACTGACTTATATAGGTTCATTAATGAGTCAAAACTCATAAATGACTTAAATACTTTTGAAATTTTAAAACTTTAACATGGACAAGATTAGGAAAGTGTAAAGAAACTATCTAGGATTAAATATGAAATCATGTCAAAATTAAAAAAGATTGAATTTTTTAATTATTTTTTTTCTAAATCGATAAGGGTTATAAATGAAGAATCAAAAGTTTTTATACATTATGAGACTCAAGAGAGCAAAAGGAATTTATTGGATTAGATTTCTAAATATTTTATCTTTGAAGCACCAAGATGATGATATTTTGACGAAAACAATATCAAATTGGTGATACGTTGACGAGAGTAGCACCAAGATCACGATGCTTTGACCAAAGTAGTGATGGATCAAAACAACACCAAAATAATCTTTTAATTTTTCTAAACCAAAGAATGATTTGTCTGATAGACACCGGTTACGAGGTATATAGTGGATTCGGTGTAAATCAGTTTGTTATCCTTCCACCGTTGACAGCGGATGCTCTGTGAAACCAACCTGACCCAATTACCACCACATTATGAACCGGACCAACCGAGCTTACGCCCAATCGTAAGGATTCACAATCAACTTGGAACGGGCAGACCAATGATGATACAGAGAATCCATGCCTTGAAACCCAGAGACATCATCCAAATCGTTAATTGCCCCCGCTAGAGTCACAAGCTAACGCAACTCAGCTCGGCGATGGAGGTGCCAACGAAAGCAATTACATTGGCATTGAAGAAACGATGATCAAGCGATGTGGGACTAAGAGAGTTTGTTTTTTAAGCCGTTGCTAGGGAGAGTAGCACCAAGATCACGATGCTTTGACCAAAGTAGTGATGGATCAAAACAACACCAAAATAATCTTTTAATTTTTCTTTCTCAATTTTATTTCACTTTTTTCCTCTTTTAATTAGCTATTAAGATAGATAAAAAATTTAAAACATGATCCTTTTATTAAGTTAGCCAGAACCAAAGAATGAAATAATTCTTTGTAATAATTTTACCTATAAGAAAAATAAAAAACGATTTGTCTAATAGACACTGATTACGAGGTATATAGTGGATTCGGTATAAACTAGTCTGTTATCCTTCCACCGTTGACAACAGATGGTTGTGACTGCTCTGTGAAACCAACCTGACCCAATTACCTCCACATTATGAACCAGACCAACCGAGCTTACGCCCAATCGTAAGGGTTCACAATCAACTTGGAACGGGCAGACCAATGATGATACAAAGAATCCACGCCTTGAAACCCAGAGACATCATCCAAATTGTTAATTGCCCTCTCTAGAGTCACAAGCTGACGCAACTCAGCTCGGCGATGGAGGTACCAACGAAAGCAATTACATTGACATTGTGGAAACAATGATCAATCGATGTGGGACTAAGAGAGTTTGTTTTTTAAGCCGTTGCTAGGGAGAGTAGCACCAAGATCACGATGCTTTAACCAAAGTAGTGATGGATCAAAACAACACCAAAATAATCTTTTAATTTTTTTTCTCAATTTTGTTTCACTTTTTTCCTCTTTTAATTAACTATTAAGATAGATAGAAAATTTAAAACATGATCCTTTTATTAACTTAGCCAGAACCAAAGAATGAAATAATTCTTTGTACTAATGTTGCCTATAAGAAAAATAAAAAAAGATTTGTCTGATAGACACCGATTACAAGGTATATAGTGCATTCGGTGTAAATCAGTCTGTTATCTTTCCACCGTGACAGCGGATGGTTGTGACTGCTCTGTGAAACCAACCTGACCCAATTACCTCCACATTATGAACCGGACCAACCGAGCTTACGCCCAATCGTAAGGGTTCACAATCAACTTGGAACAGGCAGACCAATGATGATACAGAGAATCCACGCCATGAAACCCAGAGACATCATCCAAATCGTTAATTGCCCCCACTAGAGTCACAAGCTGACGCAACTCAGCTCGGCGATGGAGGTGCCAACGAAAGCAATTACATTGGCATTGAGGAAACGATGATCAAGCGATGTGGGACTAAGAGAGTTTGTTTTTTAAGCCGTTGCTAGGGAGAATAGCACCAAGATCACGATGCTTTGACCAAAGTAGTGATGGATCAAAACAACACCAAAATAATCTTTTAATTTTTCTTTCTCAATTTTCTTTCACTTTTTTCCTCTTTTAATTAGCTATTAAGATAGATAGATAATTTAAAACATGATCCTTTTATTAACTTAGCCAGAACCAAAGAATGAAATAATTCTTTGTACTAATGTTGCCTATAAGAAAAATAAAAAACGATTTTTCTGATAGACACCGGTTACGAGGTATATAGTGGATTCGGTGTAAACCAATCTGTTATCCTTCCACCGTTGACAGCGGATGGTTGTGACTGCTCTGTGAAACCAGCCTGACCCAATTACCTCCACATTATGAACCGGACCAACCGAGCTTACGCCCAATCGTAAGGGTTCACAATCAACTTGGAACGGGCAGACCAATGATGATACAGAGAATCCACGCCTTGAAACCCAGAGACATCATCCAAATCGTTAATTGCCCCCACTAGAGTCACAAGCTGACGCAAGTCAGCTCGGCGATGGAGGTGCCAACGAAAGCAATTACATTGGCATTGAGGAAACGATGATCAAGCGATGTGGGACTAAGAGAGTTTGTTTTTTAAGCCGTTGCTAGGGAGAGTAGCACCAAGATCACGATGCTTTGACCAAAGTAGTGATGGATCAAAACAACACCAAAATAATCTTTTAATTTTTCTTTCTCAATTTTCCTTTTTTAATTAGCTATTAAGATAGATAGATAATTTAAAACATGATCCTTTTATTAACTTAGCCAGAACCAAAGAATGAAATAATTCTTTGTAATAATTTTTCCTACAAGAAAAATAAAAAATGATTTGTCTGATAGACACCGGTTACGAGGTATATAGTGGATTCGATGTAAACCAATCTGTTATCCTTCCACCGTTGACAACGGATGGTTGTGACTGCTCTGTGAAACCAGCCTGACCCAATTACCTCCACATTATGAACCGGACTAACCGAGCTTACGCCCAATCGTAAGGGTTCACAATCAACTTGGAATGGGCAGACCAATGATGATACAAAGAATCCACGCCTTGAAACCCAGAGACATCATCCAAATCATTAATTGCCCTCGCTAGAGTCACAAGTTGACGCAACTCAGCTCGACGATGGAGGTGCCAATGAAAGCAATTACATTGGCATTGAGGAAACGATGACAAGCGATGTGGGACTAAGAGAGTTTTTTTTTTAAGCCGTTGCTAGGGAGAGTAGCACCAAGATCACGATGCTTTGACCAAAGTAGTGATGGATCAAAACAACACCAAAATAATCTTTTAATTTTTCTAAACCAAAGAATGATTTGTCTGATAGACACCGGTTACGAGGTATATAGTGGATTCGGTGTAAACCAGTTTGTTATCCTTCCACCGTTGACAGCGGATGCTCTGTGAAACCAACCTGACCCAATTACCACCACATTATGAACCGGACCAACCGAGCTTACGCCCCATCGTAAGGATTCACAATCAACTTGGAACGGGCAGACCAATGATGATACAGAGAATCCATGCCTTGAAACCCAGAGACATTATCCAAATCGTTAATTGCCCCCGCTAGAGTCACAAGCTAACGCAACTCAGCTCGGCGATGGAGGTGCCAACGAAAGCAATTACATTGGCATTGAAGAAACGATGATCAAGCGATGTGAAACTAAGAGAGTTTGTTTTTTAAGCCGTTGCTAGGGAGAGTAGCACCAAGATCATGATGCTTTGACTAAAGTAGTGATGGATCAAAACAACACCAAAATAATCTTTTAATTTTTCTTTCTCAATTTTCTTTCACTTTTTTCCTCTTTTAATTAGCTATTAAGATAGATAGAAAATTTAAAACATAATCCTTTTATTAACTTATCCAGAACCAAAGAATGAAATAATTCTTTGTACTAATGTTGCCTATAAGAAAAATAAAAAACGATTTGTTTGATAGACACCGGTTACGAGGTATATAATGGATTCGGTGTAAACCAGTCTGTTATCCTTCCACCGTTGACAGCGGATGGTTGTGACTGCTCTGTGAAACCAGCCTGACCCAATTACCTCCACATTATGAACCGGACCAACCGAGCTTACGCCCAATCGTAAGGGTTCACAATCAACTTGGAACGGGCAGACCAATGATGATACAGAGAATCCACGCCTTGAAACCCAGAGACATCATCCAAATCGTTAATTGCCCCCGCTAGAGTCACAAGCTGACGCAACTCAGCTCGGCGATGGAGGTGCCAACGAAAGCAATTACATTGGCATTGAGGAAACGATGATCAAGCGATGTGGGACTAAGAGAGTTTGTTTTTTAAGCCGTTGCTAGGGAGAATAGCACCAAGATCACGATGCTTTGACCAAAGTAGTGATGGATCAAAACAACACCAAAATAATCTTTTAATTTTTTTTCTCAATTTTGTTTCACTTTTTTCCTCTTTTAATTAGCTATTAAGATAGATAGAAAATTTAAAACATGATCCTTTTATTAACTTAGCCAGAACCAAAGAATGAAATAATTCTTTGTACTAATGTTGCCTATAAGAAAAATAAAAAACGATTTGTCTGATAGACACCGGTTACGAGGTATATAGTGGATTCGGTGTAAATCAGTCTGTTATCCTTCCACCGTTGACAGCGGATGGTTGTGACTGCTCTGTGAAACCAGCCTGACCCAATTACCTCCACATTATGAACCGGACCAACCGAGCTTACGCCCAATCGTAAGGGTTCACAATCAACTTGGAACGGGCAGACCAATGATGATACAGAGAATCCACGCCATGAAACCCAGAGACATCATCCAAATCGTTAATTGCCCCCGCTAGAGTCACAAGCTGACGCAACTCAGCTCGGCGATGGAGGTGCCAACGAAAGCAATTACATTGGCATTGAGGAAACGATGATCAAGCGATGTGGGACTAAGAGAGTTTGTTTTTTAAGCCGTTGCTAGGGAGAGTAGCACCAAGATCACGATGCTTTGACCAAAGTAGTGATGGATCAAAACAACACCAAAATAATCTTTTAATTTTTCTTTCTCAATTTTCTTTCACTTTTTTCCTCTTTTAATTAGCTATTAAGATAGATAGATAATTTAAAACACGATCCTTTTATTAACTTAGCCAGAACCAAAGAATGAAATAATTCTTTATAATAATTTTACCTATAAAAAAATAAAAAACGATTTGTCTGATAGACACCGGTTACGAGGTATATAGTGGATTCGGTGTAAACCAGTCTGTTATCCATCCACCGTTGACAGCGGATGGTTGTGACTGCTCTGTGAAACCAGCCTGACTCAATTACCTCCACATTATGAACCGGACCAACCGAGCATACGCCCAATCGTAAGGGTTCACAATCAACTATGGAAGCCAGGGAAAGAAGCAGGCCGTTGCTACAGTTTATGGAGAAGCTATGGAACGAGATCAGCTAATTTTACAAAGCTCCGTTTGCAGCAGTTCTTTCTGACACGATTATGTCCCAAACAAAAAAAATGATAATCCCAGTAGCCACATCTCTAGGGGTGGTCGGTCCGGTCCCACGGAAGTTTCCCACCGACCACTAGGGTAAATCGGGAAGCGCATACGGCGGTCAATCCAGATGCCCATCATCCTTTGATTGCGTTCCCCATTTGGAGGAAAATTCCTACAAATACGCCGTAGCTAGAGATCGAACCGCGGGTCCTGAGTTACAATCCGGATGTCCTACCGTTGCACCATTGTCTCGGGGACGATTATGTCCCAAACAAAGCGTTGAGAAAGGTTGTTAATAGTAGGAAATCAGTACTGTAGAATTGTCATTACTTTGTAGTGCTTATGCAACAAGTATCTCGTTCCTTGGTTTCCTTTTGTGAGAAAAAGACTTCTCTAGGTATCTGGCTCCTGCTTAGCCAATGAATTCTATATCGAACTGAAGAGTTGAATCCGGAGGAATAATGCAAGAACCTGGTCGACATAAAGCAGCATTGAGTAATTTGACATCAAATGTTAAACCGAACAGGCCTCTGTTGAACCCGTTTGCTCGATTGTATTCTGGAAACAGTGTAGGAAAGCCTACCTCCTCTGCAGCCTGCTCCTCTCGCCCCATAACCAAGCTCGGGAGGAAGCTTCAATGTACGCTTGCCACCTACGGTTTAAAGGCCACACGACCAACACAATAAGAAGCACAGATTATGAATCGAAAACAAATCAAAAAAAAAATGGAGGAGAAAACATGTAGAATTTTTCTGCATACCGGCGAGCATTGGTGGGAATCCCTTGATCCCATCCTTTGATCACCTAAAGACGTTATCGTAGTCAGGTTTGAAACGGACTTGTTGTTTTTCCGAGTTTTACCTCGCCGACGCCGACCCTGAATAGAGAGGTCGTTCTCGTTTGATGCCTGGTCATTGCACCTTGAAGGTAGCCATGTTCTGCTTTCGCAGTCTCACTGTGCACCGGCCTGCTTTCCTTCCACCGTTGACAGCGGGTGGGTGTGATTGTTCTGTGAAACCAGCCTAGTCCAGTGCCCTCCAACATTATGAAACGGGCAAACTTGGCCTTCGCCCAATTTGCCCGGCTCGCTATCAACTTGAACAGGAAGGCCAGAGATCGCTCAGTGAAACCACTCAGCAGAAGCCAGCAACTCGATCCCAATCACTCATTGCCCCTACATGGGTCACAAGCTAACGCAACTCAGCTCGGCGAGCAGCGTGACTAAGGAACCAAGTATAGACACTGAAATTAAAGAGAATTGCACAATGTGGGATTAAATGATTTGGCTTTTAGCAAAGGGGAGCGATACTGAGCGTGGGGATGGTGGGTGGGGTGGCATTGGCCTTTGATATAGTCATGGTCTTAGTAGTATTTTGACTATTAATGCAGCAAGGGTGGAGTAGGAGGACGAAGAGTGGAGGCAGAAGCAACAGATCAATAGGTTTCTTTCGCTCTTGTGAGTTTCATTATGCTAAAGAATTTTTGATTCGTGACCTTTATCAATTTTAAAAATATATTTATAAAATTTTAAAAGCATTTAAGTCATCAATGTATTTTGATCAAAATTTATAAATGGTTCTAGATAAGTCAATTTCAATCTAAATTTTATTCAATAAATTCATTCACTCTCCTGATGGCCACCATACTCAAAATCTATTACCTCTATTAGTTTTAAAAAATTATTTAAAAAATTTAGCCTTATTTACTTTCGACATCGTGTTGTATCTAAACTTAAATACTTTTGATTTACTCTAGAATAACATCAATAGCTTTCTTGCACTCTTCTAATCTTGTTCATGCTAGAATTTTAAATTTTCAAAAGCATCTAAATCATCATTAATGTTGATCAAAATTCATTGATAAACCTAAATAAATCATCCAAACTTTATCCAATAGGTTTCTTTCACTTTTTTGAGTCTCACCACGGGTAAAAAAAACTTTTAATTAGTGACTCTATCAGTTTAGTTTAGAGAAATTATTTTAGAAAATTCAATCATTTTTTTACTTTTTTACCCTTAGCAATGAGTTTAAAACTCATTTATAATTTAAATGTCTCTAAAATCTTGAATTTTACTTTTTTACCCTTAGCAATGAGTTTAAAACTCGTTTAAAACTCATTTATAATTTAAATGTCTCTAAGATCTTGAACTTTAGTATGAACAACATTAAGAGAGTGCAGGGAAACTATTGGAGCTATTATAAAGTAAATCAAAGGTGTCTATGTATATATTGTGTCAAAATAAAGAAGTTTGAATTTTTAAACAATTTCTCTAAACTGTTAAAAGTCATGAATCAAGAGTTTTTTAATATTGTAAAACTCAAGAGAGCGAAAGAAATTTAATGGTTAAAGTTTCGACTAAAACTAACTTATTTAAGTCTATTAATAAGTTTTGATTAAAACTCATTAATGGCTTAGATGTTTCTTAAATTTTAAAATTTTAATAGCTTAGGAGCTATTGGTATTATCCTAGAATAAATCAAATGTGTATAGGTACAGATATGATACTCTGCCCAAAGCAAAGAAGACTTAAATTTTTTAATAATTTTTTTAAATTGATAGGGGCCCTATATCAAGATTTGTTCAGCATGGTGAGACTAAGGAAAGTGGAAGCAATTTATTAGATAAAGTTTGAATTGAAACTAATTTATCTAGGTTCATCAATTGATGACTTAAATACTTTTGAAAATTTGACATTTTAGCATTGACAATATTAGGAACGTAAAAGAAAGCTATTGGTATTGTCCTAGAGTAAATCAGATGTGTATTTGTACAAATATGATAATGTGCCAAAAGTAAATAAGGTTAAATTTTTTAAATATTTTTTTTAACTGATAGGGGTTATAAATCAAGAGTTATTGAGCAGGTGAGACTCAATAAAGTGAAAGGAACATATTGGATAAAGTTTGAATTGAAACTAACTTATCTAAGTCCATCAATTGATGACTTAAATGCTTTTGAAATTGCATCGACAAGATTAGGAGAGTGCACGGAAACTATTGATGTTGTAGAGTAAATAGAGGTGCATAGGTTTAGATACAATAGTGTGCCAAAAGTAAAGAAGAATAAATTTTTTTAAACTTATAGAGGTCCTAAATTAAGAGTTTTTGAGCACGGAGAAACTAAAGAGAGTAAATAGAATTTATTGTATAAAGTTTATACTAAAATGAACAAGATGAAGAGAGTGCAGGGAAGAAATTAGTATTATCCTAAATAAATTAGAGATGTATTGTGCCAAAAGTAAAGAAACTGAATTTTTATTGGTGTTGTTCTAGAGGAAATTAGAGATATCTAGATTCAAATATGAAATCATATCAAAAAGTAAAGAAGATTAAATTTTTTAAAATAATTTCTTTAATTTGAAACTATTAATGTTGTTCTAAGTAAATAAGAGATCTAGGTGTAAATATAAAATCATCTTAAAGAAGATTAAATTTTAAAAAAAATTTGACTAAATTAATAAGGGTTATAATTTAAGAGTTTTTTTAGTCACAGTAAAACTCGAGAGTTTGAAAGAAATCTATTGAATCAAATCTCTTGATATTCTATCTTTGGAGCATCATTTATGCTTTGACCAAAGTAATCTTTTTATTTTTAGTTTTTAAAATTTTAATGTTTCTTTATTTCACTTTCTTTTTATTCTCTTGTAATTATCTATTAAAAAATAGAAAAGTAATAAACAAAAATAACTTTTATTTTCATTCTTTTATTAACATTCTTTTGTAATTTTATAATATTTTTTTATTAAGGTTTCAAAATTGAAAATAAAAACATGGATAAATTTAGAGGATGATGATGAATGTAATGGAAATTTAAAATAAAATTGAGTTTTTCAAAGTCATCAAAAAATTACTTTTGGTTAAAATTTATTGATAGATTTAAAAAAATTAAAAAAAATACATAACTAAATTAAGAAATTTATTTGAAATAAACAATATGAATTTGACATATGAATTTTAAAGAAATGACTTTTATATTAAAGTCTTCAATAAAATAATTAAGTTTTTATTTTATTTTGGAATAATTAGATGTGATATAATATAAAATTACATATAGAATTTTTTTTCCCATAGAATCACTTGGAATTGGATATTAGTTTCACTTGTTGTCAAAATTTTTTTTTAAGGCAATCTACTCGATTTTAAGTAGATTGCCCAATTTTTTTACATTTCTATAAAAATGACCATCTGTGAGGAAGTAAATTGAGAAACTGCAGTCCCACGTAACGACATAGTAGGGTATTGCTATATTGACTGACTTCGCCAGGTGCCCAATTTTTTTACACGATCGATATCCCATTGGTAACAAAAATCAATTTCCAACAAATCAAGCATTCCATAAATACATTATCTTGTTGTAGGAATCAGATATATACTAAAATGTCTTTGTTGCTTGCTTTGCTTTGCTTGGTGGGCATCCATGGCACAACGTAACGTTGTAAAAGGTCGAAGCCTTCTGCAGTAACGCATATGTGCACCAGACTTTGCTTGCCGATCGAGAATAATTAAAGAACAATGAGAGAAGGAACGAACCTAAAGCTTTAAGCTCTTCCTTGCGATCTTAACTTGAATGTATAACTGTAGCCCATACATTTAACTCTTTGCATCCACCAAAATTAAAGCAGATAGCAAGATGTCTATGGAGGCAGCAGCGCAATTGAGGCACATACTGATGAAGATCCTGCCGGCGCCGGAGATGGAGGCACTAAGGAAGGCATTCCGCTTCTCAAATCACATTGAGATGATTCGGAACAGCCTTTGGGTCATCAATTCCTTCGTCATGGATGGTGCTCTTCGCGCGCTTGAGCAGCCCGATGTCGCAGAGTGGATGAAGGATGTGGGTGTGGCCGTTGAGGATGTCCACAGCCTATTCATGAGGATCCTGGACTACTGGGAGCCGAGCATTGAATATGAAGCAGACAAGAAGAAGAGGAAGATGATCAACAACTTCTTTCATCCCTCGGTCAACAACAACAACATCCAATCGACGAGCAAGCGTCGGTCCATCCTACTGGAGCTCCAAGAGACAGCCTGCCTGTTGAATTACCTAGCCAATAGGGGGGCTACTTTTGGCCTATGGGTGGAGAAGATGGATTCCATGGATCCGAGTGACGATGACTACGCTGCCATTATGAGCGAGGAGGTGAAGGAAAGTTACGAAGATGATATCATAAAGCTCCTTCAATGTGACGATACACATGTCATTGCCATAAGAGGTGATGAATACTCTGGGAAGACAACCTTGGCTCGCAAAGTCTACCATCACCCTTGGGTGCGCCAGCATTTCCAACGTCGAATATGGCTTGATGCTTCAACAGCAATATGATCGGCAAAGAACTCGCAAGATTATTGACCGGGAAGTCAGAGAAGCCATATGAGCGCTTTTATTGGAAGGGAGTCAAGGAACATCTTCGTGGAGTCAAATACTTGCTCATCTTGGATAACCTTTATTTATCCGATACTTCCAAACACAAATTGGACAGACTTGTGGAGCTTCTCCAAGATGGTGCACCGGACAGCAAAATCATCTTCACTGCATATCCTCCTTACCAATATAACTTAGAAGATTATGCGTTAAAGGAATACGACTTAAGCTCTCTGTCCTACGGTGCCCGAGCAAGATTATTATTAAGGTATGCGACATTTGTCCATCCGATTGAAGGTAATAACAACCTTAAAGTGAAGGCTTCTCCTGCTGCTACTGATATGCTAATTCAATTTGCTAACAACTATAGCCAAGATTATGTTCCAAATTGTCTTATATCAAAAGGTATGGGCCTCATGTTTCGGCAGAGAGATCCAAGTCAGTGGCAAGAACTAGCTAATGAGCTGTACATTCGGCATCATCCTTCACCATCCCGGCATTTTAGTTTGATGCAGTTACATTATTTGCCATTTGAGAGGATACGACGTTTTCTTTATGAGTACTTATTGTTTGGAGGATCTCCAGATCATCCATGTTATGGTGAAGATGTGTTCCATATGTTGTTTGCTGAAGGCACTCTAATATATTATTGGCACAAGAGGAACATTGAATTCATGCCAATGGAGTACGGTGTAGATTTATGCTTCTTTAGAATGAAGGTTAGTGGAGCTTCGAGGATACCACTGCAATGCCGCCATTTGTATTTACTTGTCGATTCTAAAAATATTTCCAAATTCAGAAAAGCTATTCGACAAGTGGCTAGAGTAGCCAGGAAGTTGAGAACATTGGTCTTACACAGGGAAGAGCAAAATGAACATATTTGTCAGATTGAGACAGAGACACTTTCAAGTATGTTTTCAAGTCTCACGAGTTTATGTACGTTAGATATGAGAGCTATCATGATTCAAGACCTTCCTAGAGCAGTTGGCACATTGCGTTGCTTGAGATACCTCAACCTCGCAGAGAACAAGATAGAAACACTACCTGAATCCATCTGCAACCTCTCTAACTTGCGTGTTCTCAATTTATCTAGTTGCCAAAAGCTCAAGGAGCTTCCAAGAAGAATCCACGAGCTTTGGAAATTGCAGATTTTGAAACTGTCTTACTGCCTGAGGATTCAGAAGTTGCCAGAGTCGATCATTTACCTTGTAAATTTGAATGAATTAGATATTGAAGGTTGTTGTAGGCTTTCTGAGTTGCCTTATGATTTGAGCAGCATGATGAACTTGATGCAGCTTAACATGGCAGGATGTGCAGCATTGACTAGAATGCCATTCATTATCCTATTTAAAAACTTGCAGTCTATAAGGGGAATTGATGCCAAAGATGGCCTTGGAAAGTTCATGTTGTCACAGTTGCTATTTCTTGAAAATCTTGAATCCCTGCATATACAACACCTTGAAAGATTCAAATTTGCTGATTTACAAAATGGGTGTAAATCCTCATTTACTGAGGGATCAACATCTAAATGAGTTGGTGCTGCATTGGGAATGGTGGAATGATATGGCTACTGAGGGAACTTCCGAGCCCATGGTCCTGCTGTTTAAAGTCTTCCAAGACTCGACATAACCTGCAAGAGTTGAAGGTCTTGCGGATCATTTCATACATGAGCGAGAAACTCCCAACTTGGTTGATGCCCGAGTCCCGGTTGATTGTTCTAAAAAAATTGAAAAGAGTAGAACTTGTTAATCTCAGGAGGTGTGTGAGGCTACCACCACTTGGAATATTACCTGAGCTTGAGGAAGTTGCAATAAGTGGTTTTGATTCAATCGAAGTAATAGATGATGAATTCTACGGGAAGGATATAAACTCATTTGTATTTCCTGAGTTGAGGAAACTCACATTCTCTGAAATGCCTAGGCTAGAGAAGTGGCTAGACGTGAACATAAAACAAAATCATAGTCTTTTTGCCAAACTTGAGGAATTGACTCTAATTCAGTGCCCAAAGCTCAGGGAATTCTGTGTGCAACTTCCAACATCATCTCAATTGAAGTTGAAATTGTGGTTGAGCAATGAGATGCTAATGCCTACTTCTAAATTCAATTCTTGGTCTAACCTTGGAGGAATCAATATGCTGCAGATATTTGGGTGCCAAGAACTGACAAGTCTACCAAATGATACAAGGGAGATCCATAACCTACAGACATTGACAATAATGAATTGCAATAAATTGGAGGCTTTGCCAATTTGGCTCGAACAGTCACCTTTGGACTCCTTGTGCTTATATGGTTGTCGGGCGCTGTCCTTCATTCCAGAGGAATTGACAGTTAAGGGTCGACTGAAAAATCTAATTGTTGAAGCTTGTCCCAAACTGCAGAGCCAGGTACCTAAACTGTGCATGATTGTTGATCAATGTGCCCCTGTGCATATGAGATTCACATTCATGCCTCTTAAACAATTGTTCTTCTTTTCTAATTAGTCCTACTTGTATTTAATTTGTTTTTATTCTCTGTTAAAACTTGCATCTAATGGTTAGACACATAGGAATAGTTTTTTTCTCTCACTAATTTACTTTGTCTGCAGAAGTATCAAAAACATAAATGGAATCCTTTTTCATAAGGGACAATAGTCATGTTGTGACTTCTCCAACTTGTTGCATAATTACAAGGTTAGACCTAACAACTCAATTAATTACTGAATCTAGCTAGTAATCTTACTCTTTTGTTACTCACTCACCTTCCTTTTAGCTATTAAAAGGATAACATGTTAATGGTTCTTTATTTTTGCAGGTCATATGCTACATCTTCTAACTTGAATGCTTATCTGCACTAGTGTTTTGCACCTACATAGTTGCATTGTTCATTGCAAGTAAATAAGCAATGGAATGGCTTTAGAGAAACTTGGTTTGTTCTAATTCCAATGATGTTCTAAGTTCTTTTCTTGTATTTGTTTTTAAAATTTCATACAGACGAACCTTATGTAATGATGCACTATCTATTATATCAACAAGGTAATGCTTTATAAATTTCATCATGATTAGTCTCTAAGCTGTATGTGGTATTCATCTTTGTTGGACTTGTTATCTATTTTGGTTCTTGGAGACAATCTAATCAATCAGTGGTTCTTCTCTCTTGCTATTTTCAATCCCTAGTTCAAGTAGATGTATAATTTATTCCCTCCCTTGCCTTTAGAAGCAATTCCTAGCATCAAACTCTTGTCTATATAATTGACTACTTCATCTGTGAGCACCAACATAATTGCCTAATCCACAATATATTAAGGGCTAAAAGATTAGTATCCTATGCATAAAAATACCTATATCAGATACTCACTCCAAACTATGCAATTAAATTTTACTGTCATAATTCTAACAACAAATTAGTGCACTAATTATCTAGTAATAAACAGAAGAGTTTATTAATTAAACAAAGCAACACCATTGACTGACTAGAAGGATACAGAAGCAGAAGCAGCAGTCTTGAAGTGAGTAGCATTTCTTGATGTCCATACATAAAGATAATAAACAAACTATTTAATTAAAAAAACATAATGAACACACATAAATATACTTGGGAAATATGTAGGCACACATGCATTTGTCTTGATTTAACCAAAATATGTTGCTTTCACTTTCTCTTGAGCTTGAAATTTATAATCTTTATCAATTTAGTGAAATTATTTAAACAATTTAATCTTTTTACTTTTGATACAGTATCATATCTAGATCTAGACAACTTTGATTTACTATAGAACGACACCAATAACTTTTTTGTACTCTCGTGATCTTATTCATGCTAAAGTTTTAAAATTTCAGGAGCATTTAAGTCATGAATAAATTTTGAATAAAATTGACTGATGGACTAGATAAGTAAGTTTTTGTTTGAACTTTATTCAATACATTCCTTTCACTCTTTTGAGTCTCACAATACTCAAAAAATTTTAATTTATGACTCCTATCAATTTAGAGAAAAATATTTTAAAAATTCAATCTTCTTAAATTTTGGCATAGTATTGTTTCAAAACATATAATTTACCTTAAAACAACATCAATAGCTTCCTTGATTTTGTTAACACTAAATGTTAGGATTATAGAAGCATTTAAGTGGTGATACTTTGACGAGAGTACCACCAAGATCACGATGCTTTGACCAAAGTAGCACCAAAGTGGTGATGGATCAAAACAACACTAAAGTAATCTTTTTATTTTTAATTTTTCTTTCTCAATTTTGTTTCACTTTTTTCCTCTCTTTTAATTAGCTATTAAGATAGATAGAAAATTAAAAAATGATCCTTTTATTAACTTTGAACAGCCAGAACAAAAGAATGAAATAATTCTTTGTAATAATCTTGCCTATAAGTCTGATAGACCCCGATTATAAGGTATATAGTAGATTCGGTGTAAACCGGTCTACTATCCTTCCACCATTGAAAGCGAGTGGTTGTGACTGCTATGTGAAACCAGTCTAGCCCAATTACCTCCAAACGATGAACCGGACTTAACCGAGCTTACGCCCAATCGTACCGGCTCACCATCAACTTGGAACGGGCAGACCAACACGCCTCAGAACCTAGAGTCATCATCCAAATCGTTCATTGCCCCCGCTGGAGTCACAAGCTGACGCAACTCAGCTCGGCGATGGAGGTGCCAACGAAAGCAATTACATTCGCATGGAGGAAACGATGATCAAGCGATGTGGGACTAATAGAGTTTGTTTTTTTATCTGAGCTAGTTGACAAGCCGAAGCAGAAGCCAAGGAAAAGACAAGCCGCTGCTAGCTTTGTACAGAAGAACAAAACAAATAATTCTTTGTAAAGTTTCACAATTTTAATAGAATGAAGGGTAAAATTAGTAATGGAGGGAATAATTTTACCTTTTCCGAAATTCTAAAAAATAAAAAAAATGGGTTGTCTGATGGAAGCGGGCTGGGAGTGATCATGTGGATCCACTGTAAAGTGGCCTGTGATCCTTCCACCGTAGACAGCGGGTGGATGGAATTGCTCTGTGAAACCAGCCTGGACCGGTGGCCACCACACTACGAACCGGATGAACCAGGCCTACGCCCAATTTTACCAATTCACTATCGACTTGGAATGGGCAGGCCGGCAATCGTACGTAGGATACACGCCTCCGAACCCAACAACATCATCCAAATCATTCAATGCCCCCGCTTGGGTCACAAGCTAGCGCTGCCCAGCTCGGCGATTGAACATCCAAAGACAACCATTATACAGGCAGGAAGCAACGAGCGTGTTAACGATGTGGGACTGAGAGAGCTCGGGTTTTGTTTTCTACCTGAGCCAGTTAACAATCCGGACGGAAGATGAGATCTTCCTTCGCGGCGCTGGCCTTGACGGCGGCGCCTCCCTGAATGAGAGAGGCCGCCCGCCAGCGGCTGTAGCTGCTGTCGAACACCTTGCCGTTCTCCAATTTGCCGACGTAATGCGCCTTCGGAGTTCCGAATCATCGAGCAAGAAACGAACTTTAGGTGAAATCCGTGGTCAAGTAGGCGGTGGAGTCCGTAAAAGAGGGTTCTTTACCTTGATGAGCTGGCCCTTGGTGGCGCCGGTGCCGGTGCCGACGACGGTATCGCAGAACGCGAGGCCGGAGGAGGCGCCAGCTGGGGGGTCGAGGAGGATGAGGAGGAGAGAGAGGGAGAGGGCGGCCTCCCGCCGGCGGATGGGAAGGGGGCGGGGCACGGGGGGTGAGGACGGAGCGGGAACTGAGTCGGTGAGTGCTGGGCTGTTGGGGGAGAAAGAGCGGCGATAGAAGAGGCGGTGGTCGTGGCCAGGGGCGGAGCGGAGTAGGGTGAGCATGGTCGGAGACGGGAAGGGGGAAGCGGAGGAGGCGGCCATGCCCGAGGCCCTGAGGAGTGCCCTCTGCCAAATCGCTATTGAGTGGCCGTAGGAATATATATATATATATATTTTTAAATGGTTTTATAAAATTAAGGTAAAAAAACATACGGAGGTGCGGGGAATCGAAGCATGCCTCTCCGCATGAAAGAAATTAAAGTCAAAAAAAAAAAAAGGAAAGTCCAAAATCGAACTGCGTGACTTTCGCATGCCGAGGCACAGAGGAGACCAATCCGCCAAACCTCTATTTAGTTGCCTTTGGATATATATTTATTTTAAAATATTTTATAAAATTAAGGGAAAAAAATTGGAGGTGCGGGGAATCGAACCCGTGCCTCTCGTATGCGAAGCGAGCGCTCTACCATATGAGCTACACCCCCAGTTGATATTTTTTAATACTTTTATATTTATATAAACTTAGAATTACGCTTTTGGATGTAAAATTTGTTGTCGGATGGAAGAGGCTGATGAATAACTTTTTTTGTTTACTTTTTTTACCCTTAGCAATGCCCCCAGTTGTTTTTTAAAGTCATCAAAAGTTATTTTGATTAAAATTTATTGATAGATTTTTAAAATTTTAAAAAATACATAACTAAATTAAGAAAGTTACTCGAAATAAACAATATGAATTTGATATAAATTTTAAAATAATGACTTTTATATTAAAGTCTTCAGTAAAATAATTAAGTTTTTATTTTATTTTTGAATAATTAGATGTGAAATAATATAAAATTACATATAGAATTTTTTTTCCATAGATTCGAATCACTTGGAATTGGATATTAGTTTCACTTTTTGTCAAAATTTTTTTAAAACAATCTACTCGATCATAAGTAGATTGTCCAATTTTTTTACACGATCATATTGGTAACGAAAATCAATTTCCAACAAATCTAGCATTCCATACACTGTTAGAGGAATCAGATACTAAAATGTCTTTATTGTTTGCTTTGCTTGGTGGGCATCCATTTCTGCAAAAGGTGGAATCCGTCACCTTAGCGGTTCCATACGGTTGACCTCACGACCATCTATAAGGAGATAAATCGGAAAACTACAGTTGATCACGACGCAGAAGAGTATTGTCTGGCTTGGTGGGCATCCATGGCACAACGTAACGTTGTAAAAGGTCTAAGCCTTATACAAGTAACGCAAATATATATGCACCAGACTTTGCTTGCTGATCGAGAATAATTAAAGAACAATTAGAGAACCTAAAGCTTTAAGCTTCCTTGGGATCTTGACTTGAATGTATATTGTAGCCCATACATATACAAATTAAACAAGAAGAGAAGTTAAAATTAGAGATCAAGACAACTCAGACAGGTCAAAGTCATGATCACTGATTGTATACTAGCTTTAAGCTTCTTTGGGGCCTTAACTTTGAATGTATACTATAGCCCATACATATACAAATTAAAGAAGAAGAGAAACTCAAAAATAGAGTGAACTCTTTGCATCCACCAAAAGCAGATAGCAAGATGTCTATGGAGGCAGCAGTGCAATTGAGGCGCATACTAATGAAGATCTTGTCGGTGCCCGAGATGGTGTTACTAAGGAAGGCATTCCACATCTCAAATCACTTTGAGATGATTCGGGACAACCTTTGGGTCATCAATTCCTTCGTCATGGATGGAGCTCCAAGAGACAACCAACTCGTTGAATTACCTAGTCAATAGGGGGGCTACTTTTGGCCTCTGGGTGGCAGCATTATTGGAAGATGGCCGAAGTTGATAGACTCTCTCACGATGACTCCATCATCATACTGAAAACACAATGACGCCTTGAAATGTCCTTTATAAGTTGTTCTGGCTTGCCTACACTGTTTTTTGTAAGATAGGTCAAAATCACTGGCAAAACAAATCAAAATACTAAAGATTTAATTTTTGAAACAGGAACACCAACCTCATGGGGATACAAGGGTTCGTGTAGCCGCCCGTCTTTTGTTGGAGGAAGTAACTGTGGATTATCTAAGGAAAGTATTCAAGCCAGTTAAGGAAAAATAGATCATCAAAATGATCGAGGAAGATAGGGAACGACCGTAACGAAGCAATAGAAACAAATAACGTAAATAACTGAAAAAATGTATAAAGGATATCTCTGAGCTTGACTCCAGTTATACGGTCGACGATTTCTATGGGGCGTATTCCAACAAATAGTTTTTCAAGACCCTCATCGATAAAGTAATCAAAGGACTCAACGTGCGGACGGAAGAGGTCTCGCAACGCCTCGTAGTCGGGCTTCGACTTTGATCCCATTACCGACAGCGGCGTGGCAGACTCTGCCGCCAAATCAAATCCTTTCGAAGAAGGCGGAAAGGAAGAACGGACTCGGACGGAAAGAGTGGCGAAGCAGACCGAAGGCGTTCGGGGAGGCGCTAAGCGCTAGAGGCGATGGAGGGTTTTTGTTAGGGTTTATGCTTTGCTTGATCTTTTTAATTAATATATAATTTTAAAAAAAAAGTAAATCTATTACTAAGTTTTAATTAAAAGTTATTGATAATTTAAAAGAATAAATATATTAATTTTAAATATTAATACCTTATATTTTTAACGGACTTTTAAATTTATTGATATTTTTAATTTTTTTTTAATTTGGAATTTTAATAAAAATAAAATATATATAAAAGAATATTAATAAAAATATAAACTTTTTTTTCTATTTTTTGATAGTTAATTTTAAAAAATAAAAGTGAAATAAAGGGGAAAAGGAAAGACACATAAAAATATTAAAAATATGTATCGTCTCTTTTAAACGGTTTAATTTAGTCTAATATGTACTTTTCATTCCTTTAAGTTTTATCATATTAAAAACCCCATGAATCACAAATTTTTTTTTCTAGTTCTTTCTAATTTGATGGACGTATTTATTATAATTTTATATTATTTAATTAAAATATTTATTAATTGTCTCAATATATATATATTTATATTATTTTAAATATATTTCTTAGAATTTTCTCTCGATGCAGTTTTAAATTTTTTTAATACTTAATTTTTTATCCTGTCAAAAAAAAAATAGACTAAGATATTAGTGTGAATTAAAAATTATTAATATAAAAATTGGCACTTTAAGTGTGTTAAGAGAGTTAACTGAAGAATCGTGTGCTTAAAAAATAAATTTATTGCCAACTGGATTTTTCTAAAGAAGCTTAAAGTAGGAGACGAGAAAAGGAGAGGTGCAATTAAATAGAGGAGGAAAAGATTTATAAGAAAACTAATAAAAATGGATTATTATTTTCTTTTTAAGTATTTTGTTAATTTCAACAAAAATTAATACAATTATATTAAGAAAATAATTTTAAGATGTCTTTCTTATTTATAATAAATATGATAAATTGACTATTTGAAATCAAATAAAATTAATTAACCATTTTAATATTTTTAAACAAAGTTTTTAAACAAATTATATTAAAATATCTCATAATAAATAAATAAGTGATTTGATTTTTAATATTAAAATTATGATATTTTATAAACGTATAAATGTAAATTATTTTTTAAATATAAATAGCTGTTTTAGACTTATTCGATAAATTATCGTCTAATCAAGTTTTTTTTTCTTTTTTTATAACATATTTGTCATAGTTTTACATTACCTAATTAGAGTATTTATTAATTATCTAAGTATATATCTATACTATCTTAAATATATCTTTTACCATTTTCTCTCAATAAATATAATTATAATTTTTTTTATATTTTTATTTTTTTTATATATTCATCCTCACACGATCACACATATATGGTATATGTTATAATTCACTATTCAATGTCATATAATATAATAAATCTAATCATCCTTCTATATATATATATATATATATATATATATATATATATATATATATATTTACTATGCTGCGGTCCGTATCCTACGTGACCCGTGCGCACTTCTCCGACCCCTCGCCATTGCCGCCGTTGCTGCTTTGTCGTCCGGCCACTGTCGGTCGTCGTGTCACACCCGATGAACACGCAGTTCGCTGACGCACATCTCGGCGCCGGATTCCGGCCGGATAGTGATTGGAATCCGACGAATTCGATCGCAAATTGGTCAAAATCGATCGCTCGGCACTGGCAATCGATTCCGACTAGATCGCGATCGATTTTCGGCCAAATTCCGGGCAGAGACCGGCCGAGGAAGGATCGCCGACCGTCGCTGATCCTTCCTTAGCTGGTCTCCAGTTGGAATTTGGCCGGAAACCGACCGCGATTTGGCCGGAATCGGTTGCTAGTGCCGAGCGGCCGATTCCGGCCGAATTCATCGGATTCTAGCCACTATCCGGTCGGAATCCGGTGCCGAACTGTGCGTCGGCGAGCTGCGCGTCCATCGGGCGTAATGCAGCGCCCGGCGGTGGCCGGACGGCGAAGCGACAACGACTAGAGCAGGGCTGGTTCGAGTGGGAGCGCACGAGGAGCGTACGAGGAGGACCGCAAGATAGCACGTTTGATATATATATTTGCTATGCTACGGTCCGTATCCTGCGCGATCCGTGCGCACTCCTCCGACCCCTCACCATTGTCACCGCTGCCGCTTCACCATCCGACCACTATCGGCCGCTGCGTCACATCCGATAAACGCACAGCTCACCAGCGCACATCCCCGCGTCGGATTCCGCCCGAATAGTCGTGGGAATCCGATGAATTCGATCGCGATTTGGCCGGAATCGGCTGCCAGTGCCTAGCGGCCGATTCCGGTCTAAATTTGGCCGGATTCCGGCAGATATTTTCCTGGGCCCATCGCAGATCGATATCTGGAACAGCTGGGAAATGCCCACGTGTCCTTCGCCTTCCCCATTTTAAAGCATGCGTGTCCGTCAAGAGGCTACCAGATCGCGACACACGTCCTCGATGGCTTTGACGGACGCGTGTCGGCGAATCAGCGGATCACAAGTCCGATGAGACCCTGGTCGGACCGTTGGAGTGTAGAGCCGCCACGCGTACAGACTCGTTTTCGAGCCGAAAAGAATCAGGACGGTCCGACAATTGAACCAGTCGAACCGGACCGGCCCCGGATTAGGAGCCTTTATATTAGCCAATTAAAGTCAGTTTGGAGCAGACAAGAGTCGAATCGGCCAAATCCAACACTTTCCTCCTGTTCGTCTCAATCTTTTGTATTCCATCACCAGAATTTGATTCGATAAATCGTTGAATCGAATTTACGGAATGCAACGAGCGACGATGGAGAGTAGTAGTAGGCGTCCGAGTTGTAAATCTTTGCCTAATTCGTCGCCGGCCACTCTCGCCGGCGACGGAAACACGGGGATCATGGACGAGATGGTGCTGTTCCTGGTGTTCCGGAGCATCAACTGGGATCCGCAGGTGATCTGCCTAGTCGCGTGCTTGAGCCGGCGGCTGCGGGCGGTGGCCCGGCGGGTGCTGTTCCGGGAGCTGTGCGCGGCGCGGGCGCCGCGTATGGTGTCTGCGCTGACAGCAAGCGGGGGGAAGCCGTTGGGGCGGCTGGGAGGCGGGTGGCACGCGCTGGCGAAGCTGTTGTTCTTCTGCTGCGGCTGCGCGGCGGCGACGCGGTTCTTCTCGCCGGTGGAGACGCCAGCGAAGGAGCACTTCGTGGGGGTTTCGCGGTTCTCGAAGACGTCGGGCCGGTGCTTCCTCCCGCGGCGGTGCTGAGGCGATCTCCTCTTCGTCAGCGATCCCTGCGAGCACCCGCAGGCGCCCTGCGGCTGCGGAGGAGAGGACTTGGGGGCGTACAGGGGCGTGTTCAGGGGGTTCATGAGGTCGAGAACGAGGGCGTGTCTACTCAGGAAGAGGGCGGAGCTGGAGGCGCTGGTGCGGTGCCCCTACTGCGGCGCGCGGGTGTGGAGCATTACGGCGGCGGGGATGGTGCCGAGGAGCGCTGCGTGGAGGCTCGGCGCCCATCAAGGTAGCTTGGAGTACTTCGTATGCGTCAACGGCCACCTCCATGGCTATTGCCGGTTGGCTCATCTGTCCTCCTCCGACGGCGACCACTACGACGCTAATGACTCCGACGACAATACCGACGAGGAAGATGAGGAAGGCGATGAGGGGAACGTCCAATGCTAGCCATCTCTGTCCCATTATTTTGTATCCTCTGCTATGCTCTGTTTCCTTTCTCCTTCCCCTGTTCTGTTCTGTAGCTTTAACATTAACGAGCACTAACTACGTATAATAGATATTTTTCCGAATTTGTATAATAAATTATATATTTTAAGTTTCTATTTTATAATCTATTTTAAAAAAGAGGAAAATATATATAATTCGAAGCTATAAATAAAAAAATTGTAATCTGTGGAACTACGTATTCTTACAGGTAACACACTACTTAGGAGGAGAGAACTACTTATTTTGGGGTGGACGTGAAGGTTATCAAACTCTTCTCAACACTGATATGGGAAGAGAGCTTGATCACTTGGTACTACTAATTAGTATATTTAAGTCAATTAATACAATTTGTTTTGGATTTTCATATTTCTGTTGAGGGGCATGTCAAAATTCATCTTTTGATGCATTTCATACCCGTAGATTTTCTGCATATGATAAAGTGTTAGTGTCTTATATAAAACTCATGTTTGCAAATATACAGGCAAGTTTTCTTCAACCTGCTGTCAATTATAAAAAGAAGATTGAATCAAACAGTGTAGAGATGGAAGAACCTAGAAAGATTTCCACATTGCTTATTTTATATTATATGATCTCCTTTAGTGATGCCCCTTTGTGTATGATCTTATGATACTTTTATTATAAATATTTTCCCCCTGCATTCCAGGAACATTGCTGATAGAACCAAAACCTCAAGAACCCACTAAGCATCAGTACGTACTGCAACTAAAGGTTATACCACGATGATCTTCATTACTTGTCGTCTGTTCTAACATGATTTTTGCTGTGACAGGTATGATTGGGATGCAGCAACTGCCTTCGCTTTCCTTCAAAAATATGGCCTTTCATGTATACAACTCTTTAGATCAGACTCTTGTATAGTTTCTATACGATTCTTTAGTACATGACGGTAACTTAACTATGGTGTAGGGGAGTTCAAGTTGAACATTAAATGTAGCCATGCCACCTTATCTGGTCATAGGTGTGTTCTTTAAAATATTAGTTCAACTTGATGTCTGGATCGGAGCAAATTCTGCTTGATCTCTTTTGCAAAATTTGATAGCATGATTCATGCAGCTGTCACCATGAGCTTGAAACTGCAAGAATAAATGGATTGCTCGGAAATATTGATGCAAATCCTGATGATCCGCAGATTGGTACATGCTTTTTCCTAAAGCAAAATGAAAGTGTGAAATGCATTTGGTGCTTATATTTCTTTGTTTGAAGTTTTCTGAGAACTTTAAAGAATATTAACTCAATATATTTTTATTCTCAAATAATTTTTTTCCTTTTATACTGATTAGGTTGGGTGATATTTTAAATTCATTGATTACAAAGAAAGAGTATACCATTTGAAAATTCAAGGATGACCAAAATTCTCGCTGATTCCCTGGGTATTTTCCATCAAATCATCACAAACAAGAAATAAAAATCTTACTGAATTAAAAAGAAAAGCACTGTAGGTTCATACCACGCAAAGAGATTCCCTGGGTATTTTCCATCAAATCATCACAAACAAAAAACAAAGATCTTACTGAATTAAAAGGAAAAGCACTGCAAGTTCATACCACGCAAGGAGATTCCCTAAGTATTTTCCATCAAATCATCACAAACAAGAAACAAATATCTTACTGAATTAAAAGGAAAAGCACTGCAAGTTCATACCACGCAAGGAGCGTAAGCATTGGACCTCGCAGAAGTTTGACTGATCATTTACTAAGTGAAGTGAATCATATCATACTAGCTCTTTCTTTTCCTAAGTTCCGTTTATCATAATACTGAACCGCTTCTTTATCTTTCCGAATGAAAGGGACCTTAGAAAGGGGCAGGTGGTGCGTCGTCTGCTGGTGCGGGTGCGTCGTCAGCTGCTGCGGGTGGTGCGGGTGGCGTCAGAATGTTTTGGACCGCGGCCTCGGAGCAAGCGACGACCGCAGCGGCCTCGGAGCAAGCGACGACCGCGGCCTCGGCGGCCGCTGCCGCCTCAGTGGCAGTCGCCGAGGCGGCGACGGCCTCGGCCGTAGCGGTCAGGGCAGCATCGACAGCGGTCCGGGCAGCATGCGCAGCGGTCCGGGCAGCATCCACAGCGGCCCAGGTAATATCCGCAGAGGCCTGGGCAGCGGCGACAATATCCGCAACGGCAGCAATATCGAGATGGCGATTAGGCATGGGGAGGAGCGTGTGGGGACGGCGGCGGAAAGGAGAGGAACATGAGCGCTTAAATAAGCGCTAGAGGCGATGGAGATTTTTGTTAGGGTTTAGTATTCTGTCAATTTTTGTCGTCAGGTACACTTAATTTTGGAAAATTCCACCATACTTTCCATTTGTATTGAATCGAATAAAAAATAAATACTTAGTTTTTTTATTAAACATTTTTATGGTCCTAAAAAAAAATTAAATTTATATAAAATGACATGCTTTGCTTGATTTTTTAATTAATATATATAATTTAAAAAAAAAAATAAATCTATTAATGAGTTTTAATTAAAAGTTATTGACAATTTAAAAGAATAAATATATTTATTTTAAATATTAATACCTTATATTTTTAACGGACTTATAAATTTATTCATATTTTTTTTATTTTGGGATTTTAATAAAAATAAAAAATATATAAAAGAATATTAATAAAAATATAAACTTTTTTGTTTTCTAATTTTTAATAGTTAATTATAAAAAAATAAAAGTGAAATAAAGGAAAAAAGAAAAGAAAATTAAAAATATATATAGCCTCTTTTAAACGGTTTAATTTAATCTAATATGTACTTTTCATTATTTTAAGCTTTATCGTATTAAAAAACCCATGAATCACAACTCTCTTTTTTTTCCAAGTTCTTCCTAATTTGATGAACGTATTTATTATAATTTTATATTATCTAATTAAAGATTTATTAATCATCTAAGTATATATATTTATATAATTTTAAATATATTTCTTATAGAGTTTTCTCTCAATAAATATAATTTTAATTTTTTAATACTCTTAAATTTTTATTCTGTCAAAAAAAATAGACTAAGATATTAGTGTGAATTAAAAATTATTAATATAAAATTTTGGCACTTTTAAGCGTGTTAAGAGAGTTAAAATGAAAAATCGTGTGTTTAAAAAATAGATTTATTGCCACGTGGATTTTTCTAAATAAGCTTAAAGTAGAAGAAGAGAAAAGAGAGGTGCAATTAAAGAGAGGAGGAAAAGATTTATAAGAAAATTAATAAAAAAAAGGATTATTATTTCCTTTTTAAGTATTTTGTTAATTCCAACAGAAATTAATACAATTATATAAAGAAAATAATTTTAAATTACCTTCCTTATTTATAATAAATATGATAAATTAACTATTTGAAACCAAATAAAATTAATTAACTATTTTAATATTTTTAATAAATGTTTTTTAAAAAATTATACTAAAATATCTCATAATAAATAAATAAATAAATTGATTTCTAATATTAAAATTATGAACTTAATAAATGTAAAGAATTTCTTAAATATAAATTGATGTTTTAAACTTATCCAATTGACATTATCATAATGGCGAGCACCGAAAGCTTCAACCTTGCTAACCAAGCTAAGTCTTCTTTTTTTATAAATTTTTTGATAGCGTATTTGTTATAGTATCATATCGTTTAATTAGAGTATTTTATTAATTTCTAAATATATAGTTGTATTATCTTAAACGTATCTCTCATAATTTTCTCTCAACATATGCAACTCTGACTTTCTTTCCAATATTTTCATTTCTTATTTTGTCCATCCTCATGACCATACATCAATTGTAACATCTTCATCTTTACAATTATAATTCTTTACTCATGTATTTAAGTCATAATTCAATAGTTAACCTCATATTAATATAGTAAATCTAATCACTATTTTATATAATTTTTCTTTAAATTTTAAATCGAATAATGATCGTACATGACAAAAAATTTGACTAAGGATCGTGTGAATTAAAAAGTACTAATATAAAAAATTGGCACTTTAAGCGTGTCAAGAGAGTTAATTGAAGAATCGTGTGCTTCAAAATAGATTGATTGCTTATGGACTTTCCTCAAGAAGCTTAAAGCACAAGAGAAGAGAAAAGCAGAGGTGCAATTAAAGAGAGGAGGAAAGGATTGATAAGAAAAACTAATAAAAATTGGATTATTTTTTTATTTTTTATTATTTTGTATATTTCAAAAGACTAAAAATATTAATTATATAAAGAAAATAGTTTTATAGTACCTTCCTTATTTATAATAAATATAAATAAATTAACTATCAAATTAATTAACCATTTTAATATTTGTAAGAAAAGTTTTTTTAAAAAAGTTATATTAAAATATCTCATAATAAATAAATAAGTAATTTGATTTTTAATATTAAAATTATGTTATTTTATAAACATAATAAATGTAAATTATGTCTTAAATAAAAATTGATGTTTTAGACTTGCACGATTGGCATTATCGTAACAAAAAATGGCGAGCACCGAAAGCTTCGACCACGCTGCGGCGCTCAAGGAGTTCGACGAGGCCAAGACCGGCGTCCGTGGCCTCGTTGAATCTGCGGTCACCGCCCTCCCCGCCATCTTCCGCCACCCCATCCCCCGCCCCCTCCACTCCCCCTTGTCGTCCCCCATCCTCTCCGTCCCCATCATCGACCTCTCCCTCCCCCGCTCCTCCGCCCTCGCCCTCGCCGCCGCCGCGTCCCGCGATTTTGGCTTCTTCCAGGTTGTCAATCATGGAATCCCCCTCCCCTCCTTAGTCACACCCTCTCCGCCATCCGATCCTTCCACGAGCTGCCTCCTTCCGTCCGCTCCGCCTTCTACTCACGCGGCGTGAAAACTGGTGGCGTCAACTACTCCTCAAACGTAGATCTTTACCGATCCACCGCCGCCAGCTGGCGTGATACCCTTCAGATGCTCATGGGGCCGATCCCTCCCGACCCGGAGCGGATCCCGCCTGTGTGCCGGGCGGAGCTGTTAGAGTGGGACGAGCACGTGGTGACGGTTGGGCGGGCGTTGATGGGGCTTTTGGCGGAGGGGTTGGGGGCTGATGCAAGATTTCTAGAGGAGGCCACTTGCCTGGAGGGGAGAGTTATGGCGTGCCACTACTACCCACCGTGCCCGGAGCCAGAGATGACGGCGGGAACGGTGGAGCACACAGACCCAGGCGTTCTCACTGTACTGTTGCAGGACGACGTCGGCGGGCTGCAGGTGAAGCGGGATTTGGAGGGAGGGGAGGCCGTGTGGGTGGATGTGCAGCCGGTTCCGGGGGCGCTCGTCATCAACATCGGCGATCTCCTGCAGGTAAGCAGTTCTCTTATCAGCAGTAACGCCCATGAGATTCTAGGTTCGAAGAAATTGCCGATCAAATAGAGATCTTGATGTCTCCTTGGATAAAATGAGCATTTTTATGAACTTTTTTGATTGTTGAAAGATAAGACATACTTGCTTAAATACACTTAGACAAGTTAATTGGGATGATTTATAAAGCAAATCAGGGAGACACAAACAACCAATGGTGATTTTGACAAACTATCCATGAAATTATTGTTTGCTTTGGAAGCATGAGAATCTGCAATTGCTGAAAGTTTTATATTTAGAGACTTGCTCTTGGTCTACTTCAAGTCTGTTGTAACCCACTTTGATAGGGCAAACCTACGTGCTTATCTCCCCCCCCTGGAAAATTGGAAACCATGCGAACAAAAGACTGATAAATAGAACACAACTGAGAGCGATGTTTCATAAAATAAACCCATGTATATCGAGAATGATCATCAATAAAAATGACATAATATTTGTGACCACCTTTTGAAGGAAAAGGTGCAGGACCCCATACATCAGAATGAATAAGATCAAAATGTCTAGCAGAATGTGAAATACTAGATGAATATGGTAGTTGTATTTGTTTTCCAAGTTTGCAACCCTTACAATGAAAATCAGACTCAATAGTTGTATGACCTAAACAACCTTTATTTATTAATGTGGACAGTCGAGACCCACAAAGATGACCAAGACGATGATGCCACTGGGCGAAGGAAGAACAAACAGAACCCGATGTAGCGGATGACACACGAGCAGAGGCTTCAATGGAAGAAGGAAGACGCAAAGTATCTAGGATGTAAAGGCTAGGAACACCTTTACGGCGATGGCCAGTCCCAATCACTTTCCCGCTTCGACGGTCCTGAATAAAACAAGATGAGTCATCAAATCCAACAAAACAATTTTGGTCGGTAACTTGACCAACCGAAAGAAGATTCATGGATAACTGAGGTACTAAAGAAACATTGGGTACAGAAAAATAAGGATTGCAAAGTGAACCCTGGTGAGTGATATGACAAGATGTACCATCAGCTGTCCGAATAGAAGCTCCATCAGTGACCGGCTTGCAAGCGACCAACTGGGACTGATCAGATGTCACATGAAAAGAAGCCCCTGAATCAAGTACCCAAGACGACGAAGTAGCAGTAACAGGTGAAGCAGCAGCAATAGACACTGAACCTCCAGGAGTGGAACCAGTACCACGACCACGAGCACCACGAGCAGTACCACGGGCAGCACGACGTGCACGATAGTCAACCAACTTCTCTGGATGAATAGAAAAATAATTCTCTGGAAGATGACCAGTCTTGCCACAATGCTTACAGGGCTCTGAAGAGAAACTTTTTGGTACACTGACCCTTTGAGAAGCTGCCAACACACTATGAGAGACAAATGCAGAAGAAGACATAGATTTGAGACGTGTTTCTTCAGCAAGTAAATCAGACAATGCCTGTGCCATAGTGAGATCAGAAGAATTGTGAAGTAATCGTGTACGAATAGAATCATATTCAGCCCGAACTCCCATAACAAATCTGTAAGTGAAAAATTTTTCAATAAATTTGTGTGTTGGGCAAGGAACAGTTGTACACTCTGGTATCATGGAAATCAGTGATCCCATCAAACGATCAAAAGCAGAGTAGTACTCATCAATGGACATATCATTCTGCATAATTTCATGAGTTTGCTGCATGAGATTATGTAAAAGAGCACCACTATCCTGAACATAGCGCTTCTTCAAGTTGTTCCATATGTCCTTAGCTGTTTTGAACTTAGAAAGACTCATAATCATGGATTGTTTAGTACTATTGACCATGGCAGCCATCACTTTTCCATCATTAATATGCCATTCTGTTATTGCAGCAGCATTACTACCATCATTCTTAAGCACAGGTGGAGATTCATTTAAATGAAAAAGTAAACCATAACCCCTTAATGCAGTCTCTACACAGAAAGCCCACTCTGGATAATTCTGACCATCTAAGGTGATATTAATAATTATTGCATTTATTGAAGACATGTTGAGAGATTAATAAAAAAAATAATGCCAAACTCCAATGAAGCTAGAATAGGAAGAACCTGACAACCAGTTCAATCAGTGGCAAAAGTTTCCCTGTTTTTGAGCGAAGTACACGGTTCAACTCCTCTTCTGGTCAGACAATCCAGCAGCGAGGAAGAGGACAGATCTGTCTTCTTCCAGACAGCCGGCGGCAGCAAACAGAGAGAAGAAGACGACCTTCTCTCCGGCGACAGCGAGCAGAGAAGAAGACGAGCTTCTCTCTGGCGACAGCGAGCAAAAGACGAGCTCCTCTCCGGTGGTATCCAAGAGAGGACGGTGCCAGCAGCGTAACTGTGAGCCTTCTCTGATTGCTACGGCGATGCAATCGAGAAAGGGGGCAAGAACAGCACCTGACCGAACGGCTTGATCTCCTCAGGAGACTTGTGCTGGCCTTTGGACAGATCGAGGTTGAAATCGACGCCTGCTTCGGAAGCTTGCAGCCAACGCGACGTGCTCGGGAGAAGAAGCTTCGGCCGCGACGAGGAATGAGACGTGCAGGCGAGGACTCGTGCTTGCGGACAGAGAGCGAACTAGAGGATGTCGCGCTGGCTAGGGATTTGGCAGAGGAGGAAAAGATGTCACGCTGCTGAAACTTGAAGACGACGGCGGCGCTGGCTAGGGTTCGCGGTGGACGTCGCGTACAGGGGATGGAGACGCGAGACAGCGGCGAGACGGCTGCTGCAGAGACGAGGCGCGCGGAAGAGCGGGACGGGACAACTCGCGGCGCGTGGAGAAAGAGAGAGAAAAAAAAATTTGACGGCGGCGGTAGATTAGGGCGAATAAACCTAATCCCAATCGACTTGCTCTGATACCATGTTACATAATATGGAAGCATAAGAATACAATAGGTATAGACAACTATATATAGATAACAGGGTATATGGGCCTTTATGGGCCTTAACACTCTCTTGCTATTTTCAATCCCTAGTTCAAGTAGATGTATAATTTATTCCCTCCCTTGCCTTTAGAAGCTTCATAGCATCAAACTCTTTTCTATTACTGACTACTTCAGCTGTGAGCACCAACATAATTGCCTAATCCACAATATATTAAGGGCTAAAAGATTAGTATCCTATGCATAAAAATACCTATATCAGATACTCACTCCATAACTATGCAATTAAATTTTACTGTTATAATTCTAACAACAAATTAGTGCACTAATAAACAGAAAAGTTTATCAATTAAACAAAGTAACACCATTGACTGACTAGAAGGATACAGAAGCAGCAGTCTTGAAGTGAGTAGCATTTCTTGATGTCCATACATAAAGGTAATAAACAAACTATTTAATTAAAAAAACATAGTGAACACACATAAATATACTTGGGAAATATGTAGGCACACATGCATATGTCTTGATTTAACCAAAATATATTGCTTTCACTTTCTCTTGAGCTTGAAATTTATAATCTTTATCAATTTAGTGAAATTATTTAAACAATTTAATTTTTTTACTTTTGATACAGTATCATATCTAGATCTAGACAACTTTGATTTACTATAGAACGACACCAATAATTTTTTTGTACTCTCGTGATCTTATTCATGCTAAAGTTTTAAAATTTCAGGAGCATTTAAGTCATGAATAAATTTTGAATAAAACTGACTGATGGACTAGATAAGTAAGTTTTTGTTTGAACTTTATTCAATACATTCCTTTCACTCTTTTGTGTCTCACAATACTCAAAAAATTTTAATTTATGACTCCTATCAATTTAGAGAAAAATATTTTAAAAATTCAATCTTCTTTAATTTTGGCATAGTATTGTTTCAAAACATATAATTTACCTTAAAACAACATCAATAGCTTCTTTGATTTTGTTAACACTAAATGTTAGGATTATAGAAGCATTTAAGTGATGAATGAGTTTTAACCAAAACTCATTGATAGACTAAAATAAGTTAGATTCATTTCAAACCTAATCCAATAA
The DNA here is from genome assembly GCF_044706935.1 of Curcuma longa. Lineage (NCBI taxonomy): Eukaryota > Viridiplantae > Streptophyta > Magnoliopsida > Zingiberales > Zingiberaceae > Curcuma > Curcuma longa. The sequence goes on from NC_133874.1 coordinate 5,655,839, forward strand.
GTTCCTTCAATTCCTTTGAGTCTCACATACTCCAAACTCTTAATTCATGACTTCTATCGATTTACAGAAATTATTTTTAAATTTTAGCTTTCTTTACTTTTGGCCCCTAATAATGAATTTTGATCAAAACTCATTGATAACTTAGATATCTCTAAAATATTGAAACTTGAGTATGGACAAAATTGGAAAAGTATAAGAAAGTTATTAGTACTATTCTAGAGTAGATCAAAAGTGTTTAGGTTCAGATATGATATTGTGTCAAAAGTAAAGAAGTCTGAACTTTTTAAATAATTTTTCTAAACTGATAGGGGTCATGAATCAAGAGTTTTCAAGAACAATGAGATTGATGAGAGTGAAAGAAACCTATTGGATAAAGTTTGGATTGAAAGTGACTTATCTAAGTCCATAGTTTTTATTCAAAACTGGCTTAAATGTTTCTAAAATTTTAAAATTTTAGCATGGACAAGATTAGGAAAGTGCAAGGAAACTATTAATGTTCTCTTATAATAAATCAGAGGTGCATAAATTCAAATATGACACTATAACAAAAGTAAAGAAAGTTAGGTATTTTTAAATAATTTTTTTAACTGATAAGGATCATGAATCAACAAGTTGTTTAGCATGAGGAGATTTATGAGAGTGATAAAATTTATTTAATAAAGTTTGAATTGAAATTGACTTATCTAGGTACATGAATTAATTTTGATCAAAACTGACAATAAGATCATGAGAATACAAGAAAACTATTGATATTATTCTAGAGTAAATTAGAGATGTATAGGTTCAGATATGATAATGTGCCATAAGTAAAGAAGATTAAGCGATGTGGGACTAAGAGAGTTTGTTTTTTTATCTGAGCTAGCTGACAAGCCGAATGTAAGATGAGATCTTGATTCGCCGCTGCGGCGGAAGGGGGGCGTGTGCCGTTGTCTATTGCCACGGCCACGGCGGAGGACTAGAAGCAGAAGCCAAGGAAAAGACAAGCCGCTGCTAGCTTTTACAGAAGAACAAAACAAATAATTCTTTGTAAAGTTTCACAATTTTAATAGAATGAAGGGTAAAATTAATAATGGAGGGAATAATTTTACCTTTTCCGAAATTTTAAAAAATAAAAAAAAATGGTTTGTTTGTTAGAAGCGGGCTGAGAGTGACCATGTGGATCCAATGTACAGCGACCTGTGATCCTTCCACCGTAGACAGCGGGTGGATGGAATTGCTCTGTGAAACCAGCCTGGACCGGTGCCCACCACACTACGAACCGGTAGAACCAGGCCTTCGCCCAATTTTACCGATTCACTATCGACTTGGAATGGGCAGGCCAGAAGTCGTACGTAGGATACACGCCTCCGAACCCAACAACATCATCCAAGCCATTCAATGCCCCCGCTTGGGTCACAAGCTGGCGCTGTCCAGCTCGGCGATTGAGTATCCAAAGACAACCATTATACAGGCAGGAAGCAACGACCGTGTTAACGATGTGGGACTGAGAGAGCTCGGGTTTTGTTTTTTACCTGAGCCAGTTAACAATCCGGACGGAAGATGAGATCTTCCTTCGCGGCGGCGAACGTGATATGGCGGGTGGTGGCGCTGGCCTTGACGGCGGCGCCCCCCTGAATGAGAGAGGCCGCCCGCCAGCGGCTGTAGCTGCTGTCGAACACCTTGCCGTTCTCCAATTTGCCGACGTAATGCGCCTTCGGAGTTCCGAATCATCGAGCAAGAAACGAACTTTAGGGGAAATCCGTGGTCAAGTAGGCGGCGGAGTCGGTAAAAGTGTTTTTTTACCTTGATGAGCTGGCCCTCGGTGGCGCCGGGGCCGGTGCCGGTGCCGGTGCCGGCCACGGTATCGCAGAATGTGAGGCCGGAGGAGGCGCCAGTTGGGGGGTCGAGGAGGACGAAGAGGAGAGAGAGGGAGAGGGCGGCCTCCCGCCAGCGGACGGGAAGGGGGAAGCAGAGGAGGCGGCCATGCCCGAGGCCCTGAGGAGAGCTCTCTGCCAAATCTCGATTGAGTGGCCGTAGGAATATATATATATATATATATATATATATATTAAAAGGTTTTATAAAATTAAGGTAAAAAAAAAGATATGGAGGTGCGGGGAATCAAATTGTGCCTCTCGCATGACAGAAATTAAAGTAAAAATAAAAAAAAGGAAGTGCGAAGAATCGAACTCCGTAGCTTTCGCATGTTGAGGCACTGAGGAAACCAATCCGCCAACTCTATATTTAGTTGCTTTGGGAATATATATTTATTTTAAAATATTTTATAAAATTAAGGTAAAAATATGTGGAGGTGCGGGGAATCGAACCCCGTGCCTCTCGCATGCGAAGCGAGCGCTCTACCATATGAGCTACACCCCCAGATATTTTCTATTTAATACTTTTATAATTATATAAAATTAGAATTACGCTTTTGGATGTAAAATTGGTTGTCCGATGGAACAAGCTGATGAATAATATTTTTTTTTTTACCCTTAGCAATGAGTTTAAAACTCATTTATAATTTAAATGTCTCTAAAATCTTGAATTTTAGTATCAAGTTTGGTGATGCTTGACCAAAGCAACGTAAAGTAATCTTTTTATTTTTAATTTTTCTTTATTTCACTTTCTTTTTATTCTCTTGTAATTAGCTATTAAAAAATAGAAAAGTAAAAAAAATAACTTTTATTTTTATTCTTTATTAACCTTCTTTTGTAATTTTAAAATATTTTTTTATTAAGGTTTCAAAATTGAAAATAAAAACATGCATAAATTTAGAGGATTATGATGAATGCAATGTAATGAAAGTCATCAAAAGTTACTGTTGGTTAAAATTTATAGATAGATAAAAAATTTTAAAAAAATTTAGAAAATACATAACTAAATTAAGAAAGTTATTCGAAATAAACAATATGAATTTGACATAACTTTTGAAAGTAATGACTTTTATATTAAAGTCTTCAATAAAATAATTAAGTTTTTATTTTATTTTTGAATAATTAGATGTGAAATAATATAAAATTACATATAGAATTTTTTTCCCATGGATTCGAATCACTTGGAATTGGATATTAGTTTCACTTTTTGTCAATTTTTTTTAAGGCAATCTACTATACAGTCAAAGTGAAATTCGCTATCCAACGGTCTCACACGGTTGGTCTTATAATCATTTTTAAGGAGATAAATCAAAAAATTATAGTTAACTACAACGGAATCTCAGCTTCATCAAGATTCAATCCTTTTCCACTACAGCAAATCAATCTCGCAGGGGTGGCATTGGCCTTGATATAGTCATGGTCGTGGACAGCTCGGCTCGGCGATGGAGGTGCCAATGAAAGCAATTATATTGGCACGGCGGAAATGATGATCAAACGATGTGAAACTAAGGATGCGTTTGGTTTAAGAAATACAAAAATACAGAGACAGAAATACAGAAATACAGAGACAGTAGAGGCAGGGACGCATTTACAATGGTCTCTGTATCGTGTTTGATTTTGGTAATACAGAGACAGTGGCTGAGGCGCGCAGGGCTCTGTTCTTGGTTGGATTCCGGTCGGATTTCCGCCACAATCCGGTCGGAATCCGGCACCGACCGGAACGCCGGCGAACTGCGTGTCCAACGCGCCCGGCCCGACGGCCGGCGATGACCGGACGGCGGCGTGACGGTGCCGGAAGCGGAGATGAGTAGAAATTTTGTCTCCGTCTCCATTTCAGTGTCCCCAGTTTGATAGTGGACAGAAATTCTGTCTGAGACGGAGACAAAAATCCTATTTCTGTCTCTGTCTCTCAAAATCAAATGGGGGCGGAGACAGAAATCCTATTTTTGTCTCTGTATTTGTGTCCCTGTCTCTGAAACCAAACGTAGCCTAAGAGAGCTCATGTGGGGTTGAGCCTTTTGCTGCTGGGACTAAAAGAGTTCGTGTTTTTTTACCTTTTCCGAAATTTCAAAAAATAAAAAATAAAAACTTTTGCTGCTGGGACTAAAAGAGTTCGTGTTTTTTACTTTTTCCGAAATTTCAAAAATAAAAAATAAAAATGGTTTGTCTGATTGAAGCGGGCTGAGAGGGGTCATGTGCATCCGATGTAAAGCGGCCTGTTATCCTTCCACCGTAGACAGCGGGTGGATGTATTTGCTCTGTGAAACCAGCCTGGACCGGTGCCCACCACACTACGAACCGAACGAAGCAGGCCTTCGCCCAATTTTTCCGATTCACTATCAACTTGGAATGGACAGGCCAGCTACCGTACATAGGATACACGCCTCCGAACCCAAACAACATCATCCACACCATTCAAAGCCCCCGCTTGGGTCACAAGCTGGCGCTACCCAGCTCAGCGGTCAAAAATCACAAAGACAACGATTATACCTTCAGAAAGGAATGAGCGTGCTAACGATGTGGGACTAAGAGAGCTCGGGTTTTGGATTTTTACCGGAAGATGAGATCTTCCTTCGCCGCGGCGTAGTAGTAGAGGCGGAGGCCTGGGAAAGAAGCAGGCCGTTGCTAGGGTTTATGGAGAAGCTATGGAACGACATCAGTTAATTTTACAAAGCTCCGTTTGCAGCAGTTCTTTCTGACACGATTATGTCCTAGACAAAGGCGTTTTCTTATCAACACAGAATTAGAAATGAGAAAAGGTTGTTTACAGTAGGACTACAGAATTGTCATTACTTGTAGTGCTTATACAACAAGTAGTGCTTATACAACAAGTATCTCGTCTCTTGGTTTCCTTTTGTGACAACAAGACTCTCTAGCCAATGAATTCTATATCGAACAGAAGAGTTGAATCCGGAGGAATAATGCAAGAACCTGGTCGACATAAAGCAGCATTGAATAATTTGACATCAAATGTTAAACCGAACAGGCCTCTGTTGAACCCGTTTGCTCGATTGTATTCTGGAAACAGTGTAGGAAAGCCTACCTCCTCTGCAGCCTGCTCCTCTCGCCCCATAACCAAGCTCGGGAGGAAGCTTCAATGTACGCTTGCCGCCTACGGTTTAAAGGCCACACGACCAACACAATAAGAAGCACAGATTATGAATCGAAAACAAAATGAATTTTTCTGCATACCGGCGAGCATTGGTGGAATTCCATCTCCGCCTAGAATCCCTTGATCCCATCCTTTGATCACCTAAAGACGTTATCGTAGTCATAGGTTTGAAAGGGACTTGTTGTTTTTTTGGGGTGGAATTGTGGGAGTTTTACCTCGCCGACGCCGACCCTGAATGAGAGAGGCCGTCCGCGGCTGTAGCTGCTGTCGAACACCTTGCCGTTCTCCAATTTGCCGACGTAATGCGCCTTCGGAGTTCCGAATCATCGCGCAAGAAACAAACTTTAGGGGAAATCCGTGGTCAAGTAGGCGGCGGAGTCCGTAAAAGTGGGCTTCTTTACCTTGATGAGCTGGCCCTTGGTGGCGCCGGGGCCGGTGCCGACGACGGTATCGCAGAACGCGACGCCGGAGGAGGAGACGGCGACGGTGCAGTTCGTCTGGTTGGAGGAGGCGCCAGCTGGGGGGTCGAGGAGGAAAGAGAGGGAGAGGGCGGCCTCCCGCCGGCAGATGGGAAGGGGGCGGGGCATGGGGGGTGAGGACGGCGCGGGAACTGGGTCGCTGAGTGATCGGCAGTTGGGGGAGAAAGAGCGGCGAAAGAAGAGGCGGTGGTCGGGGCGGAGCGGAGTAGGGTGAGCATGGTCGGAGTCTCGGAGACAAATCTCTATTGAGAGTGGCCGTAGGAATATATATTTTTTAAAAGGTTTTATAAAATTAAGGGGAAAAAACAAATGGAGTTGGGGGGAATCGAATCTTACCTCTCGCATGAGAGAAATTAAAGTAAAAAAAAAAAAGGAGAATTGAACTCCTTGCCTCTCGCATAGCGAGGCCATGAGAAGACCGCTCAGCCAAATCTCTATTGATTGGCTGTAGAAATATATATTTCTTTAAAAGGTTTTATAAAATTAAGGTAAAAAAATTGAGTGGAGGTGCGGGGAATCGAACCCCGTGCCTTTCGCATGCAAAGCGAACACTCTACCATATGAGCTACACCCCCTATTTTTTCTTTACTTAATACTTTATTACTTATATAAAATTAAAATTACGCTTTTGGATGTAAAATTGGCTGTCGGATGGAAGAAGCTGATGTCCTTTTTCTCTTTTACATTTTTACCCTTAGCAATGAGCTTAAAACTCATTTATAATTTAAATGTCTCTAAAATCTTTAACTTTAGTATGAACAACAAAGTGCAGGGAAATTATTAAAGCTATCCTAGAGTAAATAAAAGGTGTGTCTAGATATGATTTTGTATTAAAAAATAAGAAGTCTAATTTTTAAACAATTTCTTTAAACTACTAGAGACATGAATCAAGAATTTTTAAATATGGTAATACTCAAGAGAGGGAAAGAAATTTAATGGTTTAAGTTTAGATTGAAACTGACTTATCTAAGTCCATTAATAAATTTTGGTCAAGACTCATTAATGACTTAGATGCTTCTTAAAATTTGAAATTTTAACATAGACAATATCAAAAAAATACAAAGAAACTATTGGTATTATCCTAGAATAAATCAAATGTGTATAGGTACGATATGATAGTAAAAAAGACTAAATTTTTTAGTAATTCTTTTTATTGATAGGGGTCATAAATCAAGATTTATTTAGCATGGTAAGACTAGGAAAAGTGAAAACAATTTATTAGATAAAGTTTGAATTGAAACTAAGTTCATCAGCTTAAATACTTTTGAAAATTTGACATTTTAGCATCAACAATATTAGGAGCGCAAGAGAAAGCTATTAGTGTTATCCTTGAGTACATCAAATGTGTATAAGTACAAATATGATAATGTGCCAAAAATAAAGAAGGTTGAATTTTTTTAAATATATTTTTTTAAGTGATAGGTGTCATAAATCAAGAGTTATTGACCAGGTGAGACTCAAGAAAGTGAAATGAACCTATTGGATAAAATTTGAATTGAAACTAACTTATTTAGGTCCATCAATTCATTGATGACTTAAATGCTTTTGAAATCGCATCGACAAGATTATGAGAGTGCAAGAAAACTATTGATGTTGTTATAGAATAAATTAGAGATGTATAAGTCCAGATATGATAGTGTGCCAAAAGTAAAAAAGAATGAATTTTTTAAATAATTTTTTTTAACTTATAGAGGTTATGAATTAAGAGTTTTTGAACATGGCAAGACTAAAGAGAGTAAATGGAATCTATTGGATAAATTTTAAATTGAAATGAATAAGATAAGGAGAGTGCAGGGAAGCAATTAGTATTATCCTAAGTAAATTAGAAATATCTAGATCCAAATATGATATTGGACCAAAAATAAAGAAATTAAATTTTTAATGGTGTTGTTCTCGAATAAATTAGAAATATCTAGGTCCAAATATGAAATCATGTGAAAAAATAATGAAGACTAAAGTTTTAAAATAATTTCTCTAAATTGAAACTATTAATATTGTTCAAAGTAAATAGAGAAATCTAGGTTCAAATATAAAATTATATTAAAGAAGATTAATTTTTTTAAACAATTTAGCTAAATTGATAAGGGTTATAAATTAAAAGTTTTTTTAATCAGTGACACTCATGAATTTGAAAGAACCTATTGGATCAAATCTCTTGATATTCCTATATTAAAAAAAATGGTGATATTTTGACAAAAATAGCACCATGATAGTGATATAATAAAATCAATATCAAGTTGGTGATGCTTTGACCAAAGCAACGCCAAAGTAATCTTTTTATTTTTCATTTTTAAAATTTTAATGTTTCTTTATTTCACTTTCTTTTTATTTTCTTGTAATTAGCTATTAAAAAATCAAAAAGTAAAAAAAAACTTTTATTTTTATTCTTTTATTAACATTCTTTTGTAATTTCATAATATTTTATTTTTTTATTAAGGTTTCAAAATTGAAAATAAAAACATGCATAAATTTAGAGGATGATGATGAATGTAATGTAAATTTAAAATAAAATTGAGTTTTTCAAAGTCATCAAAAGTTACTTTTGGTTAAAATTTATAGATAGATTTAAAAATTTTAAAAAAAATTAAAAAATACATAACTAAATTAACAAAGTTATTCGAAATAAACAATACGAATTTAACATAACTTTTAAAGTGATGACTTTTATATTAAAGTCTTCAATAAAATAATTAAGTTTTTATTTTATTTTTAATAATTAGATGTGAAATAATATAAAATTACATATAGAATTTTTTTCCCATGGATTCGAATCACTTAGAATTGGATATTAGTTTCACTTTTTGTCAAATTTTTTTTAAAGGCAATCTAATATGCAGCCAAAGTGAAATTTGCTATCTAGTGGTTCCATCGTAACCATTTATGAGGAGATAAATCAATAAACTGTACTTAGCCACTACAAAGAGGGCATTATCTTGACTTTGTCAAGATTCGATCTTTTCCAACTACAATAAATCTGTCTCGCAGTAATCAACTCAATCATACTCCGGGAGCAAGACAATCTACTCGATCATAAGTAGATTAGATTGTCCAATTTTTTTACACGATCACATTGGTAACTGTTCCAGCTAGATCCCGGTGATGGTCAAGACACCAGTTAATATTATGCCACCTCAACCGTTGTTTGCCTTCTCGCGAGCTGGGATTTGCAAATAAGGACTGGACGGAGGGTTAGATGGGTGTCGGGATTCCCGGCAGGTCACTCCGACGCTCAAGTCAGTAAGTATTCGACAGAGAGGAAGAATGAATAGTAGTAGTTGCAAAAGTCCAAAGAGAGCTTCCATACCTCAAGGGGAGTTTTTATACTCATATCGAGGGAGTTGTGTATTTCATTCAAAGTGAGACAATGTCGGACATTAGGCCAACCAACTCTGTAAATTACTGACAGATGATCGTATAAGATGGCATCTAGAAAATAGGACCTGCCACCTCGTAACCATTTTCTATTGTAGCCATGCGAATTATTCATATCTTTTTACTGTGAAGAGAAGCAGGCGAGAATCTAGGGTACCAGTCCTAGCAACCTAGTAACCGTCCTTGTCTTTCCAATTCGGATCGCACGTGTTATTGTCGTCTAGCACCAAGGATAGTTAGAGGGGAGTCGTGTCTGCAGATAAAGAAACCTGAGCTAACTCAGGGGTCGGTTGGGTAACCGAACCCTAAAGGGGTGAGGCGGCTGAGCTAAGGGAGTGACCGGTTATGGTTGGGCGAACTAGTTAAATTAGAGGTTGATCTTTTAAGACTGTTGAATCAAAAGAAGAGCTACACCCTTAGAAACTAGACTTGCCAAATCAATTTTTTTACACGATCAAGAGAGTAAAAAGAATTTATTAGATTAGATTTTCAATATTTCATCTTTGAAGCACCAAGATGATGATATTTTGACGAAAATAATATCAAATTGGTGATACTTTGATGAGAGTAGCACTAAGATCATGAAGCTTTAATCAAAATAGCACCAAAGTGGTGATGGATCAAAACAGCACTAAAGTAATCTTTTTATTTTTTTAATTTTTCTTTCTCAATTTTGTTTCACTTTTTCCCTCTCTTTTAATTAGCTATTAAGATAGATAAAAAATTTAAAAAACGATCCTTTTATTAACTTTGAACAGCCAGAATAAAAGAATGAAATAATTTTGCCTATAAGAAAAATAAAAAATGATTTATTTGATAGACACCGATCACAAAGTATATAGTGGATTCGGTGTAAACCGATCTGTTATCCTTCCACCGTTGAAGGCGGATGGTTGTGACTGCTCTGTGAAACCAGCCTGGCTCAGTTACCTCCACATTATGAACCAGACTAACCAAGCTTACGCCCAATCGTATCGGCTCACAATCAACTTGGAACGGGCAAACCAGCGATGATACAGAGAATCCACGCTTCGGAACCCAGAGACATCATCCAAATCATTCATTGCCCCCGCTAGAGTCACAAGCTGACGCAACTCAATTCGGCGATGGAGGTGCCAACGAAAGCAATTACATTGGCATGGAGGAAATGATGATCAAACGATGTGGGACTAAGAGAGCTCGTGTGGGGTTGAGCCTTTTGCTGCTGGGACTAAGAGAGTTCGTGTTTTTTACCTTTTCTGAAATTTCAAAAAATAAAAAATAAAAACTTTTGCTACTGGGACTAAAAGAGTTCGTGTTTTTTACCTTTTCCGAAATTTCAAAAAAATAAAAATAAAAATGGTTTGTCTGATTGAAGCGGGCTGAGAGGGGTCATGTGCATCCGATGTAAAGCGGCCTGTTATCCTGAACGGGCAAACCAGCGATGATACAGAGAATCCACGCTTCGGAACCCAGAGACATCATCCAAATCATTCATTGCCCCCGCTAGAGTGACAAGCTGACGCAACTCAATTCGGCAATGGAGGTGCCAACGAAAGCAATTACATTGGCATGGAGGAAATGATGATCAAACGATGTGGGACTAAGAGAGCTCGTGTGGGGTTGAGCCTTTTGCTGCTGGGACTAAGAGAGTTCGTGTTTTTTACCTTTTCCGAAATTTCAAAAAATAAAAAATAAAAACTTTTGCTACTGGGACTAAAAGAGTTCGTGTTTTTTACCTTTTCCGAAATTTCAAAAAAATAAAAATAAAAATGGTTTGTCTGATTGAAGCGGGCTGAGAGGGTCATGTGCATCCGATGTAAAGCGGCCTGTTATCCTGAACGGGCAAACCAGCGATGATACAGAGAATCCACGCTTCGGAACCCAGAGACATCATCCAAATCATTCATTGCCCCCGCTAGAGTCACAAGCTGACGCAACTCAATTCGGCGATGGAGGTGCCAACGAAAGCAATTACATTGGCATGGAGGAAATGATGATCAAACGATGTGGGACTAAGAGAGCTCGTGTGGGGTTGAGCCTTTTGCTGCTGGGACTAAGAGAGTTCGTGTTTTTTACCTTTTCCGAAATTTCAAAAAATAAAAAATAAAAACTTTTGCTACTGGGACTAAAAGAGTTCGTGTTTTTTACCTTTTCCGAAATTTCAAAAAAATAAAAATAAAAATGGTTTGTCTGATTGAAGCGGGCTGAGAGGGGTCATGTGCATCCGATGTAAAGCGGCCTGTTATCCTGAACGGGCAAACCAGCGATGATACAGAGAATCCACGCTTCGGAACCCAGAGACATCATCCAAATCATTCATTGCCCCCGCTAGAGTCACAAGCTGACGCAACTCAATTCGGCGATGGAGGTGCCAACGAAAGCAATTACATTGGCATGGAGGAAATGATGAGGAAAGAGAGCTGTGTGGGGTTGAGCCTTTTGCTGCTGGGACTAAGAGAGCGTGTTTTTTACCTTTTCCGAAATTTCAAAAAATAAAAAATAAAAACTTTTGCTACTGGGACTAAAAGAGTTCGTGTTTTTTACCTTTTCCAAAATTTCAAAAAAATAAAAATGGTTTGTCTGATTGAAGCGGGCTGAGAGGGATCATGTGCATCCGATGTAAAGCGGCCTGTTATCCTTCCACCGTAGACAGCGGATGGATGTATTTGCTCTGTGAAACCAGCCTGGACCGGTGCCCACCACACTACGAACCGGACGAACCAGGCCTTCGCCCAATTTTACCGATTCACTATCAACTTGGAATGGACAGGCCAGCTATCGTACGTAGGATACACGCCTCCGAACCCAACAACATCATCCAAACCATTCAAAGCCCCCGCTTGGGTCACAAGCTGGCGCTACCCAGCTCAGCGGTCGATAAAGCCAAAGACAACGATTATAACGGCAGAAAGCAATCGGCGTGTTAACGATGTGGGACTAAGAGAGCTCGGGTTTTGGCTTTTTACCGGAAGATGAGATCTTCCTTCGCGGCGGCGAGCTCGATATGGCGGTTGGTAGCGCTGGTCTTGACGGCGGCGGCGGCGGCGTAGTAGAGGCGAAAGCCAGGGAAAGATGCAGGCCGTTGCTAGGGTTTATGAAGAAGCTATGGAACGAGATCAGCTAATTTTACAAAGCTCCGTTTGCAGCAGTTCAAACAAGGCGTTTTCTTATCAGCACAGAATTAGAAATGAGAAAGGTTGTTTACAGTAGGAAATTAGTAGTGCAGAATTGTCATTACTTGTATTGCTTATACAACAAGTATCTCGTCTCTTGGTTTCCTTTTGTGAAAAAAAGACTCTCTAGCCAATGAATTCTATATCGAACAGAAGAGTTGAATCCGGAGGAATAATGCAAGAACCTGGTCAACATAAAGCAGCATTGAGTAATTTGACATCAAATGTTAAACCAAACAGGCCTCTGTTGAACCCGTTTGCTCGATTCTATTCTGGAAAGAGTGTAGGAAAGCTTACCTCCTCTGCAGCCTGCTCCTCTCGCCCCATAACCAAGCTCGGGAGGAAGCTTCAATGTACGCTTGCCGCCTACGGTTTAAAGGCCACACGACCAACACAATAAGAAGCACAGATTATGAATCGAAAACAAAACGAATTTTTCTGCATACCGGCGAGCATTGGTGGAATTCCATCTCCGCCTAGAATCCCTTGATCCCATCCTTTGATCACCTAAAGACGTTATCGTAGTCAGGTTTGAAAGGGACTTGTTGTTTTTTTGGGGTGGAATTGTGGGAGTTTTACCTCGCCGACGCCGACCCTGAATGAGAGAGGCCGCCCGCGGCTGTAGCTGCTGTCGAACACCTTGCCGTTCTCCAATTTGCCGACGTAATGCGCCTTCGGAGTTCCGAATCATCGAGCAAGAAACGAACTTTAGGTGAAATCCGTGGTCAAGCAGGCGGCGGAGTCCGTAAAAGAGGGTTCTTTACCTTGATGAGCTGGCCCTCGGTGGCGCCGGGGCCGGTGCCGACGACGGTATCGCAGAACGCGAGGCCGGAGGAGGCGACGGCGAGGGTGCAGTTCGTCTGGTCGGAGGAGGCGCCAGCGGGGGGGTCGAGGAGGACGAGGAGGAGAGAGAGGGAAAAGGCGGCCTCCCGCCGGCGGATGGGAAGGGGGCGGGGCACGGGGGGTGAGGACGGAGCGGGAACTGGGTCGGTGAGTGCTCGGCAGTTGGGGGAGAAAGAACGGCGAAAGAAGAGGCGGTGGTCGGGGCCAGGGGCGGAGCGGAGTAGGGCGAGCATGGTCGGAGAAGGGAAGGGGGAAGCGAAGGAGGCGGCCATGCCTGAGGCCCTGAGGAGAGCTCCCTGCCAAATCTCTATTGAGTGGCCGTAGGAATATATATATATTTTAAAAGGTTTTATAAAAAAGGTTTTATAAAATTAAGGTAAAAAAAAAAATTGGAGGTGCGGGAATTCGAACCCCGTGCCTCTCGCATGCCTGAGGCCTTGAGGAGAGCTCTTTGCTAAATCTCTATTGTGTGGCAGTGGGAATATATATATTTTTAAAAGGTTTTATAAAAAAAAGGTAAAAAAAAATTATATGGAGGTGCGGGGAATCGAACCCCGTGCCTCTCGCATGCGAAGCGAGCGCTCTACCATATGAGCTACACCCCCTGTTGTTTATTTAGTTTAATACTTGTTTTCTTATATAAAATTAAATTACGCTTTTGGATGGATGTGTAGTATTGGCTGTCGGATGGAAGAAGCTGATGAATATCGACCGTCCAATGTTCGATAAACTCCACTACAAATTCCCACCACCGCCGTCCTCGGCCTCCCGCTTGCTCGCGAAACCCTAATTCAGCCTCCGAGGGCAAATGGCGAAGTCGCTGCGTTCGAAGAAGAAGAAGAGATTGCGGACATTGAGGAGGGAGATCGTGGAGCCCTTCTACGATAAGAAAGAGGCGGCCAAGCTTGCTGCCCAGGAGGCTGCCCTCGCCGCCCCAAAGCTCGCCGTCATAACTCCCGCCTCCATCGATGAAGAACCCGCCGCTGTGACCTCTGCTGCTATGGGTGAGCCTCAATACTCCTTCTCTTTGGTTCCTCGATGCATACGTTTCCTTCCATTCGCCGCTTTAGCATATATGTTTTTGTTTTACAAATTTGATGTTAGAGATATGAAACTGTGTTATAGATGAGCTTATAATGATAAGGAAAAACAAGGTGAATTTTTCTAAGTCGATTGTTTTTTATCAATTGCATCAATAGGATTGATCCCTGCCAATGCCATCAACATAATTTAGAAGAATGTGAAAATGTTTATAGCAGGTATAGCTCACTAACAGTTGTTCTTACCTTTCTGTGAATATTAATTTTGGTTCACAAACAATCTAATGAAAAATTCTATCCTGTGAGAGTGTGAGTCTCTTAAAGATGGTATGCTATAGTTTGTTGTAGGCGAATGTGTTTTAAGATTATTGGAATAACTTTTTGTCATCTTCAATAGTGTTTCTCCACGGATCAAATTAATTGTCTTGTTGGTAGTTGGATGGAGCAGTGTCCATACATGATTTTTAAACTTCCAGCATCCCCATCCTTCTTCCTTATGTAGCTATCAGTGATTATTATTTTCCTTTTTCCTTTTAGCATTTTGTCTTCAGTACTCATTGTGCATTAAGATAGGAGATCTTATTGGAGTTGGGAAAAAAGTGTTCAAAGAAGTGGAACTCATACTTGATAACAATCTGTGATTTTTACAAATGGGTTAACAATGTAACTAATATGCAAATGCAAGTTTGTCTTTTAATATCGCTTGACATACATCTTAAAGGTAATTAAGACATTATTCTTTTTCTTTTCTTTTCGATAATCTATATTAGTTATTTTCAGCTTGGCGTTAAGCCTAATTTTCACTGCAGTTTAATCGATCTAGCTATGTATTGCCTTTGAGGTTGAAATGAGCATGTGTAGCTAAGAATCTCTTTTCAGTTTCTTAATGCGTTTTCCTGCTATAAGTTCTATAAGATTTAAGTGCAACAAAATGTCAAAACCTTCTGTCAACTTTGGCTACTTATCGAACTTCCTTTTGTCGTTCGATCTTATAACATGATGAAACATGAAACTCATCGGGTGAAGGCTAGTTACAAAAGATCGACATTTATTCGAATCTTGCACTAGGTGGTAGCATTCTCCATTTTGCAATAGACTAGTTGCCTAACTATCTACCTCATCTACCTTTTGTAATTCATTCCAAATGGTTGCTCTTGAACAGATGTGGAAATGGCTGATGAGCAAGCAAACACATCTTTGAAGCCCGTTGGTGGAATAGGCAAGAAAAAGTCGAAACTGAAGATGAACCGGAAGAAGCGAGGGAAAGGAAAAGGAAAAGGAAACAGAAAGATACGACGACTTAGGGTATAACCGAAGACCTAGAACGGTGGAGCTCATTCGAGTTTGTATCATTTGTCTCGACCATGACTTTATGCGCAAGCGATATGCTTAAAGACTAGTTGTTTGTTAAATTGTGCAATGAACTGTTCTAGTTTCTTATTCCAGATTTCCTAAGAATGAACCAAAGATATGTTGTTATTATTATCATTATTATAATATTTTAGGTCAATTAATTAATTTTGTATAATTTTACAGATTGCTAAAATAAGCACTTTGAGGAAATTCACATTTTCTAACGCCTAATCAATTTACCCAAATAAATATATTTGAGCAAAAATATTTTTTATAAAAAAAATGTTTTCTAATTCCTCTTCTGGTTCGTGTTTTTGTTTCCCTCTCTTTTCTATTTTTGGGCATCGTCCATCGCGCAAACCCTCGCGGAGGAGCGGCGCGGCGCCATGGACGAACTCCTCGGCATGGGCTTCTCCGAGGATCTCGCCGCCCAAGCGCTGGCCGCCGCTGGGGGCTCCGCCCTTGCCGCTGCCGACTGGATTCTCTCTCGCTCTTCCTCCTCCGTCGTCCCCGGGTCTTCCTCCCCTCCTCCTCCTCCTCCTCCCACCTCCAGCCAACCCTGCCTCGAGCGCTTCTTCGCTTCCTCCTCTAACCCTAAAACCAGCAACCCTGTCGTATCCGCTAAGCCACCACCTGTTCCTTCCTCGTCTTCGCTCCCGGCCAAGCGCCGCCACCCCTCCTCCGCCGCCCCTCTGTCGGACCGTATGCGCCCCGACACTCTCGACGCCGTCCTTGGCCAGGACCACCTCCTCGGTTCTACCTCCATCCTTCGCTCCTCCCGCATCCCTTCCATTGTCCTCTGGGGTCCGCCCGGATCGGGGAAGACCACTATCGCTCGCGCCCTCTCCTCCGCTCTCCCCGCCTCCCTGTACGTCTTCGTCACCCTCTCCGCCGTTTCCTCTGGCGTACGAGAGCTCCGTGAGGCTATCGACGGCGCCCGCCGCGCCAGATCTCATGGCCGCCGCACTGTCCTCTTTGTCGACGAGATCCACCGGTTCTCCAAGTCCCAGCAAGACTCCTTCCTCCCCGCCATCGAAGACGGTTCCATCATTCTCATTGGTGCCACCACCGAGAACCCCTCTTTCCAGCTCACTACCCCGCTCCTCTCCCGCTGCCGCGTCCTCGCCCTCCAGCCCCTCAAACCGCAGCACATCGAGGGTTTACTCCGCCGAGCCATCTCGGATGCCGAGAGGGGCTTACAGTTCACAACTCAGTGTCCAGTGTCGGCTGCGCAAGAGGCCATCGACTTCCTATCTCTGCACTGTGATGGTGATGCTCGGGTGGCACTCAACGCCCTGGAGATTGCAGCGACAATAACAGCAGGCCGCAGCGCAGACGAAAGCAATGGGGATTTGAAAGTGACTCTTGATCATGTGAAAGAGGCAATGCAATGCAAGCACTTGGCGTACGACCGTGCGGGAGAGGAACACTACAATCTGATAAGTGCCCTTCACAAATCAATTAGAGGAAGTGATGCTGATGCCGCAATTTACTGGCTTGCAAGAATGCTGGAAGGAGGGGAGGAACCACTGTACATTGCTCGTCGGCTTGTTCGGTTGGCAAGCGAGGATATAGGATTGGCAGATCCTGCTGCACTTCCTCAGGCTGTATCATGCTACCAGGCATGTCATTTTATTGGAATGCCTGAATGTGATGTCTGTTTGGCGCAGTGCGTCTCTTACTTAGCTCTGGCACCAAAATCAGTTGCTGTCTATCGAGCATACAATGAAGCCAAGAGGGTGATAAGAGAGTCGACAGGAGGCAATGAGGGGGTGCCATTGCATTTAAGGAATGCACCCACGAAGCTGATGAAGGATATGGGATATGGCAAAGATTACATGTATCCTCCTGATCACAAGGATTGCTCATCACAGACATATTTGCCCCTGTCACTTCTTGGGCACAAGTTTCTTGATTGGCCTCCAAATGATGAAAAGCAAGAGTGAAGCAGGGTACGCCTACGATTGCACATTTTCCATAGATTTAAAATTTTGGTTTATAGATGGCTTTTGGAATCTGCTGTAGATTATGTTCATTTTGCTGGAAAGATCTGATGCCAACACTTTCTTTGACTGGGGTAATTGAGAATATCTAAACTCAGGATCTTTCACTTTGTTTGAATATAAATAGTGACCAATCCTAGTTGTTATACTGCTTTTGTGGCTACTCATAATTACCACTAGCAGGAGACAACTTCCTAATGATGGCTCCTCTCTTAATGAATAGTTTGTGGTAAGATTACAAAACACTTATCAAGTATAGTAATCTGGTTATACGATAGAAGTATAATAGATTGTTCTCTTCTTATATTAACTAATGCAGATGGATTGCTTCTTGAAAGAGTTATTGGTGTGATTTTTCTAATTTGAATATACCACCATAACATAGTTCTTTTTTGAAGCTCATTATATAAGAACTTACAAACCTGTATATAGATGGCAATAACCTTATATTTGGTATTTTAACATTTATTATTTCTTGTCTTATATTTACAAATATGCTATAGTTGTCCGGCTGTGAATATAGATAAAGAATAATCCTAGCCGATATATTATAGGGCCATAGGGCTGTTGTGGATATTCATAATAACCACAAGCATTATGACAATGTCTTTGGTTCCTTTATTGGTGAAGTAGAAAGGGATCCTCTACATAGTTTGATAAGATCACAAAACAAATATCAAGTATAAGAATCTGGTTAGAATTTTAGAGGTAAAAATACATCCTTCTCTTCGTATATCAAGTAATGCAGATGGATGCTCCCTTAGCAGCTGTTTTCTGATTGATTCTTTAAACCATACTCAGTGTGATTCTCTGTTTTGAATAGACCAACTTAACATCATTCTATTTCCGAGCTCATTATGCAAGAACTAAACTAGTTGTATAATAGATGGCAATGGCCTAACTGGTGATATTCTAGCCCCTATTTCTTATTTTATATCATTGGCTGCCATGGCGTTAACATTTAACTTAGTTGCTATCTCTGTGTTTTTTATTCAAAAGAACACAGTTGAGGTCACATACCTCCCTGTAGATTTTTTTTTCAGCATTGCAAAGAACACAGTTAAGATCTACAAGCTCCACAACACCTTCCTGGCTAATATGAAGTTTCTCATATTTCTGGTGGTAAAATTTGTGTCTTTATTTATTATGTTAACATTTAACTTAGTTGCTATCTCTGTGTTTTTTATTCAAAAGAACACAGTTGAGGTCACATACCTCCCTGTAGATTTTTTTTTTCAGCATTGCAAAGAACACAGTTAAGATCTACAAGCTCCACAACACCTTCCTGGCTAATATGAAGTTTCTCATATTTCTGGTGGTAAAATTTGTGTCTTTATTTATTAATGTGCACTTGTTGCTTCCTCTGAAAAGTATAGTTGACTTCATCTCCATGAAGTGTCTGATGAGTTCACTGCAATTGAATAAGAAAAAGGCAGCTCATGAAATTCTACTTGACTTTTCTCTCTCTTTTTTAATTCATCAAGTGTTCATAAAAACTTCTAATCTGGTGAAGAAGAAGAGGTGGCACCAGAAATAAAGAGCAGAAAACAACAAGGAGGATAGGTCATCATCATCAACTTGGTCATCCATTTATTTTTCTATAATTTTCTACAAGTGATTAGGCTCATGACAATCATACATTTGTTCTATCTTGCCCTACTAAATACTCAATTGATTTTGTTTTGAGTTTCACAGAAAAAAATCAAACTCTTAAGTTTGAGGGTTTTTTTGTTAGTGATTCCTATTGACTTGACTCAGTTTCACCCCCACTGACACTGCCAATTACTATGTGGCCCCTTCATATGGATTGACTTGACTCAGTTTATTGACTCTGTCAAATGCTACGCAGAACCGTTAATATCACTATCTAAAAAAATAATAATCTTAGTTAGTCGTATTGACTCAGTCCCTGGGAGTGATCAGTTCGGTTTCACGGAATTTTCTCATCAGTCATCAGAGTAAATTGGGAAGCGCACACAGCGGTCAACTTAGATGCTCAACATCTTTTGATTGCGATTCCCATTTGGAGGAAAATTCCTACAAATACGTCGTAGCTGGAGATTGAACTACGGGTGTCTGGGTGACAACCTAGATGTCCTACCACAGCACCATGGCTCCGGGGGCGTTAATATCACTATCTAAAAAAATGATAAATCCTAGTCAGTCTCATGGACTCAATCCCTGGGGGTGGCCGGCCTGGTCCCACGGAAGTTTCTCATCGACCACCAGTCAATCGGGAAGCGCATACGACGATCAATCCAGATGCCCAACATCCTTTGATTGTGTTCTTCATTTGGAAGAAAATTCTTGCAAATACGTCGTAGTTGGAGATCGAACCGTGAGTCCCTGGGTCACAATCCGGATGTCCTACCTATTGCACCATTGCTCCTGGGAACGTTAATATCACTACCTAGCTTATCCCTCTAGATGCTCTTAATATTAATATTGATTTGATATGTATAAATTTTATTTTTAGAATTAATTTATAAAAATAATTATAGATTCCACATCACAAGTCAACCATGTTTCATGTTTTCCTAATGCATAAAATTTCAACGTGGAATGCAAAGGAAATATTTACACCTGACAATGGCAGCCTGGACCCTCATCGAGGTCCAAAATTTAAATCTGTAGGTTTAGAGATCGTGACCTCCCCGTTTCTTCCTTTTATATATGTTTTTTTGTATAATTATAATAATATTGAAAACTAGATTTAAATTTAGACAAAAATGACTGTAAATAAGAGATAAACATAGTGATTAAAGAAAATATCTAAATTTAATCTTGGCCTACTTTGAGCTCAATGAGTTAGCAATTTGGTTAGGTCCTAAGTTAAATTGAGGCACTGTTTGATATGATTTTTCGTTCTAATTCTAACTAACTCAGTGGATCATATTAGACGACTCATCTCATCTTCTATATAAAAGGTAGAATTCGTTATTCCAGCAGTTTCATACAGTCAATTCCACGATCATATATGAGGAAGTAAATTGAGAAGTTGCAGTTGGCCACAACGGAGGAAAATATTATTTCAACTTCATTGAGATTCAAATTTTTATCCTATTATGTAATTCTGTTCTGTTGTAACCAATTTAGTTATGTTCTGGGGCTAAACGACTCACCCCATAGACTTAGCTAAGTGTGCATCAGATATTCAATAGGATAGGATTTGTCGGATGAATTTGATTTATACATTATAAAAATAATATTAAAAAATAAAATAAAATAAGAAAAATTATTTAATTTTTATAATATAATGATTTTTAATATATTTTTATATTTTATCATTATTATTTTTTTAAACAAACTGTTGAGGCTCGAGCTTGGGTTGGCTTAGGCACTAGCCAATTAAGTTCGTGCCCCAGCGTCCATTGGATCGAGTTAAAAGTCCACTCCACATCGTCAACGCTTAAACGCAGACGACCGGCCAACCTGTCTTGTACTCAAAGGGGAGACCATTGACTTATTAAATGAGTAAACTATCATGACCGAGTACATGATTTGCCTTTCTCTTTATTTTTTTAAAAAAAAATCACTAAAATTATGTTTTCCTCTCTTATTCAGACATGTCATCTTCAACTATTTATTAAGAAAATAAAAAAATATTTTATAATTACTTCAAAAAAAGATGGAATTAACCACTTAGCGGTCCCACACGATCGGTTTCATAACTATCTGTAAAAAGATAAATTAAGAAATTGTAATTGACCATGACGGAGGAAAACATTATCTTGGTTTCTCCAAGATTCGATTCTTATCCATTTTAGCAAGTCTATTTGTCGTAATCAATTTAAGTATTTAACTAGGTTCTGATGATGATATTTTATATCTAATGAAATAGTAAATGATGTCACGGGATAAAAAATTAAAAAAAAAGTGAAGTTGATTTTCATATATATATATATATAGAGAGTCCTGCTATGCGGTGTGCCTGTTTCCTGCGCGTCCATGTGCGATGCTGAATCCACTGTTCATCACGCGATCGCCGATCGCCATGCCGCATTTGACCGTCCAAATCTAGAAATGTACAGTGCTTTGGCCCCGACCACTGCCGCTGCCGTCGCTCGTCGTCGTGTCGTCCAGCCACCGACGGTCGGCGGTGGCCGGACGGAGCGGCGACGGCGGCGGCAGCAGCGAGGGGTCACGATGTCGTGCACGAGTCACATATTTTTCTGTCGCGCAGTGTAGCATTTCTGTGTGTGTATATATATATATATATATAAATTATTTATGGGGCAAAAAAAAATCAGACAGTGAAATATCTGTAATTTAAAAAAACATAAGGACGGAAATAGAAAATAAATGCATGATAGATTTTCCAACGGGTTTAACCGTCACTTTCACCTCCCGGCACATTTTTTTCCCCTCTGGCTCATCATCATCTGTTCTTCTTCATGTCCTGATCCTCCTTCCATAAGTAGACAGGCCAATCTCCGCTCCTCCCCCTCCCTTTAAATTCTCCCACCCAAAGCGCAGATTTTGCATTGATCCTTAGTTCGGACGAAGGAAGAAGCATGGGGAGTCTCCGGCTCGCCGCCGCCGCCTTCGCCGTCGCGGTCTTATCCGGCGTGCTGATACTGATGCCGCCGGCGTCAGGGAGGTTCGTGGTGGAGAAGGAGAGCCTCGCCGTGCTCTCTCCCGAGTCGATCAAGGGGCGGCACGACGCCTCCATCGCTAACTTCGGCGTGCCCAACTACGGCGGCACCTTGACCGGCGTCGTCATCTACCCCGACCAGGGTCGGACCGGCTGCGACGCCTTCGAAGACGGCCCGTTCCATTCCAAGTCCAAGCGCCCCGTCATTCTCCTCGTCGATCGCGGAGGTAATCGATCGATCGATCGATCGTGTGTGCTCTGTTCATCAATTCTGAAATCTTCTGCTTCACTACCTTCGTTCTCCAGGTTGTTACTTCGCTCGGAAGGCGTACAACGGGCAGCAGGCCGGCGCTGCAGCGGTCCTCGTCGCCGACATCTATGACGAGCCCCTCCTGACCATGGACGCCCCCGAGGAAAGCGACAACGAGTACGTCGAAAAGATCAACCTCCCCTCCGCCCTCGTCACCCGATCCCTGGGCGAGACGCTCAAGGGCGCCCTCGCGAACGGCGACGAGGAGGTGGTGGTCAAGCTGGACTGGCGGGAGTCGATGCCGCACCCCGACGAGCGGGTCGAGTACGAGTTCTGGACCAACAGCAACGACGAGTGCGGCGACCGCTGCGACGAGCAGGTGAAGTTCGTCGGCGACTTCAGGGGCAACGCGCAGATCCTCGAGAAGGGAGGCTTCGCCCTCTTCACCCCGCACTACATCACCTGGTACTGCCCGGAGGCCTTCCGGGAAAGCAAGGAGTGCAAGGCGCAGTGCATCAACAACGGCCGGTACTGCGCGCCCGACCCCGAGCAGGACTTGGGCGGCGGCTACGACGGCAAGGACGTCGTCGTCGAGAACCTCCGGCAGATCTGCGTCCACCGCGTCGCCAACGCGAGCGGGAGGCCGTGGGCCTGGTGGGACTTCGTGACCGACTACCACGCGAGGTGCTCCATGAAGGAGAAGAAGTACAGCAAGCTCTGCGCCGAGGCTGTCGTCTCTTCGCTCGGTAAGAACTACAGCTACAAGCTTTTTCTTCTGCGCGAATTCGTCATCTTAACGATCCCACACGATCAGCCCCACGATCATTTGTGAAGAGATAAATTGAAAAACTACAGTATTGCCTGAGAGGGTATTGTCGGGTTTCGCCAGGATTCGAACCCTTCTCTTCTGCAAGGCTGATGCATACCCGCGGTTCGATCCCAGCTACGGCGTATTTGCAGGAATTTTCCTCCAAATGGAGAACGCAATCAAAGGATGCTAGGGGATTGACCGCCATATGCGCTTCCTGATTTACCCTGGTGGTCGATGAGAAATTTCCGTGGGACCGGGCCGACCACCCCCAGAGATGTGGTTAACTACACTCTATAAGCTTTTTGATTGACCCAAACTTGAACATATTTGATTCGATTTCTTTGAGTCATCGATTTTTGAATTCATAATATTGAATGTGGTTCATCAGGATTGGCATTGGAGGAGGTCTCAAAGTGTATGGGAGATCCTGAAGCCGACGCCGAGAACGAAGTCCTGAACATCGAGCAAGATCTTCAGGTTCTTGATTCTATTTTCAGATTCGTTCGGTTGAGACATACAACTTACGATAACTAACGTCTTCTTCTTCGATCTTGTAGGTCGGCCATGGCAGTCGCGGGGATGTTACTATCCTGCCCACCTTGGTGATAAACAACGTTCAGTATCGAGGTTTGGATTGCGTTCTTTCTGTCTTTCAGAGCTTCCTTCTTCTGATTAAAAAGGAAAGAACTTGTGGAACTTTCAGGGAAGTTAGAGAGGACTGCTGTGCTGAAGGCGATCTGTGCAGGATTCAAAGAGTCTACCGAGCCTCTTGTTTGCTTAAATCCAGGTCAACTGATCTGCATCCTTTTTCCCGGTTTCAAGTTGACTAAGCATCGATCATCGTGTTCTTTGGCCAGTTGACTTTGCTTTGTTTTTCAGATATTGAGACGAATGAGTGTGTCACTTCGAATGGAGGTTGCTGGGAGGACGCACGGCTAAATATCACTGCTTGTAAAGTACTACGACTAACTTTAGCTGAGGCATTTGAGATTTTTACTCCATCTTCTTAGAAAGAAATAGGAGTGTCAATTCGAATGGATCGGATGAATTCGGATTGAAATAATTCTTCACTTCTATCTCAATACTTGATCATTATCATAATAAAATTTGATCAACTCAAGTCAATCTGAACCTAATCCAAATCCAACTCCATCCAAAAACTCCCCAAATCTATATTTTGCAGATCGGATTATCAGATTGAATTCATTTTTGACACTTCCTTAGAAAGGAAGATATGATCATCATCATCAACTGATACATTGTTCCTTTTATTTAGGATACTTTTAGGGGAAGAGTCTGCGAGTGCCCTGTAGTAGACAACGTCCAATTCAGGGGAGATGGCTATAATTCTTGCATAGGTATCTGTTCTTATGAGCAATTCTTTATTAGACAATGATTTTTGATTCAAAATAGAAATTTAAATTCTGAATTCTCTATATATCTAAATCCATTTTACGTACTGAATCCATTGTTTGTGCCTGTTGGGTTTCAGCTGTGGGTCCTGGAAGATGTGCAATTAATAATGGAGGTTGCTGGAATGCTACAAGGGATAACCAGAGTTACTCAGCTTGCTCAGTTCTGTCAAATTCCTTTTCTTGATCATTTCATCACCATTTCAATTCATCCTTGTTCAGTAACTTATCGATCAACTGATTCGTCAAAATGCATACAGGATTCGCAACTGACTGGTTGTCGCTGCCCGTATGGATTCTCCGGTGATGGGAATGAATGCCAAGGTAATTCCCTTTTGAATTGTGCTGATTATCGAGTGAAATCCCTATGTTAAAGTCCATCTTATCGTAAACTTTCAGATATCGACGAGTGCCAAGAGAAGCTTGCTTGCAGTTGTCCTGGATGCATCTGCAAGAACACATGGGGAGGTTATGACTGCAAGTGCAAAGGTGACCTTGTGTACATAGAGTCTGAGGACGCGTGCATCGGTAAGGATAACATTTCGGTATCGAAACATACACAGATTCTCTTTCAAATAGGTTGTGATTTCTTGTCCTGTGCCTAAATGCAGCTAAGAATGCCTCAAAGTTCACCTTGTTTGTAACACTCTTTGTGCTAGCAATTGTGATCAGTGCTGTAATAGCAGCCTATGTATTCTACAAATACAGACTCAGGGTAAGTTTCCTAATCTCCAACAACAAACTTACTTTGAATACATGAATTTTTCGATTCTAATACAACAGTTTGTATCTTCTCTTTTTGTAGCCTCACATGGATTCTGAGATCATGGCCATCATGTCGCAGTACATGCCCCTCGACAACAACAAGAATGGAGCACAACCCTTAAGAGAAGATACAACAATATAATGAGGGCTTAGTTTGCTTGGTTGTGCCTTAATTCTGCATCATCAGTCATTCTTGTTTGAGTCACAGAATTAGATGTCAATGTAGATTCACAGGTGAGCTGAAATCTATCAGACCCTGGCCAAAAGTTTTCATGCTTCATGTTTAGAAACTATCTTTTGATCGTGCAGTGAACTTTCAAAGTCGATGCACAATCGAGGATAAAAGGTTTGTAAAAGAAACTTGGATTGCCTTTGTAGTGGGGGAGTTGCATATAGTTAATGACTATAGTATTACAGCACATTACAGTGCAACCTCATGGAATGGAGTAGGTACGTAACTCCATTATTTTGTGAAAAAGAAAACAAAAATGAAAAGATAGAACAAGGAAAAAAAAAAGTACCAGAGGTTTCCTCTCTAATAGCCCACCATAAATGTGCTTCACGTAGCTGATGAGTAAGATATTCAGCTTTGACACTTGCATCACCAGCTTTTCAATGCATCAAGCTTTTATCTGCTACACAGTTGCAAAATTTTCCTCTGAAAAATAGGAAAACAGTACAAAGTGGGTTGTGTGTCTTCAAATCTTACCGATGCTGGAGTTTTGCCGCAAAACTAAGCACATTGCATGAGATGCACCGATTGCAACTGATATCACATGGTGCGGGCCCAATGCCTCATCCTCCATCAGGAACTTCACTTCCACGGGCAGCGGCTGCACTTCTGGGAGACCTGGAATGCCCAATTGGCAATCCCTTGCGTTTCCCCACATGTATAATTTTCCTTTATCTGGAGTTTCCAAGTTCGCCGACATGTTAGGTGATGAAAGTGAAAAAAATGGAAGCAGAATGTAGGAGACAACAACCAGTCACCTGTAATAGCAGCTGAGGATGACCCTCCGCATGCAATCTGGACTACGTGCTCATCAGCCAATGCCTCGATAACAAGTGGTACTTTCTGATTTTGAACAGAGGGGTGGCCCAACTGACCATGACCACTATGACCCCATGAAAGAACTTTCCCAGTGTCTGAGAAGGCCCAAAACAATAAGATAGCAATTTATGTACATAGTTTCCCTACATTAGGGTTTAATATGGACCGGACCCCTAGGTTGCTCTCGTGGTTCATAAATTTCAAAGACGAATGCAAGATAACAGGATGCCATGGCTTTATTGTGTACTTCAAGAGTAAGAATGAACAGTACATAAGAGAATACATATACTGATTTACCTGTCAACGCTAAAGAATGGTAACCACCAGCTGCTATCTGAACTATTTGATGTTCGTCAATGCCTGGAATAGGTTGTGGTCTCCAATCACCTAAGTTATTTCCTCTACCAAGCTCACAATTTGAATTTGCTGCAGAAAAAGATCAAGGAGATTCTTCTTCAAAGTCACAGACAAAAAACAAAAAGCAAAAAATGAAGGAAATAGTTTGAGCATGTTTCAGTGAAAATGAAGGCAAAACCAATGAGAAAGCAAGATCAAAGCTGAGTATATATCAACCAACACATTACCAACCAAAGAAACAATAAAAATATCATACAAACATTCAAAATTCCAAATAATATGTCTAAGCTATTGGATGCACTCCAATGTGAGATTAATAACCATTCTTCCTCTTCATGAACTAATTTAAATAGCTAGATGTCTAAGGGCTCATATAACAGAAGATTCAAAAACAATCAAAATTTTATCTAAAAAAGTCCCATCATTATTCAAGTTATAACCAGTGGGTCTTTCTTTGATTTGTGCTTAGTAAAAGTCAGAGTCGACCATGACATGAGTGAAAAATACTCGTATATCACTACAAAGCCCTTACCTCCCCAATTCCATATATGACCATCTGAAGTAAGTGCCATTGTGAAAAAACCACCACAGCAAACCGCTGCAACAGGGACAGGCAGTGCATTTACTCTAGAAGGAATGCTAAGAGAACCAGCTTCACCAGGACCTCCACCGCTTCCAAGACCTAGCCTACCTTCTCCTTCATCACGACCCCAAGTAAAAAGCTCACCTGTACTCATTCATAGCAAAACAAAAATAATTAGATGAAAATCCAGGATAAGGTTTAGGCAAACTAAAAGATAATTAATTTTCCTATGATTTATGTATCCCATAGTATGTTCCACTCTCTCATTACACTTATTTTTGCAATTTAGCAACTTAGTATGTTCCATAGTCATCTCAGTTTTCACTAGTTTATTAAATCTAGAATATGACACCAAAACATTCTGAAAGGCTACATATAAGACTCACCCACATTACCATTGAAGAGAAATTTGACAAATTGCATATCTGCTTGTTAAGAAATTTATTTACTCATTACATGAAAATACAGATAAAGCAACAAGCCAAGAGTGTCTAGAATGAAACAGTAACAATTGAATGAACCACCATCAACAGCCAAAGGATTTCATTATGTCAAAATGTGAGAATCCCCATGTGAGAACCACCATCAACAATTGAATGAAACACATAAAAATTACCATATTTTATACATTTATAATCTATCAAAGATATTGGACTTGGTATAAGGTATCTTTGCTTGAATCCCCCTAACTTCATCGAGCCCATGGACGTCATTGCATGCTCTTTAGAGGATTCAATTAGTGAGTCTCATCAGATTTTATTTTCTAGAATATTGACCAAAGTCATGATACAAAAGAGAAAATTGAAGTCATTTCAAAACCAAACAGTTCAACTTATCAACCTTGGAACCAGGAGCAAACTAGTCTAGTATGATCCAGGAGAAATCCAAGATGAACTGAATTTTGGCCTAGGTACAACAAAAAACTAGGGAACCAACAGAACCACTGGTTCACTGGCTGTACCATTTTAAAAGCACTAGAGAATGCACAAAAGAGAACAGTGACAAGAAAGACAAATGTCTACTTATATATTAAGTTATTGAAATTACAATCAAAGTCCCACGTTAGAAATATATGGAGAAGATCATGAGTTTATAAAATGAAAGATATCTCCATTGATATGAGATTTTTTGTATAAAATCCAAAAACAAAATCATGAGGGCTTAAACCCAAACTAAACAATATCATACCATTGTGGAGATATGTTGATTTCATCGGTCCCATAAATTGGTATCAGAACCATGATCTATGTGGCATCATGTGAGAAACCTCAGAAAAAACCGAAATAGGGGAGGCCCAGACCATAAGGATAATGGTAGGGGATTCCTAGTAAAATGTATAATAAACTCTCGAGGCAGAAGTCCTAATAGGTCAGTTAGACCAAATACTAGATAATCTTGACAGATCAAAAGGCCCGAACATCCAAGATAAGGAGGGTTTGGTGGATCAAGAGATCGGACGTTAGGTTGGCCTCGATTGGAGTATATTGGTCTTTCATTTGAGAGGAAGATTGTTGAGCTTCCAATCAAAGTCTCACATTAGAAATACATAGAGAAGATCATAGGTTTATAAGATGGAAAATATCTTCATTGGTAACAGATCTTTCGGGTAAAACTCAAAAACAAAATCATGAGGATTTAAGTCCAAAGTACAATTGCAAATGCTAGTGTGACAATGATAAGTAACAAGAATTTTAAAGACAATTGCACTAGTGTAAAAGTAAATAAAGACAAGCACTAAGTAAATGGGGGAATTAATATTGTCTTCCTCTAGAACAAACTGGATCAATCAGATAATTTTTAATGAATACTGCATGGAAGGATCCTATTTTTAAAAGCTTTAACTGCAGAAAGCTTCGAAAGGGAAAGTTATACAGTTCTTGGCTTCTTATATGCACTTATCACTCTCCAAACCACAGGAAAGGTACAGGTCATTGAGAAAGAAAAACAAGAAAGTTAAGATAGATGTTATGAAACAGCATATGCCATGATGGAAAAAAAATCAGGAAACATGTTACATAATAGAAGCTGGAGGAAGAAAAAGTACAAGAACTGGATGACTCAAACCTCTTTAAAAAATGAAAGAGAGATATAGGTTTTTACCTGAACTAGTAATAGCAGCCGTATGGGCTCCACTGGTAGCAAGATGAGATATCTTTTCCGTCCAAGGAGCTTTTACGAGTCTAGGAAGCAATTCCCTATGATAAACTGAATGCCCAAGAGCTCCAAACCCACCATAACCCCTGAAAACTTCACCCAATTAAGAAGCAGCGTCATTCTGCTAATCCAGCAGATTAATACAGTGGATTCGTGAATAGTAATCCAAATAAAAGAAACCACAAGCAGAGCAAATACTAAAATACCTACCGAGGACCATGACTTTTAATGTAGGATGAAAGAGAAGAAGAATTGAAATAAAAGGATAATGTAGAAAATGGAGGAAGAGTAATAATTTGAGAACTCAATGTAGATAACACAATTAACCAACTGAAAAATAGATATATTTGTTTTTCAATGAAATAACGCCTATGTATAGAATTCCACTAACTCATCTATAACTTATCCAAGTGCTAGGAATTAGGGATTACACCGATCCACTAAAATGTATCCAGTGTTAGGGAATCGGAATAACATAGACCTACAAACTTGTAGAATACTAGAAACTAGTAATACTTATCCATTGGTAAGAAAAAAAAAATGGAATAAACATCAATACTGACCATGTGAAGACCTCTCCAGACCGTTTAAGGGCGGTGGAATGGATCCCTCCAAGGGCAATACTCCGAACATCTTCGAGGTTAGGGTTCAAGGAAGGTACGAACAGAGATATCTCATCGCCGAAGCCGAGCCTCCCACCGTCGCCCTTCCCCCAAATCCAAAACTTCCCGTCAACGAGCAATGCGGAATGGAAGAGCCCACACGAGATCCCCACCTCGACGTTGGCGTCAGGTTCGGAGCTGCTCTGTGAAGGAAGGCAGCCTTGGATGGGTGAAAGGTGGAAGTTGGAAGGGAGACGGAGAGTGGCCACGGGGGACGGATAGAAGCGGATCTCTTCCTTTCCGCCGCCAAGCTGGCCGGAACTGCCTCGGCCCCACGAGAGGACCTGCACGATCGACGATGGCGCGCAGGATTCCTCGTCGGTGTGGCTCCACAATAGAGGTCCGGCGGCGGAAACGCCCTCAGCAGCGGTGGACAGGTAGCGGAAAGAGCGGAGGGAGGAGATGGAGCGGAAGAGAGCCGCCATTTGGGGGGACGGCGGGTTGGCTGACATAGGGTTAAGAGAGGTTTTCAACCGCGGTCGTAAAAATATCCTAACTTTACAAATTTAATTTTTTTCATAAAAAAATAACTCTTCATTAAAAAATAAAATTTACTATCTAACGATTTTACATGATCGATTTCATTTCAGTAAAAAAAATAGAATTCTATCATCCAACGGTTTACATAATCGATTTCACGATCATCTATAAAGAAATAAATCAAAAAAATTATAATTAGTCATGATGGAAGAGGACTGTCTCGACTTCATCGAAATTGAACTTTTGCCCACTTCAACATATTCTATCGTAACTAACTCAATTATATTCTGAGAGCTACATGATCGACTTCATAATTATATATGAGAAGATAAATCAAAAAATTATAATTAATCACTATTAAAAAGATATTATCTCATCTTCATCGAAATTCGATCGAATAACTCTCTTCTTCTGCAAAAGGTAGAATCCGCCACCATAGCGGCCTCACACGGTCGGGTCCCACGACCATTTGTGAGGAGATAAATCGAGAAACTGCAGTTGGTCATGACGCAAAAGGGTATTACCTGACTTCGTCAGGATTCGAACCCTTGCCTTTCGATCAGATAATTATGAACAATAGTCACGAAGCTACACAATTTTATATAATTCAAATCAGTCATCCTCGAAATGAAATAATTTGATATATAAATTATAAAAATAAATCAATGGTCATTACGTTAATATCATTAGAGTAATGATACACTACATGAAAAATATAGCATGAAATTCA
This sequence comes from Curcuma longa, assembly GCF_044706935.1. Classification (NCBI taxonomy): domain Eukaryota; kingdom Viridiplantae; phylum Streptophyta; class Magnoliopsida; order Zingiberales; family Zingiberaceae; genus Curcuma; species Curcuma longa. Next base: position 5,686,898 of record NC_133874.1, read on the forward strand.
ACATGACACATTCAACATGAAAAATATAGCATGAAACTCAACCTATATGGGTCTGTCCGTGATAGACGGTCCGCGAATTGAGAAAATTTATTTATTTCCTTTAAAATTTAAAATTAAAGTAGAAACTTCAATGGACTAGTGGACTTGATCGGTCTAACCCGTAATTCAAATTTAAAATTTTTAATTTGACTCGTTTAAATTATAATCTAAATTTAAAATTTTTAATATTTTTTGATGGGCCCGTGGGTTGGCTCTGGCTCGCCTAATCCGTAACCCGCCTTAGATTGAGGGTGGGTAAGAGATTTTCCAACCTCTTAAGTTAGTGGGTCGGCTTACCCCACCCTACCCATGATGAATTTTCTCGTGAATTGACTCATTCCGTCATATATTGATTTATTTGACCGTTCTAATTTTATATATTCAAATTTTTATTTGAGTATATTCGAAATTGATTGATCCATCTAGAAATTTTTAAATAATTTCAAATCAAAATCAATATATTATATGAGTCTTCTTACATTCTAGTATTTTAATTTCAAAAGTAATAAATTTTTTAATTTATAAAAATTTAATAAAATTTATCACAATCTATTTATAAATCTTATGATAATGATATTCACTAATCAACACTATCAATTAATCCTCAAGACTTTTTGATTCAAAAAATATTAAATTTTAAAATTTTCAAATTGTGTAGTTTATTAATTAGTTTCATCTGAAACAACACGACGGAACTAAAGAACCATAAATTAGTTCAAATCAAAACTAATATGTTTTTGAAAAAATCGTGAATGCATTCGTGCTCTAATATAATAGTATAAATTAAGAATAATAAATTTTAAAACTTATAAAGACTCAATAAAATTCACCAAAAACTCATTATAAAGGAACAACGATAATCACTAATTAACACTAACAATGAATTTCTAAAACTTTTTAAATTTAAAAATATTAAAATTTTAATTTTTTGAATGATGTAAATTATTTCATCTAAATTTGATTAATAAATTTAGAAAACTTTGAATCATTTTTAACTAAAATTAATATATTTCTATGAACTTTTTTAACGTATCTTAAATTGAGAATAATCAATTTTTAAATAGATTAAGTCATTAAGAACAATTTAAACGTGAAAAAAAAAGCAGATATAATAGGAATATGATATGCATTTTTAGAATTATGAAAATTTAATACGTGTGAAAAAGAACGCAGTTCTCCCTCCTACAGCGGGCGATGACTTCATACTATTCACTATCTCGCTTGCAGTAACCATACCATTTGCTTTGCCAAATCTTTGTTAGTTACACCTTTTTTGTTTCAATTGTTTTTATAAATATTCCGGTTGAGATCCGCTTCCGGACACATCACCACCCACCAGTCTTCAACACCAAAGGAAGGGACCTGAGAACACAAAGAAAGCGTGAGAAGGAAGGACAGAAGGTGTCTTGGCGCGACCACTCCGACGCCCAAGTCAGCCGCTAGAGAAGATGAAGAAGAAGGAATTGCAGCGATGTATTGTATGTATGTGGGTGAGCGCGCGTACCTGAGGGCAGAGGGGGAGTGGTCTTTATATATGAGAGAAGAGAAGTCACATCCCATCTTAATTAAGGCGGTTGTCCCATCATTAGTTATTACCTTGTTAGGGGATATGGAATGATTAGATTACAAGTCCCATCGTTGACATATGATGGTATTGTCACTTCACACGTGGGTGTCAGGGCGACGATCATAATTAAGGGATATGAGACTGTCAGAAAAAAGGATGGGAGTGATGGAGCAGGGCACCGAGAGGTGAAATTCGTATGAGTCGAGTCTGGGCTAAGACGGTGGAATCTAGCTGACGGAGAAGAGTCGGCTCAAAGTCAAGAGTTAGTCTGAGGATTCGGACTCGGCCTGAGTGAGGACTCGGCCTGAAGGACTTGGCCTGAGGAGTCTGCTGAGGACTCGGACTCGGCCTGGGGAGTCTGCTGAGGATTAAGCCGGCCTGAGGAGAATCTGCTGAGGACTCGGACTCGGCCTGGGGAGTCTGCTGAGGATTCAGCTTGAGGAGTTTGTTGAGGACTCAGATTGCTAAGTGGCCAGAGGAATCTGCTGAGGACTCGGACTCGGCCTGGGGAGTCTACTGAGGATTCAGCCTGAGGAGTCTGCTGAGGACTCGGATTCGGCCAGAGGAATCTGCTGAGGACTCGGACTCGGGCTGGGGAGTCTGCTGAGGATTCAGCTTGAGGAGTCTGCTGAGCTATAATTGTAAACTCGGATTCGCCCAGAGGAATCTGCTGAGGACTCGGACTCAGCCTGGGGAGTCTGTTGAGGACTCGGACTGAGGAGTCTGCTGAGGACTCAGATTCGGCTAGAGGAATCTGCTGAAGACTCGGATTCGGCCATAGGAATCTGCTGAGGACTCGGATTCGGCCTGAGAGAAATCTGCTGAGGACTCGGACTGAGGAGTCTGCTGAGGACTCGGATTCGGCCAAAGGAATCTGCTGATAACTCGGATTCGGCCAGAGGAATCTGCTGAGGACTCGGACTCGGCCTGTGGAGTCTACTGAGGACTCGGACTTGGCCTGGGGAGTCTGCCTGAGGATTCAGCCTGAGGAGTCTGCTGAGGGCTTGGATTCGACCTGAATATTCGGACTCTGAGGCCTGAGGAGTCTGCTTGAGCTGGTTGAGTCCTTCCTATCTTGGCTGACTCCTTGCGGTGCTTGGTCGAGTGGACAGGACTCGAGCGGTGCGGTTTAAATTCTGTTATAACACCCATAACAATAAACTATCAACATAAAAAATAGATTGAGAAGTTCAAATGACAGGTCCTTTTACTTCGGTAAAAAAAGATGGAATTCGTCACCCCAACGACTCCATATAATCGGTTTCACAAGCATCTACGAGAACGTAAATTGAGAAGCTGTATTACCGTCTTCTGCAACTCTGCTTCGTCGTAACCAACTCAGTTATGTCTTGGAGGCCACGTCCTTCACGATCAATATCTTGAAATTATTTTTCCTTCATGGTACACCATATCTGAGAATCGATCAATGAATACTTAATTAATTACGAAAGTACTTTAATTTTCTTGGACAATCAAGGCAATCTTAGTTCACACTTAATTTCCCTTTCACTAGGCCATAGTGAGGGGGCGCTTGGTAGGTGGGTTTAGGAGAGGGGAATGGGAATGAAATCTATTTCATTTCCATTCTTAATGTTTGGTAGACGGGAATGAGAATCAAAATAAGGATATGATATCCCTGATTTCATAACCATATGATATCCCGGTTATCGCTAAACTCATTCTCATTTGTTCCCGTGGACAGCGATACCCCGCGCCCCGCCGCGATTCTTCCCTCCCCCTCTTGGTCGCCCCCTTTGTCTTCTCCCCCGTTCATCTAAGCTCTCCCATCTTCCTCCTCTTCTTCTCTCAATCGGTGTCGGCGGCGACGTCGGCGACGAAGATGGCAGGAGGCACGCACTCGGCCTTGTGCGATAGCCGCCAATCGAGAGCCTGGCACGCCGGAGCAGTAGCTGACGACGCCGCAGACCGAGCACCGCCGGAACTCGTGTCGGCAGGTCTCCGGCCACCCGCAGTTGCGCTGCGAGCAGAGGCGCAGGTCCTTCAGAAGCCGCGTTGGAGAGGATTGAGACCAGTCGACCAGGAATCGGTTGGCTGGGTGTGGCTCCGGAGGGGGCAAGTTCCAGCCAAAGTCGCTGAGGAGGGGGCTTCCTTCGGCAGCGGCGGCAGCAGTCTCCTCAGCGATTCCCTCCGTTGTCGCCCGGCGATGCGGCCCATTCTTCCACGCTGGCCAAAGAAGGTCGCGCAGGCGCTCAGCGCGACGTCGACGTGGAGATCCTTGGCGATTTTGGAGCCGCCGCTTCCGTCGAATTGAATGATCGCCAGAGAGTACAGCGATCACGGATGCGATAGAATCGCTGCCTTCGCCATCAACGACGCGCCGCTTCCTCTGTTTCCCAAGGCGTAAAATCTTATACCCATTTCTCTATATCAAGCACCATCAATCCAGTAATCATTCCCATTACCATTAACCCCTCAATGAAACTCATTATCATTCCCATTACCAAATTTATACCAAGCACCCCTGGTTATTATTGCTCTATTGGTGCTCATCAAGATGAGTACATAGGATACTATTTTAAAAATATTTAAATTTAATTGAAATTGTAATAATTATAATAATAATAACTATAACAATATTAGAATAAAATTTATTTTAAGATAAAAATATAAAAATAAGAAGTCTCATTTTAAAATTTTACTTTAATTTTTAATCGATATTGAATTTTGGACAAATTTTATTTAGTGTCAACTGATTGAGCCTTTGCAGATCGTGGGACTGGGACTAAAGTATCTACGGTCGAGATTTGGTCACTAGTTTTTCTTGTTCTTTTTGTATTTACATATTTTATATTTCATTTCCGCCCTACGAAATTTCCAATCTTTTTCAATAAGATGGAATCCGCCACTCCAACAGTTATAATTAATCCCACGACTATTTATGATAAAGTAAATCGAAAAATTATAATTGATCATAATGAAAACTTTAAAAATTATCCTTAAAAAATCGCGTTGTCGAGGATCATAAATATAAGCTTATCAGGATATGTAAATGAAATAAAGGTTTATGAACAAGTTTATTATTCAACTCAATAAAAGTTTTAATTTAATAAGAATTTATTTATATTTATTCAGATCAAATAAATAAATAATTATGAATAACTAATTAAATTAAATGAATAGATTCGAACGCATTACACATATGTATTTATTAATGTTCATGAATAATATTTGTGAATCATATTTATCGATAAAATTCTTATTAACACATTAAAAAAATTTAAAATGAATAAATAAATTTATATTATCAAATTCAATAATCAATCAAATAAATTTAAAATATAAAAATTTTAAACAATCAAACAAATTTGAATTAAAAATTTAATAAATCTGAATCAAACTAAAATTAAATTATAATCAAATTTAAATTCATAAAAAAATTAAATTAAATTTAAATAAATAACTTAATTAAATATCTAACTGGACTTATTTACTTTCTTAATTCTGGGACAATATTATTATATTTTCCAAAATTGGCTCAAATATGGGCTGGTTTGGGGTCGAACTCATGAACCATAGTCTTGTGGTGGGCTTCTCTCCGCTACTTTTTTGTTTTTTCGCCTCGCCTTCTCTTTCTCGCTTCTTTTTTTCCTCCCTTTTTCGTCGCCTTCCTCCCTTCGCTTCTCCTCTCCTCTCTCGCTCCTCCATGGTGAGATTTGTTACCCGTCGTTCCCCCTCGATTTAGGGTTTCCTATTTAGAAATATCAGAAGAGTTTGATTCGATTGGGATCGGGAATTTTATTCGGAGTCTTTTTTTTTTGTTTTTTTGTCTTTTGCTCGATTACTGATCGGCGTTCTGAGATCCAGCTTACGGTTTTGTTTCTTACCGTAGAGATTGTTGAAGATCGGATCGATTTCTTTTGGTCGTCTGGTCTTCGTTGAAATCGTGAGCTGATGGTCGTCGGATTTGAAAGTTGAGGAGGATTTGGAAGCGGCTTCTGTCTGGTATCGACGATATTGGTTGTCTTTTGCCGCGTTCGTGAGATAGAGATTTGAGAGGAATCTTCTTCTTCGTGAGCGAGTTTTCGGTGGTTTGATGTTGTCTCTGGCCAATCACTGAGGGGTCCTCTATGTTGCTGTGCGGGAGGAGGATCCCGGCTTGATTACAATATTGTATAAGAGGTGAAGGGACTCGAAGGGGGGTTAGCTAACTTTGGACTTGCTGTTTGAGTGATTTGCGCAAAAATGTTTCCTCGGGGCACAGAAAATTCTCATGCGGGAGCTGGTGTTTCTGGCGGTATGCTAGCACCTACACGGCTTGTGTGGCCTTATGGTGGGAGAAGGGTCTTCGTAACCGGCTCTTTCACAGGGTCAGTCTCACATTGCTTCTTTCCCCCAGCATTTTGGTTGAATCCATTATTCAACTGTTTATATGTTACCAACAAAGTTTAATCGTCGCACTGATACTCCATTGGTTGTTCTGCTCTCTATTATTTGACTTTTGACATTTATTAATGTTTCTAATTGAGGAACCCTTATTGTCTAGAAACTTACAGTATTTTGAGAGATTCAGGGATATCTGTATTAACTTTACCATATTTTTCTTTTGAATTTACAATTTTCAGTATTGTCTACAATGTTAAATTGAAGTGGACAACTTGAATCATTTGGTGCTTGCAACACCAGTGCATGTACTTGGTTTGCTCATTTTAGATTAATTTTTTCCCTCCATGGAAGGGTAAAAGTAACTGTATTGGTTAAATTAAAGAATTCTATGATTTATCAAATCATACAAACTTTTGCAGCCATATCCAACAATATTCATTATTTTTCAACTGTTGCAGAGTTAGAACTATTCCTTTATTTTAGTAGGTTTATCTCATTGCAAAGCTACCTCAGAGATGGTTTATTAAAAATTCACCTTTGCCTAGGTGTCTATATGTGATCGATATGATGGTAAATTTGGACTAAATGTAAATTTTGTTATATAATCTATTACATGCATGTCAAATTAGGTGGTAGCACTATAAGCTACCACTGCTGTTCATGTAGTTGATATAACTATCAAGATGATCTAATAAGTTTGTATACATGCATCAGATGGTCTGAACATGTACCCATGTCTCCCGTGGAGGGTTGCCCTACAGTGTTTCAGGTCATTTGCAGATTGTCACCAGGGTTACATCAGGTATACTTTTTTGCTTTTCCCTTTTTTCTTGAATTGCTATTTTAAAATGTTTTATTGCAAACTAGATTTTTTTAAAAATGTTTTATCACCTAGTTGCATATCTTCTGGCCATCCGTTCTTGGTTTTGATTTATATGCTATTAAAATATGTTATCTTAATTTATGAGAACTTTGGTACGCATGCATTGTTTCATCCAGCCGAGGGTTATTGCAAATTTCTCTATGCATATACTAATGGTGGATCATTTCTACTTGTACGAATGATTTGGGTGCAATTGCTAGGATGGACTCACTTTTCCTTTGTCATGTTAATGCAGTATAAGTTTTATGTTGATGGTGAGTGGAGGCATGATGAACACCAACCTTTTCTAACCGGAGACTACGGGCTAGTCAACACTATCTATATACTTCCTGAGGCTAATCCTCTGGCTGCATTACCAAGCCCTGGGACTCCTAACATCAGAATGGGAATGGATGTTGACAACGAAACCTTTCATCATGTAAGTTTACATATTGGAAATTTCTTCTTTTGCATGCAATGGCTTTATCAGTGCAAGGACGGGACATGTTTGACAATATTGCAGCAATCATATTCATTATTAACCTGTGAATTATAATAAAACTACATTATGCTCATGGTTAATGCAAAATAACTAGTCCAAATTACTATATGCCATAACGGTCATTGGATAGTTTAATGTTTTGACACACTTGCATTGCCCCTGTATTGACATGAGTGTGTTCTGTTCTGAGCTGGTGTACTGTGATTAGTTATTTGCTTTTTAGTTGGTTTTTGCATTTTATGCATAGCATGATGTGCATTTTTTTCATATAAAAATCATTATGGCTCAATGAGTATTTTGGCATCAAGCAGGAAGCATTATTGGAAGGAACCATGCAAGATGGTGCTGCTAAGATTTCAGAGGAGGATATTAAAACATCCCGCATTTGTATTTCTATTTTCTTGTCGTCACATACAGCTTATGATTTACTTCCTGACTCTGGAAAGGTACAAGCAACTTGTGTTTCTTTATCAGCTTGAGCTTGTATTATTATAATTCTGGTGACATTTGGCATCCATCTAATATTACACAACAATTCAGGTCATTGCACTTGATGTTAATTTGCCTGTAAAGCAGGCCTTTCATATTCTTCATGAACAGGTACTCTAGTTAATGTGGATCTTTAAATTGACCTGTAGTATTTCAGTATCTGATGCTTTTCAATTTAACATGATAGGTCAAACACCTAGAATTTCTGTGCTACATCACCTTATAGTGTTTTTTATTTGAGGAAATCATTCTGATGTCTGATGCCAAAATAGTCCTTTGCTATTTCAAGATAATGCTGAGGATCACGTCATTGATTAAAATTACATTGCGTAAATAATAAAGATTAATAATTGTTTTTCAGCATTCCATTTATTTTGTTTGTATAATCAAAATTGCTTCTGCATGTCACAGCATACCTGTCTCTTCAAAATGTGGAAGGATGTAATGTGGAGAATAGATTCTCATAATAACTTGACATCAATGACTAAGGTTGAAAAATGCCCTAACTTCTCTGTCATAATACCATTAGTTGTCTTAAATCACTAGATGCATGCTAGTGCTAGGTTTCCAAACTTTTGGTATTTGTATTTCTTACATATCTATAGCTTTCAAATGTTGCTATGTCTTGATTGTACTGTATATTCTTTTTTATGTTTAATTTGGATAAGCTCTTACTCCAGGAAACTTCAATGGTTCGATTATTATTTCTAAATCTTAAATGTCAGCTATAAGTGGTAATGTCACAACTAGTTTAGGACCTTTGGGTTGATTGTATATAATTTTTTATCTAATATTGAATCCATTTTCTTAAAGACGGAAAATCTCTGTTTTTGTTAGTAACTAATGAAGGTTTTTGGTTCTCTCTACCTCTCTTCGCACAGCTGACATTTTTGACTCACCATATAATTATGTCTATGACTCTCTTTCTTTTATGTCTACATTACATATTATTTCCTCATTCTAATGTTAAATTGGCCATCTGCGTATGTTAACCTTAATCATTTACCTACAAAGCTTTTTTTGTTGTCCTTGTTATTTTAACCATGGTCTCTCAGCAATAGCTATCTTATTTAAGTTTCTGCTATGAATATTTAGGGAATTTCTGTAGCTCCGCTCTGGGATTCCCTGAGGTGTCAATTTGTAGGAGTACTTAGTGCTCTTGATTTTATTTTAATTCTGCAAGAGGTATGTATATGATCTCTTGCTCCTTTTTTTAGTATGAACTGATTAACAATAATCACTATGCTTAAGGTTGGTTGTTTTAAGTGGTTCTTTATCTTTAGAAATGCCTTTAGTTGTGCTGAATATATGGCTGCAATTGTTGCATTTGCTTTGACTGTAATGGTTTCATTGAGCATTATCAATTTTCAAGTCAGAAAATCATGTATTAATTGAATAGATCTCTTGCAATAATTCTTCAAACTTTGTGTTAATCAACGATCAGAAATTTTTGAAGAAAACAAGATGTTAGAAAATCATGTATTAATTGAATAGATCTCTTGCAATAATTCTTAAACTTTGTGTTAATCAACTCATGAATTAAGAAAGACAAGCCATACGACCTAAAAAAGTTATCTTCATGTCACTTATATATTTTGCTTCATCTGTGGTTGGCTCCACTGGAAGGAGTTGCAGGTGAAACTGTGAATACTTTCATAAATATTGTTAGTTCATTTGTGATGAAGTAGATCAAATTTAATAGTGTGAGCAGATAATGGTGGTTGGCTGGTCGTACATTTTTGGTTGAAAATGTTCTATAACAGATGAGTAGAGGTTGATAATTTCTAGAAAAAATGTTTTTTTTTGTGTGTTTGTTGATGTTGTTTTGTATCAATTAGGTTGCACACATTTCTCTTTAATTAGTTGGAACTTTGCTGATCCCTTATGTCTGTAGGGATTTAGTTTTTTAAAAATAATTTCTATATTGCCTGTTTCTTAATTATCATAAATGGGAAACCTTCCTGCATTTGCAGCTTGGAAATCGAGGTTCAAATCTTAGAGAGGAAGAACTGGAGACACATACAATATCTGCTTGGAAAGAGGGGAAGCATCATCTTTTTGAGCAGTTAGGCAATCATGGCAGGCCACTTCAAAGTCACATAATCCATGTAAACTTTTGTGCTACTTTTGTTTCATTTTTTGCCTTTCATGGTAGATTCTTTTATTACTTCTCAACATGTTAAAAGGAGAAATCATAGGCTTACTTCTTATTCTATGTAAGATAATCAATCTTTGCTAAGGAACCTTCATTTCAAATTGAGAAATGTTCTCCTATCAAGACGTCAAATTATTGCTACTGCAAAGAGTATCCACAACTTGTAGTCACTATCTTACATGATGGTAAATGGTGTGACATGCACTTCTAGTCCTTACAATTATTTTCTCAAATATTAACAGTGAAATTTTATAGTCTATGTTATTCACTGTCCACCCATGATATTGAGAACAAAAAAGGTAAAATGGTTAAAACTAAGTACTTCATATAATAATTAAAAGTAGAATTCTTAAAATTTTGTCCATCCTTGATCATTATAAAAGACAGAAAAAACAGTGACAATAAAATGGGAAAGTTTCCTTATAGGAACCAGTGCAATGCATACAAATTCCTAGTGTGAATAAAAAGAGATAAATAATTGTAACCTCTAAATTTGCCCACCTGCTCTTATTATAGCTCAGTTTGAGAGGAGGGTAATTTATGCAGTATTAGAATATTAGTTACAACGACTTTGGACTTTTGAAAGGAGTCAAATAATTGACTTATGCTCATGCTAGACTTCATTTCTACAGGATATACAGCAATTTTGTATATCTCTTCTTGAACAGTCACAATTTTGAATAGCTTAAGAATGATGCTAAGAATCCTTTTTATTTTAATAATTACTATAGGACATACAAAGTAAAATCTTATAGATACCTGTAAGAAAAAAAACTCTTAAAATTGAGGATTTGTTTCACTACTTTTTTTATAGGATGAGAATGGAGACATTGTTGCATAAAACAACTGTACATGATTACATAGCATCACAAAAAAAAAGAACAAAAGGAAAAAACTGTGCTTATTGTCACTTTCATTACCTTGGTTTCTTCCCCCTTTTCTTTGTACTTCTCCAACCTCCCTTTCTTGGAGGATGCCTTCTACTTCCACTTCTTTACACAACCCTACTTGCCTTGCTTCTCCATTGTTCCCTTCTCACTCCTTTTCACTGCCTCTTGCAGCCAGTACTTTGAACCTCCATTTCGTGTTTTGTAGCTGCGTTTCCCGTGGCAACTTTGGTTTCTTCAGCTGTTATTCCATTATGTTTAACGGTTCCATTGATGAAAGAGGGAGATTGTGTGACACTATTTATAATTCTTGAACAATTAGATTCTGTTTTGGAAATGAAACTTTTGAGTCTTGCATTTTAATAAAACAAAAAATAAAAAGAATGATTCTATTTTAACTCTTTAAAATTTAAAGATATGTTTGGTAGATGAATATAAAAATCAGTATTAAAACTTAAAATTTATGAAACGTGTTATAGTTGTTGAGAAAAAAAATATATTTCAATAACACATTTTTTATGAAAAAATTAAAAAAATATTATTTTATATAATTTATTTCCATTTTTGATAACCAAGTTTTTTTTGTTACATTATTAAAAATTCGTAATTTTTAAATATTTATTAAAGTAGAGTTTTATTTTTGAGAAAACAATTGAATAATTAGTGTTAATTATGTATGTAAATTTTGTAAGTCTACCTTTCTATAATTAGCATATAATTAACTTTAGCATCCAATATGAATAGTATATAAAATAAATAAATAATAATTGATAATTTCATCATTGTCAATGTCTTTGAATTATTTTGGGCTATTGCAATTATTTTGTAAAAATGGTTGTTGGTGGTTCTTAGAAATTAGAGAGTATCTAAAAACTCTTTTTGAGTTTTACTCCTTTTTACTTTGACATTTATTTTTTTGGCAATTTTTTTGTTTACTCCTTTTCTATTTCTTTCAAAATGAAATTGAAAAATTAAAATTTTCTAGGTTCCCAAATAACATCTTACATTTTTTTTATAGTATTGAAACAAAAAATGAACTTTTTTTTTCTTTAGAGAAGATTTAAAACAAAACGCTTGTGAATACTTGGGTCAAGGATTTATTTACAAAGCAATCAATAGATACTCCTATCCTCGAGTCACCTATGGGGCTCGATGGGATGCAATCTAATTTCTGGTTTTTTTTAAACCTGCCTTTTTGGCTTGTTGGAGCAAAGTTTAGCTACAAAGATTTAGTGCACATGCACTGCATGACTATTATAGGAAACATGCTTATCATGATTGTAGTTCTAACATGGAATGAAGTGTTGACCCGTGTTGGTTGGTACAACCGAAATTTAGCATTCTACTTACTGACTAACATGAAACAACACAACATGGTGATCAAACAAAGAGAGAGGAGAGAGAGAGAAGAGAGGGGGAGAAGGTGGAAAAGGGGAGGAGAGGAGTACTAAAGATGGGTAATGGATAGGTGATGATGGGCGGGCACAACGGGCAGGTGGTAGTGGGCGGGAGGTTTGTGCTATGGGTGAGAGGATGAGAGAAATTAGGGAGGGAGAGTATACATAGAGAGAGAAGTTGAGGGGAAGGAAATAATTCATAATCTTTTAATATAATTTATGTGTAACTTATTTTAACATTTTACTTGGAATATTGAATAGATTGTAAGTGTAAATCATTATAAAACAAAAAGATTATAAAATGTACAGATGACCAAAGCTATTTCTAAAAATAAAACTTAATTGTTTGTAGGAACTGAGGTGATCAAATTGATTAACAAATATATACAGAAGCTCACAACTAATTAATTATTAACAATTAATTACAATAAGAACAATTAAAAGTTACAACTTAATTTTAAAATTAATTATGTAATTATTAATACTTCAATTAAAAGTATTGAAACTGTACCAACAGGACAAAATATATTATTGAAATCGTAAGTTCCGGTTAGAGAATAAAACTCTGGCTCGAGATTTTGAAGACTGGTTTTTAAATATGATTGTTGCAGTCAAACACAAAATAAAATGATGGGGGGCTCACATATTCCAAAGGAGGGAGACCTCCTGACTGAATTAGTATCAGGTCTTTGATTGACAAAGAGAATCCCATCCTATAAGGGGGTTGGGTTTGGGATAAAATGATTTAATTATTTTAAATATTACTGATACCGTAGCATAGAGCTCAATGAAGGGATAGCCTATCCCAAATAGCTAGGACAAACATGGCATGATGATAATGATGATGCAATCAGATCAGATTGTTCTGCATAGACTTGTAGAAATGTGCATTGTACCACTTGGTCATCACTCCCAATTTTGTCCACAATTTTTGCCATTCTGGTCATTCTATAGCCATCCAATCATAGCAAAGGATAGTGTAAAATTGAGTTGTCACGGATCGTGACTACTGTTTTGCATTAGGCTTCACAACAACCTTGATTTATATCTGCTTGAATGGTTGAGTCCCAAACCGTGCCACATGTGCAAGGAATTAAACTGGTACATATTGGTACAGAGTAAAGGAGAAAAATGCAAAGTACACAATGATAAAGATGCAACAATAGTGTATGTTAACTGATTTCCATGATTCAGATGACAGTCCTTAGAGAGTGACATGGTCTAACTACATACATCATTAGCATGGTATATGATTAGGGAAGCTATGTCTTTCCCTGGTTAATATTTTTCCCTCATGTAAGAAAAGTACTACCTTATCTGTGAACTTTGAACTTGTTTGCCTGGAATATTTTTTAAAAAATATACATGTCGCCCTCTGATTTTAGTTTGTATGATGGAAATGCTTAATTGACTGATATTGTGATCTGTCTCTGTTTCTCTCTCCAGGCTGGTCCTTATGATTCCTTAAAAGATGTAGCTGTAAAGATTCTGCAAAATGAAGTATCTACTGTTCCAATTATGCACTCATCGGCGCAAGATGGTTCTTTCCCACAATTATTGCATCTTGCCTCTCTCTCAGGGATTCTGAAATGTAAGTAAACATTGTGCCTGCATATTTATGAAGTTGAATGCTTTGTATATTTGTTCCTTTCCTTTTTTTTTTTGTTGAAACTATGTATGCATTTGTTTAAGCTGTTATATGACTCACTTTTTAACCTTTTTAACTTTCAGGTATTTGCAGGCACTTTAGGCACTCTATTAGTTCTTTACCTATTCTACAACAACCTATTTGTAAAATACCTTTGGGTACTTGGGATCCGCGAATTGATGACCAAAGTGGCCGTCCATTAGTGATGTTAAGGCGAAATGGGTCACTTAGTTTGGCCCTTTCTCTTTTGATTCAAGGTTGACTCTGGCCATGTTTTTTCCCTTACCTTATGCTTGCAATTTTCTGTGCTTTCTTGATTTTATCTTGAATTTGTAGATATCTAAATTCATTTTTGTTTGTTTTGTTTCATGGGGATCTCTATACCACTCAATTGAATATCATAGCTGATTGGCAATACAACCTTGGTTGTGCAAGTCTAAAATTCTGAGTGTCCATAAATCTTAAACTAATTCCGCTTATTGTTCTCTTCTTGTTATGAGTTTCAAACATTTAATGATTATACTTATGCTAAATTAATGGAAGCTCATAATTGTTGCACTGCCTTGTTTGATTTTATGTAGTCTGGTGGCATAGCTCGCACATTATTTGCTTGAATTCTGTTTGGTTGCAACATTTTAAATGTTTTTCTTAAAAGTCTTGGTTTCCAGTGCATGTTAGTTAAATATCTGCCTTCAATAACATTACCACATACATAGTCTTAATAGCTCTTAAGCTCTATGTATGTGGAACTAAACTTCTTGAATTTTGTTTATGGAATTGTCTCCTTTATATGATACTCTGGAATTTGGGCGAGGAAAATTTCTCTTGGAAACATCTATCATGGTACTTAAGTAATAGAAGTAACTATAGTTGTACTTGCTGTATTTCCAAATACGTTTTCAACCTTTGATAATTTGTAAATTAAAATGGCATTGCTCTGTACACTAATTGCAATTGTTAAGCTTTCTTACCATCATCAGTATAGTTTGTTTTCCAAGCCATCATGGATCTAAATGCTTGGATTACAATTGTTAAAGGTCATTATTATATGTGGGTGTTAGAATTAATAATTTAATCTTACATTGGTTTGGTCATTAGTCTTTGGGGTTCATTCTCAATGTCCATTACCCAATTTTATCAAGGACACAAATAATAAAGGACTCTTGCAGAGAAGTGCACTTAAAGAAGCTAGTTCATGCTTTTAAGGCAAAGTTAGGAACTTAACGTAAGAAACATTTTTGAGGAAGGGATTAATTGTGAGATACAATGATTAGAAGAGTTTAATAATATGCTTAAAAGAAATAAAAATGTGTTAGAAAATAAGTAATAATTTAAATATTTGTATATTGGATAAATTAAACATAAAAAAATGTACCATGCATTTAGTTGAAAAAGATTATAAAGATGAAGTTATTGGAGTTAAAAGAATTGGAGATGGAATTATTAGACTAAGTTAATTTTAGGAAATGAGATACTATGTATTATAAGCTTCTGGTACGCATATATAAGCATGTCATTTGTCACACCATGTGACGTTTATGCTAAAAGGATAATTTTATAAGAGCACACTTGGATGTGTCATACACTATATCTTTTTTAACAAACAAAACTAGCCTTGACATATAAAAAAATATGTTAATGTAGCATAGCTGAATTAAAGATGGCCGATGTTTAATAGGCTAGTTTTGTCAATTAGAATTTGAGACGTAGGTATTAGATAGATTATAATGAACTCGAATTAACATGATAAAAAACATTTAATATATTTGAGTACTACTAGTGATATTGTCATACATTGGGTTCAATGGAGAAATAAGATCCATCAAATAGGTAGGGCTAACACTGCATATTGATGTAGTGGATTCTCTTATTAGTTTACTCTTTTAGTTCCTTGAAGTTGGGATTTGATATAGCAACATAATCTCTCCCCTTACCTACCCACCCCACCCACATATGACTTTCAATCAAAATTTTTAATCTACATCTAGAACATCATGCCTGCTCCTTTATTCTCTACAATATGTGCCCTTAATGTACCATCGTTTCCCTAGCCATTATGTTAATTGCACCCACTAGTAATGTATTGTGTTGGATGGTCTTGTTTACCATGAATGAGAATTATTGTTGCATTTGCACATCTAGAGGCAAGCAGCAACCAAAGGCAACACAGTGACAAGGAGTTTAAGATGCAACAAAAGTTGATTCACTTCCTTTCCATCCACCTCTCCATCACCTTTTGGGATTATGACAATGGAAGATAACATACTGACGTAGCAGAGTTGCCAACTGTTAGTTTTTGTGTGCTTTTCGTTCAATGTTAGATCAAATTAAAATAATAATAATAATGTTAAATGCAAGATATATCTAATTCATTATACCTTCATGGGAATTGTTAATGCATTAGGATGCATGCACCCTACTTTGTCCATGCAACAAGATCTCCTGTTGTAGTGTGGAGTTGCTAGCGTCCCTCACAATGGAAAAAATGTTGACTTGGTTAGTGCTAACAACACCTGGGTGGGTGGTAATATTAAATGAAAGATAAATCTAATTCGCCATATCTTCATGAGAATTATAGATGCGTTAGGATGCACACACCCTACTTCATCTCTTGTTATAGTGTGGAGGTGCTAGTTGTGGAGGTGCTAGTTTCCCTCGCAAAGAGGAAATAATTGATTTGGTCGGTGCTAACAACATTGAGGTGGTTGGTGGTAACAAGTGAGAAGAGAGAGATTGGATAATGTTTAGTTTCTAATCTAATTAGAAAGTTTACACTTAATTTCTTGTTTATATCTCATTTGATTTTAATTTGGTCTCATATGTATAGAGCATGAAATCCCCACCTAGTGGGATAAGGCTTGGTTGTTGTTGTATGTATAGACCATGATATGTAATCCCAATAATCGAAGTTTAATTAACTAGAAGAGATTAATTAGGATCGTATCCTATTTATTCTCAACTGATTAATTAATCTGGTGATGTTAACTAACTAGTAGATTAATTAGGACTCAATCCATTTTATTTTCAATTAGTTAATTAATTTTTGGAGGTTTTTAAAAAGTTTCAAACATTTTAGAAATTTAACACCGCTTGTAAAAATATTTCTAAAATTATTCTTTGATATAAATTAATTTTGATAACTTTTGTAAAATTAATTGGGACTTAGATTAAATTAATTTTCAATTTGATCCCACAAATTCTAATTAAACAAATTAACTTATAATTTTGCAACTACCCTCTTTGCAAAACTTAATTAAATAAATTCACTCTTAACTAATTCGAGTTAATTTTTTATTAATCAATATAATTAATTGTTAATTATTTAATTAAATGCCAGGATCATGCTTTGTGCATATGACTCGGTAGACTCCATGATAAGAGTGTATCTAAATGATTATTATTGACCTCACACTAGAACTTTTATTGGTTTAGGTTCAAAAGATTTGATTGATCTACAATATGACATTAAGACTATCCACCATTTTGAAAGTGAAGGTTCCATAAACGCTTGTTTACAACTCCTATGATATGGATCAGTGTCTACCCTATTAAGATGTATTCAAGTGTTCATTCGATATAACCATGTCTCATTAGAAGGAATATCAGCTTAAGAATTCTTTTCCATAGTTCCTAGGATGATTAGTCTATCCTACTAGGATGCATCCAAGTATTCATTAAATAGGCCATGATAGATTAGAAGGAATGTTAGCTTGAGAACTCTTTTTAATTAGAGTTCATTCTATATAGGTTTAAGTCAAATAGTCCTCATCAAATCAACCATGTCATATATTCTCCCTTTTATTAAAAGTGATAACTAGTGTATTTGTTTACTCTTTCATCTCTATAAGATGTTAATTCTAAGTGTACACGCAATTCTTTTAAGGGATCAAACAGTAAGTGTCAAACTATGTTGCTCTATGTAAAATAAGTAGTAATCTCAAGTCTAAAGATTCATGTGCTTGTTTAAACATCATCAGTGTGATCGTCGCATTCTATTATGTAACAGAAACACAGAATGTACTGCCGTACCATGAAGTTAATATTCTATTCTCATGATCACTATGACCCGGGATCCTTTCGATATCATCTCTACATGCTTTAGGATTATCTCACATCTCTAATGATCTATCACTGAAGCAGTATTACTAAAGTACTAATGATGTTAGAATTTTCATTACAATCTACTAATTGCACAGATTCAACGAGTTTCATAAATAAAAAAATTAATTTCATTAATAGAGCATACAATTATATTTTTATATTTTACAATGATAATTTTTTAACAACAACAACAATCAAGCCTTATCCCACTAGGTGGGGTCAGCTATATGGACCCTTCTATGCTATTAGGTTCTATCCCCTACTATATCATCATTTATATTTAAATAAATTTTATCTTGTCTCATTGTTGCTAATTAAGTTTTTTTTATCTTCCTCTTCCTCGTTTGATGTGCACATATGTCATAGTTTCACATCGTTTAATTGGAGCATTTATTGATCGTTTACATACATGCTCGTATCATCTTAAACATGTCTCCTTGAGTTTTCCCTTAATAGGTAATCTCAACTTTCTCTTCAATATTTTCATTTTTTATCTTGTCTGTCTTTATATGCTTGACATCCACTTTAACATCCTTATCGCTGCAACTTTCATCTTCTGCTCGTGTGCTTGAGTCATAAGACGCTCCATATAATATAGCAAGTCTAACCGTCATTTTATAAAACTTTCCTTTAAGTTTTAGAGGTACTTTATGATCACAGTGATAATTTTTCACATTCCAATTATTCATCACTAACATCACCGACTACTTACCAAGTGTAGGGCTAGTCTTACATCTTTGTCTTTGGCTACTGTACCAGTTGTCTCAATGTGTTCATTGTCAAGTTACTTCCTATAATCCAAGTGGTAGTTACCACGTGAACAACACTGATGATGCCCTTTTTGATCCCTGCATTGCCATTCTCCAAGACACTCCTATTGTGTATATTCATTCAATCCATCACTGATAACATCTATCTCGTCCTCATCATCTATAACATCTCTCACATTATTAAAAAAACCTTTTCACAATCCATCCTTATTTGGGGTCCATCACTATGCTTTTCTTGATATAATATTGTCTCCCCAAGCCTCTTGCACATCATTTGGTCAACCAAATCATCCACCTGGAGTTTAAATCTCACTGATTTGTCCTCTATGCTGGTGAACATTGCTAAAACTCTAATGAGGAGGACTATTAGTTGCGAGGCTCACTAATATCCTGATTATGGGGACCCTTTTATTGTGAGCACCCTGATGGGTCATGGCATACACCTTGATCCTCTTGGACAAATCCTCTCAAAGGATACATCTCGTGTGTCACACAAATCTTCCAATGTTTTATCCTTATGGAAGGGAGAGGAGAGGAGTGGAAAAGGAGATGGATGACAGGATTACCCTTGCCTTTTCCCACACCACCCTCCCTGGTCCATGATTGGTTGCTCACTGCCTTCGTTAACTTTGTTCAAGTCTTCTACCTTTAGTTTACCTTGATTAGCCTATCTAATCTACCCTATTGCCATTTTCACTCAAGTGCATCTCACCCCTGTCGACCTTGTCCAAGTTCAGTGCTTATGCTTGTTGCCTCTTGTTGACTTTGTCTGCATCCCCTCTGAACCTTTTTCTAATCTTTTTGCTCCCTGATTGATCTTGACCACCTTTATTCGAGCTACCTTGTCAAGGTTATCATGCCTTCCACCGAGCTAGCAGTTTCACTCTTGTTAACCTTGCATGCATTCATAGCACTCTGTCAACCTCACCCACCCTTGTCCGAGCTACATGTTGCATTATCATGCTTTCCACCCAAGCCCATGAAGGGCAAAGATGACTTTTTGTCACAGTTTCCATTCACCGCTCATGTCGACTCGGTTTTGGGCAGATGCGATTTAGCTGCTCCCAAGTTGCTTTGTAGAATGCTGCCATGTCTCCTTCCACCTGGATTCTTACCAAGGTAAATGAGGGAGAGGGCTTTGAAAAATATGCTCTCCTCTCCCTTCTGTGAGGGTGAATATAACCTTGGGAAATCACTGTTCAATGTACATCTTTATTCCTGTTCTAGCCAACCATACTGTAGATCCAAACAGTGCAATCATACACTGTAGATCCAAACAGTGCATATTTGTACATCTTGACTGATGCATTTGACATAATTTTTGTCTGGAATAATTAGCATTCTGCATTCAGGTAAGCTGGGACTGCATTGAAAAGTGCCAAAGTAAGCAGAGGAACAAAATTATTCAATTGAATCTTAGGCTTTATAAAATCAATTCAAGAGGAATGAAATAGTTTCTGGGATCTTTTTTGAAAATTTAACATATATTTTTCTGCTTCAAGCTTATTCTTTCTCTTTTTGAGGACTGCCATGTGAATCATAATATTTTCTAATTTGTCCAACTAAGTTTGCCCTTGGTGATATTTTGCCTTTTCTCTTCAATTGTTCATTTGTGTGAAGCTTTGTATGTCACTTCCAATCTTCAATTACAAATATTTTTCCAGAGACTATCTTTTTTTTCTACTCTGCTTGTGCTTCATTTACATGTCAGATGTTTTACAAAAATAACTACTGTTTATCTGCAGCTAAGGTTAGTTCAATCCCCATAGTTGATGAAAATGACTCCTTCATGGATATATATTCCAGAAGGTAAGCTGACTTTCTGTTCTTTGTTGCCAACCTTCTTCCCTTTTTCTTTCCGGTGCACTTCAGAATTTTTTTATGATTTTATCTGCAGTGATATCACAGCATTAGCTAAAGACAGAATTTATGCGCAAATACACCTTGATAAAATGAGTATTCAGCAGGTAATGAATGAGAACTTTTATTTATCAAAAGAATCAACGTGAATCATTTATTGTGAATTATCAACAACTGTGCTAATTCTAATTTGGAATTGATCAATCATTCATGTAACCACTCAGTTATACCATCCAGTTGTGCAATAAAGTTGGTAACAATTGCATTTCATTGTCGTCCATTATTTTAAAGTGGCCTTGTACTTATTAACCTAAAAGACTAAATGCTTGTGACTAGCTTTTCTTATACGCCTTCCATGATCTAGCTACTCTTAAGTAGGGACGTTTTTTGAAGTGATCTAGCAACAACTTTGGTTGAAATACAACATTATGTGTCTTATACATGGAGAACTGATATGATTTAAACTAGATGCTTTTCTCAACAGTGACTTTCCATTTGAGAGCATCACGCCTTTGGAGAAAGAATTAAGGGACATATTTAGATGTAGTTGAATTCTAAAGCTAAAAGTCCTAAGGAAGTGATGCAATAGGATTAGGAGGGGCTCTTTTATCTTGGAAATCCATATGTATATTGTTGAGGATGTGACACCCCTTACTTTGCTTTAATGCTAGTGGTGGGCAAATTATGGTGCATAAGACTTGAACTAGTGTATTAATGCTTGATGGGAAAGTCAAGCCATACATGAGCGAGATTGTTCTGACATTTTGAAGGTACACATTAATAATGGTGAACCTAGTTTGGTTGTTTCATAATGCCTAGTCAAGAGCTTTAGTCCACTTTAGACCTATCAATTCTGTTTTCTCATTGAGCTGGGATGTGGTACGATGGTATCGTCTTGCTGGCAACTGGTGTCAAAATGAAGATCTAGCTTTGGATCGCATATATAACTTCAATCCAATATTTGCTCTTATTTTCCCAGATATATGCCATGTTAAATGGATTTTACTGTTTTTTTTATCCTTGTGCCAATATCAGGCACTACAACTTGGGCATGACGCACCGTCTTCTCACGGGGGTTTTGATGGCCAGAGATGCCAGATGTGCCTCCGCACCGATCCTTTGCTGAAAGTGATGGAAAGATTGTCAAATCCTGGTAAATTTTGTTCTTTAGCGGCGTTCACCCAACTGGTTCCCTATCTTATGCCTGTGATTGCAGGGGTGAGGCGTGTTGTCATTGTTGAGGCCGGAAGCAAACGCGTGGAAGGAATAATTTCACTGAGTGATGTATTCAAATTCCTGCTTTCCTAGCGAAACTCACTCAACTGCTTCTGAGCAAGTGAGGCTGCTGCAAGAACATCACTGTTTTTGGTGAACATCGTTGTTTCAGCCCAGCCATCTGCGATTTATTTCATTGATAGGCCTCGGTGGTTAGAAGGCTACAGGGGTCTGTAAATGTTTAGGATGTTCAATTTTCTTTTCTTTTTTCCTTTTTAGCATCCGCTGATTATCAATTGATGTTCGATACTCCCATCATGTGGGCATATAAGTGTTATCACGTTCTATTTTCTGCACAGAAATACTACTAACAGGTAGGCATGAAGTGTGGAAAGAATGATGTTGTTCAATCTGATCTTTTTAGTTGTATCAGAGTGAGAATGTTGGCCTGCCTGCCTTCATTGTCATATACAACTTGCCCTCTGTTACCAACAATATGTATACTCTTTACAATTTTATCATTCTTCACTTTGCAACTCCAACGGTATCGTTCTTCTTCACTTAGCAACCATAACAAATACTCCGACCGGTTTCATTTCAAAAGGATTGAAATGATGATCAAATAGGAAAAGAGAAAAAGGGAGATATCAAACACTATTTGATGCTTCTCTTGATTCAATCCATCTCCTTCGGACCGTGCAAGATTTTGGCAACAATCCAACACCACTGCTAGGGGTGACCATCCAAGGTGCCATGGGTGAGTTTGTTACACAAGGGAAGGGAAGAAACATCACCTGAATTATTCTATGCTTGTTTTTGATAATTTAGATGTTTGAGTTTCACCTAATTAATTTTAGAGGTAGATAATTTTCTTTTTGATTTATCTATTGAATAAATTTGGAGCACAACTTATATACATTTCTTTTATTGCTTATGCGAGTGCTTAACTACTACATTATATTTGTGGTGAGACACTTGATTATCTCATGTAGTAGTTTAACAATTATATTCATTCATCCATTCCCTTTTTTGCTCCCGGGGCATAGCTGAGTTGGTTATGACACAACAGAATTGTAGAAGAGGGCAAGGATTTGAATCCTGACGAAGTCAGACAATACCCTTCTGCGTCGTGACCAATTACAGTTTCTGATCGTGGGGTTGATCGTGTGAGGCTGCTAAGGTGGAATTGCTAAGGTGGCGGATTCCACCTTTTTGCAGAAGAGATAATAATAATTTTCAATTGTCCTCGGAGCACAACGTAAGTGGTAAGGTATAAGTGACACAAACAAAACATATGAGGCCAATTCTCAAAAAGGATATTTATCTAGCATGATTAATTCTTCAAAACTTCGACTATGAATGTCAGATCACTTTGCGCTTCTTATATTTATATTGAAAGTTAATGAAAAATTTTTATGGGGCTAGATTTTATGTTAATACAATTATCTAGAGTTCCAAACTTGCTTGGCTATGTGGAATTTGGCATCTCATCTCCCACATCCTTTTTTTTTTTTTACATTGAGCTAGCCATAGAATCCATGACTTTTTCCCTAACATTTGATTGATTTTTCACAATTAGTGCAAATAAAATGAAAACATAAAGTTGTTTTGAATCTATGCCACTAAAATGATCTTTCTAAATTATTATAACTAATGGTTTTTAGTTATTATAAATTTAAAATTTATGTCGTTTGATAAAGGATCTTTTAAAAATGTTATAATTGATGGTTATTTATTAAACCATATTTTGACATTAATTGTTAGATAAAATCTAAATTTATATGTTAAAGTTATATTTAGTCTCTCTTTAATATTACGATCCATTTCGATCCTTATTTACATTTCCTTAATTATGTTATAGCTGAATGTAAAATATATTATTATTTTTTAATATTTAATTAAATATAATCTAAACTTAAACTAATTGAATATCAAATATTTTATATAATTTTATAAAATTATATTAAAATTTTAAATAATTATGAAAAATATTATTTATTTATCTATTTTTAACATAGAAATTAAGATTTTTTTAAGAAAAAAGTTCCAATAAAATATTAAATAAAAAATATAAATTTTAATAAATTAATAATTAATTAAAAAATAAGATGATTATATATATATATATTTAGAGCAAAAGTCAAGGACATTTTTTTTCAAATCATGAAGGGATGTTTCATTTAATTTTTTTAATCAAAAGAGCATGCTACCCCACTGTTCCACTGTAAATTATTATCTAATTAGTTTTAATATTATTTAATATTATTATCTTTAGTCTAAATTTTAAATTAATCGGACACATTGGAGTAGTTACGATTTTATAATTGCTATATATATTATAATAGCTACGATTTTATAGTTGCTATAATGCATATTTAATTTATTCAAAAATATTTACGTTATAACAGTTATAATTTCATAATTGCTACAATGTGAATTCACCCTTTAAATGTGTTATAACAATTACGATTTTGTAGTTGCTATAATTATTATTTAATCTATAAAAAATATTTATATTGTAGTTTAGTTATTACTACAACATGAATTTCATTGTGTTCATCTATCATTCACGTTGTGACATCTATAAAATTGTAACTGCTATAACGTATATTTAATTTATTTATTTAATATTCATATTGTAACTGATATAAAATTATAATTATTATAACGTACTTGATTAATTTAGAAACTATATAAAAGATTTGAATGAGAGATAATAATATTGAAAGATAATTAAATAATTATACATTAAAAGGGAGAGTGAGAATAAACACCAAATGAAAATGAAAATGGAACAATCCAGATATGCACATCTTTTGATAAGAAATAAATAAAGCATGTAGCATATGAGAGGTAGGGTTGTCAGTCGAGTCGAGTGAAATTATATATATAACCTTATGGTTAAGTTTTGTATTTCCTTATCCCTTAATTTAATATTAAAAAATTTAAGATATCTTTTATTAATTTAAATTATTTATTTTAAAAATTAAAAATTACCTTTTTATCTTTATAATAAAAAAATCTCAATCAAATAATTTTGCAACATATTACAAGTATTATAGTCGATACTCATAATTTAAAATGTATAACATAAACCATGCTCTCGTTCTAACTAATTTAAATTGTTTTATTTTAATTTTTAAAATTCTTTAGAAATGCTTTCTTTCTCTCTCTTTTAATTTTTTTATATAAAAAATATATAAATATATGCCAAAAATATTAGTGGCAAATAAATAATTGTGTAATTTGAAGAAGGGTAGATATGGAAATGTAGTTCTCCATGTTTTGGTTCTCTCCTCCCTTCCCCCTCTCTCTCAAAATTGCGGGAGGCTCTCGAGGTTTTGCTCTCCACTTGTCTGCTTCGGTTGGGCTTTGGAGATTCGCAAAGGAGCGGTCTCTGTGCCCCTTCGGTTCCTGACGGAAGTTTGAGGAGCGTTGATCGGAGATGGTGAGCATTTTGTTGGTTTTTACCTAGCCGTTTCCTTGTTGTTTGATGAACCACGAGGTGTTTGTTCTCCAGGATTGGACGAGCGATAGCGATAACGATCCGAAGGAGGAGGTCGAGTGGGAGAGCGACGAAGAGCAGGGGGCGGCCGCCCCTCTTCGTCCTCCGCTGCCGTGTGAGAGCGCGGGCCCATCTGAGGTAATCACTTCCCGTTGTGTAGAAGCTTTGCAATTGGATTTTCGGTTTTGTTCTCCAAATGAGCAAAAAAAATCGTTCTTTTTTTTTTCTTTTCTCTCCTCCCACTACAAGATTAAGTATCTCTCTGTTTTCCGCTATCGAACATCACATCAAGAAAACAAAATCAGCATTCATCGATCGAAAACCTAGGGTTTTATAGTTAAAACATTGTTTTTTAATTAAACCTAATCTTAGTGGACCCCTCCAAGGTTTTTTTTTGATATTCTAGTAATCATGGAGGTAAAATGTCTTTGCCTTATTCACTATCGGATAAATTTGAAGCACAACTTATGCATACTTAGAGGTCGACTTGTATATTATTTGTCACTATTGAGATTCTCTTATTTTCTCTCTCAGTCCTTTACCACTACACCACACTTGTGGGGGCAGGACCCATCCAAGTTGACTTGACCCTTTTGTTCTACTATTGATTTGTTGATGGTATTTGTATGGCAGAATTGGTGAATATGAGCAATATTTTACTTGGAATGCAAGGGCATTTTCAACTTGATAAAATGAGAGAAACTAAATTGAGATTGTATGGACATGATCAAAGATGACTATTGGATTAGACTTGTTGAATCATTGTAGCTGAAGGCACAAGGGTAGAGGAAGATCAAAGAAAATTCTAATGTAATAAAAAGTGATTGAACGGATTTGAACATTACTAGTGATATAGCTTATAATAAAGTTCAATGGTAGGATAAGATCCATCTAGCCTGCCCCAAATAGTTGGGATGGACTGGCTTGATGATGATGATGATGATGATGATGATGACGACGATGATGGTGGTGGTGGTGGTGAACATACATGGTTTGTCTTAGGTTGCATAACCTATAAATTTTATTTTCATTATTTTTTCCCCTCAATGCTCTAACCTATGTTACTTGGATTCATCTACAAGTATCTAACATGATATCAGTTCCAAGTGTCCACATCTATCAACTTAACCTATTTAATAATTTTTAAATGAATAAACTAATACATGAGATAATTAATCTATTAATATAACTTAAGTTAATTGATTAACTTAATAGATTGACATAATTAATATGACTTAAGTTAATAAATTAATCTATTTAAAAATTTTGTAATATAATATGATTTAACTTCTAAGATGTATCTATAAGTAAATTCTTATTACCCCAATCCACTCTCACTCCATGTTATTCGATGTGAACTTTATCCTTTTCCCTACTCATGAAACACCATCCTCTCTTCGAGATGACGCTTGCAATGCTTCCCTTCCCAAGTGATGCACTCGTGATGTCAACATGGGATGATCTAGAATATATCACTAAAGTATAAAGTTTGGATGGTTGAAATGGGTCCTGTGGACTTTGACATTAGTTATCATACCATAGGGACTAGAGTTGTGGTCAGAGTGGTGATCTATTTGAAGCATGACATATGAAAAATTAATACTATAAGGATGAGAATGTTATGCTAGATGTGTGGTTAGTAGACAAGAAGATACTAATATCTGAGAGCAATTAGATGTAATGTCAATGAGTGAAAAAATGAGAGAAAACAAATTAAGATAGTGTTAACATGTTTAAAGGCGACCTATATATTTTATAGTTAAAACTCAAAAGAGTCGAGTCAATTAGAATGGGAGGCGTAAGGGATGTAAAAGGAGACAAAGCAAACTGTAGTTAATATAAAAAAATGATTTTCATTGATTTGAATATTATCAGTGATATAGCCTTGTATGTAACTTATTTAATGAATAAGATATATTTAATTGACCCCTAATATTAGGGGCACGAACATGATCTACTGATTATCAGTAGCTATTGCGATGATGTCAAGCCATAAATCGAGTTAGAATTAGATGAGACATGCTCCAAAGTCTATTAAATAAATCAGGCTTAGACTTTGTATTTAGATCATGAGCATCCAAATTACCTTTTGAAAAAGTAGTTATTTTTCAGCGTGTTATGTAGAATTTTCAAGAATATGAGTATAGGTTGGTTCCTTCCAAATAATTGAATATTTTAGGGTAGTCGGTCATTTGATCAAATTTGACATGGTGCTTGAGTAGGAGTCTTCAGCCCTCGGGGCATGGTTGAGTTGGTTACTACAGGGCAGACTTGCTGAAGTGGACAAGGGTTGAATCTCGGCGAAGCCGAGGCAATACCCTCCTCCGTAGTGGCCAACTGCAGCTTTCCGATTTACCTCCACACAGATGGTCGTGGGGCTGACTGTGTGGGGCTGTTGGGGTGACGGATTCCACATTTTGCTGAAATTGACTAGGAGTCTTCATCTTCAAATTTTACTCGTCAACAACTAAAAATATGCATCTCCAAACTGATTAAAGTCATTCCAGGTGTAGTAATTGAGCCAATGCAAACAAGTTCATTTGCTCACATGTGACAGAGTGTTAAGAATTTAGAGCTGTAGATTGGACTATTTCTTAAGTTATCATGATAACCAGTAATTCTTTAAGTTAAGCAAGAACCATTATAAAATGATAGCTTTCAAGAAAACAAGTGTTTTACTTGATAGGAGTTCATCAACATGCATAGTGGACATTTTTGGGATTGAAATAAATTTAAAGCTGGTTATGAACTTGTTGAATTGGTTTTGGACATATCTTTGTGATTTTATTTGTATGTGAATGGTTAACTGACTTCTATTATTCTAAGGTTTGTGAGGCAGGTTCTTCTCGTCCTCAATTGGTCTCTCATTTTATGGGAATGGGTTTTTCTGAAGATTTGGTGTTGAAAGCCATCAAGGAAAATGGTCAGTCTTTTGTCTTCATATTACAACAATGGATGTTTTATCTGACCAGATTGATTATGTAAAGGTGAAGAAGATTCTGAAGCTGTTTTAGAAACACTCCTTACATACACGGTAAGTAAATTTTCAGCTGAGCTGAAATATCTTTTTATACAACCTTTTCATTTTGGATAAACTATTTTTCATAGTAAGAAGTGAAACACTTTGTTTAACAGGCTTTAGAAAAATCTCCCCCAAAACAAAGTCAAAATCAAGATAATTGGTCTTCGGCAAGTGAAGACGATAACTTGGATGAAGATGTAGCTGATGGAAGTGACTTCGAAGACGAGGTAATCATCTTTGTTGTCCTTTCTGATCTAAGATAGCTGCAGTATGCATTTCATTATTGTTTTTGGTATGCATCATGCTTATGTAACAATCTATTTGTTTTTTATTGGAAAATTGAATATTGTATGAAAAAATTCTTATCAATATATTTAATTCATGTTGTCTCACTGTTTGTTGGATCTGAATCACTTTACAGGATTTCACAGATATTTTTGCAGAAGATAAGAAATTGTTGACTTTAGTGGAGATGGGCTTTTCCACTAATGAGGCATCTGCAGCTATTAGCAGATGTGGTATTGTATCTAATCAATTCCTTTAGTAACACTATATATCATGTGGACTTGTTAATCTTTATTATCTACATTATATTGTTGGTGAAATTCATTCTTAAATCTCCTGTCTGAGGTGAAACTTATTTTCACGGATATGTATCAATATGCTATCTTTTTCTATGTGCAAATGTTGTGAAGTTGTGTTTATAAAATAACGAGTTGTTAATCATAGTTTTAGTTACATTAAGCTTTCTAAAATGTCACGAGCCTCATATTTTCCTCCTTCATGGTTTAGGTGTCATTTCGTATTGTACTTGATCTTTTCTTCTCATGCAAGAATACAATAACAACAATAACCAAATCTTATCCCACTTGGTGGGGTCAGCTATATGGATCCTCCTATCTCATTGGGGTCTATCCTTTATTATATTATCATTTATATTTAAATATATTTTATCTTGTTTTATTGTTACTAACTAAGTTTGTTTTGGTATTTATTTCCTTGTTTGATGTGTATATTTGTCATAGTTTCACATCATTTAATTGGAGCATTTATTGATCATCTAAGTACATGTTCGTACCATCTTAAATGTGTCTCTCAGAGTTTTTCTTCAATAAGTGCAATTCCGATTTTCTTTCTAATATTTTTATTTTCGATCCTGTCCATCCTTGTATGCCCGTACATCCACCATGACATCCTCAGCTTTACAACTTTCATCTTCTGTTCATGTGATTGAGTCATAGTTCAACATTCAGCTCCATATAATATGGCAGGTCTAACCGTCATTTTGTAAAATTTTTCTTTAAGTTTTAGAGGTACTTAACGGTCACACAGACTCTTGATGCTTTTCTCTGTTTCAACCATCCTATTTGTATTCTATATAAGATTTTTTTTTAATCCTTCCATCCTTTTGCAAAAATAATTGTAAGTAGTTAAAACTCTTAGTAATAGATAATTCGTCATTTCTTATCTTAACAATTGTCTCATTACGTCTAATATTACTAAATTTAAATTTCATATATTCTGTCTTTACTCTACTAAATCTAAAACGGTTCACTTCTAGTATTTTCCGTCAAGATCCGAGTTTAACATTTTCTTCTTCACATGTTTCATATACCAAAACAATATCATTTGCAAATAACATATATCAAGATACCGTATCTTGGATGTGTCTAATGAATTTGTCCATGATTAGTATAAAAAGTTAGGGATTTAGTGTTGATTCTTAATGTAATCCTATTTTTATGAGAAATGCTTCAGTTAATTCATTTGAAATCTTCACTCTTGTCATTATATCCTCATACATGTCCGTAATTAGTTCAATATGCGTTACGCTAACACCTCTTTTTTATAGAATTGTCCATGTAATTTTCCTTGGGAATCTATCATAAACTTTTTTTAGGTCAAGGAATATCATGTGTAAGTCTTGCTTTTATTCACGAAACTTTTCAATTAGTTGTTGAGAAGATGTATACCTTCTATTGTTGATCTTTTAGACATAAATCTAAATTGATTTTCGGTCATCGTGGTCTCCTTTAATTTTTTTTCTATTATTCTTTCCAAAATTTTATGGTATAATTCATTAGTTTAATACCTCTATAGTTTACACAATTTTATACATCTCCTTTATTTTTATATAAGAGAACTAGAGTACTTACTCTCCATCGATTAGATATTTTTTTAATTTTAAATATCAAGTTGAATAACTTTGTAAGTCATTCAATACTTTATTTTTCTAGATGCTTTCATATCTCTATCGGAATATCATCTGGTTCAACTATTTTTTATTTTGGCATCCCATTTAAAGTTTGTTCTACTTCTGAAATTTGAATTCTATGAAAAAAATTTAAATTTCTATTTTATTAGATCTATTTAAATTATCTAAGTTAAGTTGGTCACCTAAACCTTCATTAAAAAGTTGTTGAAAATATTTTTCCATTGCTCTTTTATTTGCTTATCATTTACTAGTACTCTATTGTATTTATTTTTAATACATCTTATTTTAATAAGATCTCTTATTTTTTTTCTCCCTCGCTTTAGCTACTGTATATTTTTTAAATTTTCCTTGTTTTACAAGTATATAATACCTTATAGATTGTTCGTTTTTCTTTTACTTTGCTTTCTCATTCCATCACTAAGATTCTTTACTTGGTGGTGCATTTCTTTTGACTCACCAAGTACACTCTTGCTATTATTTTTAACTTTGATATCATCTTATCCCATGTCGTATTCGAGTCATCGTATATTTTTCTTACTACTTGTACTCCTATCCTCTTCATAAATATATTTTGGTTCTCATCTTTTAACTTCCACTGCTTAATTTTAAGAGTCGTGTATATTTTTTTTCTATTGATATTATGCTTAAGGAAGGGGAGCTTTGTCGCAATAGTAAAGTTGCTGTAGTGTGACTTTGAGGCCTCGAGTTCGAGTCTCGAAAATAATCTTTTGCAAAATAAGGTAAGACTGCGTATAATAGCTCATTCTCTGGGATCTCGCATTGATGAGAGTTTCTTGCACTGGGCTGCTCTTTATTGATATTATGCTTGAGACATATATCCAATATTACTGATCTTAGATGACCTTGTAATCTTTATAAATTTTTCTATCCTTTTTTCTAACCATAAGAAAGTCAATTTGTATTATATTATTTTCACTTTTGAATGTGATCAAGTGTTTTTCTCTTTTCTTAAAAAACGCATTAGCTAGCTAGTATAAAGTTATATGCTATCACAAAATCCATTTTTTGGTACCCTAGTACGTCAAAATGCGGTATCCTTTTGAAGGATCGAATATGGAATTGCATACTGCTTTAGCCACATCATGCATGAGCCTCTCACTTTGCAACCTAATTTTCAGAGAGCATATTTAGGCGAGATGAACCACGCTTTGTCCACCTAGTGCAATTAGCAATTAATTTTTTTAGTCTCTTCAATTTTTTTTTTTGATTCTCCCAATGTTTGCCACTCACACCAGGTCCAGATGCTTCTATTTTGGAGTTAGCGGATTCTATACATGCTGCTGAGGTAGCACATGAGTTTGACCGTCGTTTAAGACAATCGACTTATACCAATAATGAGGTGATTCCCTTGCTTGAATTTTGAAATCTTTTCCATGTAAGTTTGATATTGTTTGGTAACCACCTTTTTAATAGCGTGAAAGATATGGCTACTCAAGTGGTAAGAAAAGGAAATTTGCAGAAGGAAATACAAACAAAAGAAAACGCTCACCGACGGAAAATGATTCTTCATTCTCTACTTCAATGTTTGGTACACCGATGGTTGGTTTTGGTGTTCCAGGTCAACCAATGCCTAGATTATCTACTAGAAAGTTACCTGAGTCAGCAGCTGGTCCACCTTATTTTTATTATGAAAATGTTGCCTTGGCACCTAAGGGTGTTTGGGACACTATTTCGCGATTCTTATATGATATTGAGCCAGAATTTGTTGATTCCAAATTCTTTTGTGCTGCTGCTAGAAAAAGGGCCTATGTCCACAACCTTCCAATCGACAACAGATTTCCTCTACTCCCAATCCCTCCTAAGACAATTTTTGAAGCTTTTCCAGTAACCAGAAAGTGGTGGCCTTCCTGGGACCCCAGAACTCAGTTCAACTGCTTGCAGACTTGCATTGCAAGTGCTAAATTAACTGAGAGAGTTAGAAGAGCACTTGAAACTTGTGATGATATACCACCCAAAAGTGTTCAGCAGTTTATTCTGAATGAATGTCGGAAATGGAACTTAGTTTGGGTTGGACATAATAAAGTGGCTCCACTAGAACCTGATGAAATCGAACAGCTTCTAGGATTTCCCAAGGATCACACAAGAGGGGGTGGTATCAGTAGAACTGAAAGATATAGATCTCTTGGGAATTCCTTCCAGGTAGATACTGTTGGTTATCATTTGTCTGTATTGAAGGATATGTTTCCCCATGGCATAACTGTTCTATCTTTGTTTACTGGTATTGGCGGAGCTGAAGTTGCTCTCCACCGTTTGGGGATACACCTAAAAACAGTTGTCTCAGTTGAAATTTCAGAATTAAATAGAAACATTCTCAAGAGTTGGTGGGAACAGACTAACCAAACAGGGACTCTGATTGAGCTTGCTGATGTCCAACAACTGAATGGTGACAAGCTTGAGCATTTGATTTCCACTTTTGGTGGTTTTGATCTGGTGGTGGGTGGCAGTCCATGCAACAATCTTGCTGGGAGCAACCGTCATCATCGGGATGGGCTGGAGGGTACACATTCTGCTCTTTTTTATGATTACTTTCGCATCTTGGACCTAGTTAGATGTATAATGGGTAAGAACGTCTGATTCTCTGACAAGTATTCTTCTATGACTCATTCAATGGCATTGCAAAATCCTCTGTAGCTTGGATTTCTCTAATCTTCGTTTGTTCATTTTTGGGATGTTAGATATCTATGCTTAGCAACCATTTTTTTATCAAGAGAGCAACTAAGAGACAAGTTCTTTCTTTTCTTTTCTTTTATTTTTCTCCTTAAGCAATGGAGGAATTCTGAATTGTTGAACAATTCTTGGTCATCTAATAACATTTTTTGTTGAAATTTCATGTTCGTATTATATTTCATATGTTGTTCATGGTTGTAATATATTTCATGCTCTTTTCTTTTCATATTCATCCATAGTGACTAGCGAATTTTATTGTCATTTTTGTCAATTAATGTGCGTATTTTTCATGATCTCACATTGCTTAGTTGGGACATATATTGGTCACTTAAATACATGTTCATATCATTTTAAATGTATCTTTTAGAGTTTTTCCTTAATAGACACAATCATAATTTTCAAAATTTAATATGTTCATATCATTTAAATGCGTTTCTTACAGTTTTTCCTTAATAGGCACAATCACAACTTTCAAAAAATTTTATTACTTCAAAAATTTTAGCTACACTGTTCAGTTTATTTAGAGATCAAGCAAACCCAACCAATTTTCTGCAAAAGGTGAAATCCGCCACCCTAGCGGTCCCACACGGTCGGCCCCACGACCATCTATGAGGAGGTAAATCGAGAAACTGCAGTTGGTCACGACGGAGAAGGGTATTGCTCGGCTTTGCCGAGATTTGAACCCTTGCCCTCTTCTATAAGGCTGTTCCGTCGTAACCAACTCAGCTATGTCCCGGGGGCAAAAGCAAACCCAACCAAGCAATGTATGGATGTTGCTTCATATTACTTATTTGTTCAACATGTTTCTGTTGTTTTTTGTAATGATATTGGTTCTGTACTGAAAGCATTTTCCTTATGATATGCCCTAATATTTCTTTTTATTGTTTTTGAAAAAAGAGAACTGGATTAAGAGACTCTTGTCGTAATAGTATCATATGTCTTTATATGACTAGTTCAACAAAATGATGCTGCCCCATGTAGCTTCTGCGTCAACCATACAAAAACATAATTGTAAAACTAACACAATTTAATGGAAAGGAGGTTTTTGTAGAAAGAAGGCTCAAACACAGCTATAGCTTGTGTTTGTGATCCAATGTTGCCTCGTGATGCAGGATCGGTAATCATAATTCTTGATGTCAGCTTCAATCCTCTTTATCAGAAATTATGAACTTTTCCAACTAATTGCAACCCTTTAAATCCACCTGCTACAGTCCACAAGCAATTGGTGGGTGGTGTAAAATAATATGGAATCTTATTTTATTACAAGAAATAAATCCCTATTTATACACGAATATAGGGACCTATTCTAGGAGAATTATTCTAAAAAATATTTAAAAAAAGAATATTTATCCCTAAATATTCTAACACTCCCCCTCAAGTTGAAGAATATAAATCATATGTACCCAGCTTGTTACATATGTAGTCAATTCGAGGACCTCTCAGTGACTTGGTGAATATATCTGCTAGTTGATCCTTGAGTTAACAAAACTAGTAGATATTTCACCAGATATGACTTTTTCTCTGACAAAGTGACAGTCGACTTCAATATGCTTTGTCCTCTCATGAAAAACTGGATTCGAGGCGATATGCATGGCGGCTTGGTTGTCACATATAAGTGACATTTGTGTAACCTCTCCAAATCTTAGCTCTTGAAGCAACTGTTTGAGCCATATAAGCTCTTGACTGGCTATGACCATAGCTCGATATTCTGCCTCTGCACTGGATCTTGCCACAACATTCTGCTTTTTGCTTTTCCAAGAAATAAGGTTATCTCCGACAAATATACAAAATCCAGAAGTAGATTTCCTATCAATGGGAGATCCTGCCCAATCTGCATCAGAATAGCCTACGACTCGAGTATGTCCTTTGTCTTCGTACAAAAGACCCTTTCCTGGAGCGCCTTCTGATATATCGGATAATGCGTGTCACAACATCCCAATGTTCCTTGCATGGAGAGTTGAGAAACTGACTTACTACACTTACTGCAAATGAGATATCCGGACGAGTAACAGTAAGGTAGCTTAGTCTCCCTACTAATCGTCTGTATCGTTCAGGATCTGGAAGAGGCTCCCCCTGATTTGGCATGAGCTTGACATTAGGATCCATAGGGGTGTCAACTGTCTTTGAGTTTAACATGTCTGTTTCTTCTAGAATATCCATTGCATACTTCCTTTGGGATATGATAATCCCATCTTTGGACTGTGCTACTTCTATCCCCAAAAAATATTTGAGTTTGCCGAGATCTTTTGTCTGAAAATGTTTGAAAAGATGCTGTTTCACCTGTGAAATCCCGAGATGATCACTACCTGTGATAACAATATCATCAACATAAACTACTAAGTAGATGCAACCAGTAGATGAGTGACGATAAAAGACAGAATGGTCAGCCTCACTCTGAGTCATGCCAAACTGTTGAATTACAGTACTAAATCTACCGAACCATGCTCTGGGAGACTGCTTGAGGCCATATAAAGATTTTCGCAGGCGACATACAAGACCAGAAGACTCCCCCTGAGCAACAAAACACGGAGGTTGCTCCATGTAGACTTCCTCGAGCAGGTCACCATGTAAGAAAGCATTTTTGATGTCCAACTGATAAAGAGGCCAATGTCGAATTGCAGCAATGGACAGGAATAAGCGCACAGAGGACATCTTGGCAACAGGAGAAAAAGTGTCCCCATAATCCAATCCGAAGATCTGAGTATATCCTTTAGCAACGAGGCGAGCCTTAAGCCGGTCAACCTTTTCGTCTGGACCAACCTTCACTGTATATACCCATCGACAACCGACAACTGACTTCCCTGGCGGTAGAGGAACGAGGTCCCAAGTCCCACTGCTCTGTAAGACACACATTTCATCGAGCATAGTCTGTTTCCATCCTGGATGGGCAAAGGCATCACCTGCAGTCTTCGGAAGAGAAACAGACGACAAGGAGGAAAGACAAGCAAAATAGGAAGGAGAAACACGATGATAACTCAAAGAAACATAATGAGGAGAAGGATTACGAGTGGAACGCATACCTTTCCGAAGTGCAATGGGAATATCAGACTCAGGAGATGGGACCGGAGGACGAGGTGAAAGACTTGGCTCCAAAGATGTGTCCATGGCAGTGTCAGTGGTGGGCGGCGGCAAAGCAGGACGAGGACGACGCTGATAAACCTGCAATGGAGGAGATGTCTCCGGAGGTGACAGAGACTCCTCCGGAGGATAAAAGATAGCCATTGGTGCAGGCGTAGAAGGAGAAAACTCGGACGGAGATCCATTAGGCCCAAAAAATGGAACTGAATCAAAGAACGTGACATCAGCAGAGATGAAGTACCGACGGAGAGTAGGGGAATAACACTTGTACCCTTTCTGAGACCGTGGGTACCCAAGGAAGACACATTTATGAGACCGGGGAGAGAGTTTGTCAATGCCAGGATCGAGAGCATGAGCAAAACATATAGAACCAAAGACCTTAGGTGGTAAAGGATGAAGAGACTGATGAGGATAAAGAACATGATGAGGTATTTGACCTTGTAGAGTGGAGGAAGGCATGCGATTGATGAGATAGCACGCAGTAAGTACAACGTCACCCCAAAACTGAAGAGGAACATGAGAATGGAGAAGAAGAGTCCGGGTGGTCTCAAGAAGATGACGATTCTTGCGTTCAGCAACTCCATTCTGTTGAGGGGTATGAGGACAAGACGTCCGATGCAACACACCATGAGATGCCAAGAAGGTCTGAAATGGAGTAGATAGATACTCACGTGCATTATCACTCTGTAAGGTTCGAAGAGAAATACCAAATTGAGTTTTAATTTCATAGAAAAAAGATTGAAAAAGAGAAAACAACTCCGAACGATCCTTCATCAGATATAACCAAGTACAACGGAAAAAATCGTCTATAAAGGTAACAAAATATCGTGACCCCAATGTAGAAGAAACACGACTCGGACCCCAAACATCGGAATGAACCAAAGCAAAAGGTGACGTAGCCCGACTCACAGTGCGAGGAGAAAAAGAACTACGAACATGCTTTCCTAATTGACATGACTCACAAGACAAAGATTCTAAGTGAGAAAGACCAGGATGCAATTGTTTCAACTTATCAAGACCAGGATGTCCCAACTGAGCATGAATAAGAAGGGGAGATGCCGCCGCCGAACCAACAAGAGAGGACTGTTGAAGCCGATATAGGCCATGAGACTCACATCCGAAGCCAATCATCCTCCCCGTACTCCGGTCCTGTAAGGAAATAGAAGATTTAGTAAACGAGATGACACAATCAAGAGATCGAGTAAGCTGACTAATTGATAATAAATTAAAAGGAGCACCGGGAACATAAAGAACATTATGGATAGAAAGAGACGGAGAAGGATGAACAATACCAACACCCTGGGACTGAGTTTGAGAACCATTTGCCATGGTGACAAAGGGTAAATAACCAGAAGTAGAGAGAGAAGAAAAAAGAGATTTATTACCAGTGATATGATCGGTGGCCCCGGAATCAAGAACCCAAGGACTCGAAGAGTGAGATATGCCAGCAAAGGAATTACCAGTGAGTGCAACGGCAGCAGGGGAATCAGAAGTCTTTCGATCCTCATACCATTTCAGAAAGTCGTCATAGGAAGGCGGTGGGGTCGGATCTGGTGGCAACTGTGAAGTGGAAGCTGAAGGAGCAACAGAACTCTGGACGATCTGTGCAGCACGGGGAGGTCGACCATGTAGACTCCAACATTTATCAATTGTGTGTCCTGGTCGGTGGCAATGATCACACCAAGGGCGTCCTTTGCCACCCTTACGAGGTGGAGGTCTGTTGTTGTTTCGAGAGACCAAAGCTGATGAGTCAACAGAAATGGAAGGAGGCACCGTCAAGACTTTGGCAGGGACACGAAGGAGAGTCGCCCAGGTACTGTCCATGGTAGCCTCTGTGGGGCTACCCAGGATCTGATCACGAACATGAGAATAATCTGTGGGCAAACCATATAAAGCCAGAGACATAAAAAATTTCTTCCGATTTTCAAGCTCTGCAACAGGAGTGGCCGCAGGTGGAAGCAGTTCATTGAAGTCACAAAGAAGGCTAGACACTGAACCCAGATAAGTTGACATAGAATCCTTAATCTGATGGGCACTGAGAATGGTCATGAGATCTTCACAAACTTGATAGAGTCGCCGAGAGGTATTTGTAAAGAGTTGTTGAGCCTGTGTCCAAACAGCTTTGCAGGTCTTGTGAGTGCGGAAGACGCCCCTAAGAGATGGATGGATGGTGGCTCGGATAATACAACACAACTGAGTATCAACTTTTTTCCATAGAGGACGATCGACAACTTGAATATCCTCTTCGGTTTGGGTGAGATGTGTCTCATAACCCTGTCCAACAAGCCAAAGTTCAATGTGAGAGCTCCAAGAGGAATAATTCTTACCATCTAATAGCTCGGAAGAGAGCGGTGCAGTGATGTGGTTGGTAAAAATTGAGATATCCGACTTCGGAGTGCTGGAGGCAGCCATGCAGAGACACTGGTGAGGAATCACACAGAAATAGCAGAAGGTGGCAGCGGACAGTAGGATGAGACTACCAGCCTTGGCTTCTTCCCTTTCTCACGCGTCGAACAGAAGAAGCTCCGGGATCTCGTCGCGGAGGCTCTGGTCTTCGAAGAAGAGCGATCCGGACTTCCTCGTCGTGTTCGGTTTAGAGACTCACGCGAGGAAGGCGTGTGGCAGCGACGAACAGAGAGAAGGAAGAGGATTGTGGCTAGGGTTTGGCGGATAAACCTAAACCTAATCTCGCTCTGATACCATGTAAAATAATATGGAATCTTGTTTTATTACAAGAAATAAGCCCCTATTTATACACGAATATAGGGACCTATTTTAGGAGAATTATTCTAGGAAAAGAATATTTATCTCTAAAAGAATATTTATCCCTAAATATTCTAACAAAGTTCATGGTAATTTTCCATTTACTTTCTGAAGTTGACGCCACCGGACACATGACAAGGCCTGATTATGACTTTTGATACTAATATCCTGTCCTAACTCTGTAGGTCTAATCATTTGTCCCTGCCAACCAAGTGCATTTTTTTTCTTCAATATTCCCATTTTTATGCCAGAGTTTTTCCTTAATTTATCAATGGCTGAAATGAACCATTCTGAGAGTGAATATACACTTGCTGGGTATACTACGAGGTGACTTAAAACAATATTGATTAGTGTAACTCTGCCACCAATTGAGAGATATTTTCTTTTCCATGTAAATAGCTTTATACTCATTCTGCAACAATAGAGTTCCCAATACTCCTTGGGCCTTCTGATATCCAATTCAAAAACCAAATAACTAATAGGAAGGTCCATTACTTTGCAGGCAGAGATTTGCTAAACCTTTTTCTTTTTCCTGAGCTTTACCAACAGAAGAGATGGATGATTTTGTCTGATTCATATTAAGACCACTGAAATGTGAGAAAAGCCCTAGATAATGTTTAGGTTCCTGATTTCCATCTATCGCTAATATGAGTGTGTCATCAGCATAGCACTCTCTTGTGTTTTGAACCAACCCATTGATATACCATTCAGGATGAAGGACTGCAGTGAGAGTGGACCTGTGGAGACAAGAGCCTGGGGTATTGTTGACCAGAACCTCAATATGGCCTATGGAGACAAATTTTTCCCTACTTTTCAACCATCTAGATGAAAAAGCAAGTAGTTTTATAACAGTAAATAGGTTTTCCAATTAATTTTCTGAGGGCCTTAAACTTGCTTTAGTAAGAATGGCCTCTTCGTTATGATGGTGAAACCAGTTAATTATTTCTGCAGCACACGTGGAACTATCTTTTCCCTCCTCTTCCTGAAAAACAAATTGGTATTTTGATGATTAAGTGGTTGAATGGCCTTTGAAGTCTTTTTGCTAATACACTCAATATGAGTTTGATCATGATGTTCTCCATTGCAATCTGCCCGGAGCTGCAGATCTGGTGGCATTTTCTGTCTTTGGTTTCCATGTGATATCGGCATAATTTAGTCTTTCGGTCCACAGCCTTCTCTCATAGAATTGCTGGAGCATCTTTTCCACATCCTGTTTGATAATATCTCAGTAGCTACACAAAAAATCCATGTTTAAGCCCTGTGGAGTTGGGGATTTTAACTTCCCAAGATCCTTTACTTCCACCTCAATATCCTCAGTACTGAAATGTAGATCAAACACTGTAACTCCAAATTCTCCTAAGCATTTCATCTTTTTGAGAATAACATATTTTCTGTAAGTTCTTTATAAAATTTGGTGAATTCCTGGATGATCTCATCCTTTTCAGTTATTTTCGTTGAATTTCTGCATAGGATGGTGATTTCCAGTCTCCTATCTGGAGCAATATTTTGAAAGAAGTGTTCTCATCACCCTCCCTTTATTCACCTTATCTTTGATCTCTATAACCAGTGCACTTATTTATTCAAAATTCTATCAAGATCTTTTTTAATGCTTCAAGCTTTTTATATTTCTCTTCCTTTGATCTCTTAGATAATCCGACTTATGAAGGGTATTAATCTCATCATTCCGTACCTGCTTTTCAC
Organism: Curcuma longa; assembly: GCF_044706935.1. Classification (NCBI taxonomy): domain Eukaryota; kingdom Viridiplantae; phylum Streptophyta; class Magnoliopsida; order Zingiberales; family Zingiberaceae; genus Curcuma; species Curcuma longa. Next base: position 5,727,706 of record NC_133874.1, read on the forward strand.
CCTCCTTCCATCTTTCATTTGCTTGTCCCATTTTTTCAGAGCTGCATTTTCATTTGGTGCTGAAATCTGTCAATTGCCTTACTGTATCTTACCAAGTATATGATGAACCTGCACATGGGAGTTCCTTAATGTCAAGTTTGGAAATCCAATCATTGAATAATCTGAATGCTTTTGTGCTACTAAATTTGACCTTTTACTATTTCTGAGAGTAGCATTGAAGTCCACCCCCCCCCCCCCCCCCCCCCCCCCCCCCCCCCCCCACGCAACAATCCACAGTTCCTCGTATATATAACTGATCGTTAAAAAGTTCACGATCAGAGCACCAATCACAGGTCTATATGTGGCTGATTGTGATTGAATCATTCCTAGCAATTCTAGTGAAGCAGCCTGTTTGTACAAATTTTCTCACTTCCACTCAATTTTGCTTCCACACATCAAGCCAAATCCATCCCTCTAGAAAAGCCTACTTCTAACTCCAGTCGTTTATACAACAACAATAACAATTAAGTCTTATCCCATTAGATGAGGTCGGCTATATGGATCCTACGTCATTGGACTCTTCCTCTATTATATCATCATTTATATTTAAATAAATTTTATCTTATTTTATTGCTGCTAATCAAGTTTTTTTTGGTCTTCTTTCTCGTTTAATGTGCACATTTGTCATAGTTTCACATCGTCTAACTAGAACATTTATTGGTTGTCTAAATATATGTCCATACCATCTTAAACGTTTCTCCCAGAGCTTTCTCTCAATATATGCAACTCTAAATTTTCTTTTTAATATTTTTATTTCTTATCATGTCTATTTTTGTATGTTCACACATTCACCTTAATATCCTCATCTCTCTCATCTTTTGTTTATGTGCTCGAGTTATAGCTCAACATTCAACTCCATATAACATAGCGGGTCTAATCGCCGTTTTATAAATTTTTTTTTTAAGTTTTAGAGGTATTTTACGATAACACAGAACACTTGATGCTCTCCTCCATTTCAACTATCTCGCTTGTATTTTGTGTAAGACATCTCTCTCAATTCCTCCATCTTTTTGTAAAAGTAATTCTAAGTACTTAAAATTTTCAGATACAGATAATTCGTCATGTCCTATCTTAACAATTGTTTCATTACGTCTAATATTATTAAATTTAAATTTCATATATTTTGTTTTTTACTCTAGTAAATTTAAAATCTTCACTTCTAGTGTTCTCGCTAAGATTTGAGTTTAACATTTACTCTTTCACCTGTTTCATCTACCAAAATAATATCATTTGCAAATAACATGCACCGCGGTACTGTATCTTGGATGTCTAGTGAGTTCGCTCATGATTAGTGTAAAAGATAGGAATTAGTGTTGATCCTTGATGTAACCCTATCTTTATGAGAAATATTTCAGTTAATCCGCTTGAAATCTTCATTTTTGTCATTACATCCTTATACATATCTTTAATTAGTTCAATATATGTTTTGTTAACACTTTTATTTTCTAAAATTCTCTATATAATTTTCTTAGCTTTTTTAAAGTTGATGAATATCATATCTAATCTTGTTTCTATTCTCGATATTTTTCAATTAGTTGTTTAAGACGATGTATAACTTCTATTGTTGGCCTTACGTGCATAAATCCAAATTGACTTTTTGATCTTTTTTCCATTACTCTTTCGTAAAATTTTATGGTATCACTCATTAGTTTAATATCTTTATAGTTTGTCAATTTTGTATATCTCCTTTATTTTCTATAAGAGAATTAGAGTATTTATTCTCAGTTGATTGGATTTTTTTTTTTTTAATATCAAGTTGAATCACTTTGTAAGTCATTCAATACCTTGTTTCCTAGATACGTCCATATTTCTATCGGAATATCATCAGATCTAATTGTTTTTCCATTTTACATCTCATTTAAAGTTTGTTCTACTTTTAAGTTTGAATTCTACGATAAAAAATTAAATTTTTATACTCATTTGACTTACTTAAATTACCTAAATTAAGTTGGTCATCTAAATTTTTATTAAAAAGTTGATGAAAATATCTCTTTCATCGTTCTTTGATTTCCTCATGATTTATTAGTACTCCATTGCATTCATTTTTAATACATTTTATTTGTATAAGATCATTTGGCATTCTCTCTCTCACTTTAGCTATTCTGTAAATATCTTTTTACCTTTCTTTTGTATCCAATTTTTGATATAAGTATTTAAAATTTTCACTATTAGCTTTATTCACTGTTTTCTTGACTTCTTTTTTGGTTACTATATATTTTTATAAAAAAAAATCTTGTTTTTACAGGTATATAATACTTTATAGGTTGTTCGTTTTTCCCTTCACTTTCTTTTGTACCTTTTCATTTCACCAACAAGATTCTTTATTTGATGGTGCACATCTATTTGATTCACCTTGTACACTCTTGACTATTCTTTTTAACTTTGATATCATCTTATCTTATGTGGTATTCAAGTCGCCGTATATTTTTCCTAATATTTGTACTTCTATCCTCCTTAAATATGTTTTGATTCCCATCCTGTAATTTCCATCATTTAATTTTAGGAGTCGTATATGTTTTTCTTTTATTGATACTATGCTTGAGGCGTATATCCAACACTATTAATCTATATTGGATAGTTAAATTTTCTCCAGGGATGATCTTGTAATCTTTATAAATCTTTCTCCAGTCGTTTACACCGATGCATTTTATTTCTTGCAATAAATTAAAGTCTCACCCTCTATTCTTTTTTTTTTTTAATTTCAAGTAAGGCCTGTTTTTTAGGCAAAATCTCTGAATTCCCCTAGCATTCCAAGCCACTTATCTGTAATTTATAATAAAATATTATAAAATATGTCTCAGAGGATTATACTCCCAAAATCCAGCAGCATCTTGAAGCAACCAGCTATTTTCCTGAGCTCATCAACCACCAAATAAAAAGATTCCTGTTTTGACCCAGTCATGGCCCCTGTGTGTATCATGGTTTCATCATCAATATTAGTAACATGATCTTGTTCATCACATTCAATTAATGCTTTGCTAGCGTTGTTTCCAGTTTTGCTGTCAACAGAATTCATTGCATTATTACAGTTTTTAGAAGAGGATGTGTTTTTGATGCACCAGGTTTGTAGGCTGCTTTTTTTCTTTTGTGAGGATGGCCCTTGGAGTAGCATTTTTAATTCCTGTGTTTAGGCTATGTTGTATCCTGATACTTCTCACTGGACCTGCAGCATTTCTGGTATAGAAAGCTTGTTACTACTATTTTTTTCTGATTATCTGAACTAGCCTGGTCCAATTCAGCTTCTCTGTCAATGTCCGAAAGTAAAAGTGTTTCTTGACATTGTTCTGAATCTTTTCAGCAGTTTAGTTTCTCTTCTATTACGTTTGAATCAGCTTCCCTTTCCTTCATGTTTTCTGCATGATCAATCCGATGTATTGTCAATTTCATTTCCAGTATTTTCACTTGAAAGGCAGCTTGCAGAACACATTGCAGATTTTACATCCCTCCCTGAGTCTGCCTCCATCTTTTCTGGAGAGATGATTTTAGCTGTATTCTCCCCAAAAGAAACTTTACTGCTGCAAATTGCTTGCACATGGTGTTAAATCCCTGCCAACTTATCTGAGGCCAAAATCACAATTTTAATTTCAAACCAAAAATCATTTGCCTGCAGCACCATTGAACTTGGGCTCATTTGATTACTCTCAAACAAAATTAGTAATTCAAGGTGATAGAAAATTTCTGGTAAGTCATTCCTTTATTAGTCATGTACCCATGAACAGACCATTTGTTCATAGCACAATTTTGAATCTGCAGAATAAGGGGGACTCCTTACTCGAATTAGAGTTGAGACTTACATTAGTGTTCTGTCTTTATTCCATTGCCTGAATTAGAACAGACCACTTGCTGCCTTTATATCGAGGTAGATATACTTGAACTCTACCAGATTCTTACCGAATTATTTATGTGAGCATTGAAGTAGAAGATTGACACTATCAATCCGCAGGATCTTCCATGATAAATAAGGAATACTTGCCCATGCTGCTTGACTTAGGAATCTTGTTAGTTCTCTTCGCAGCATTCCTAATTGAAGAATTTTGCCATTCAAAGTGATAATGCAAGAGCTCCAAACTTTGTGCCATCTTCCTGTTCATGGCCAGGGTGCATTTGCATTATCCAAATCCAGAAAGAACTTGGGTTTGGATTCATATTTGTTGGATTTATGGTCTTTTTGCAAACCCGAGTAGCAAATCATTGGGTTTGGACACCCATAGGCATGATGCCTTCACCGAAGACAGTGAAGACATCTACTCCATTTAGAGTCTCTTCCACTTCTGAGGTCTGTGTTAACCATTTGAGCTCCACCTCAAGGCATTTAGAGGCTCTTCCACTTCTGTTTCTGTGTTGACCATCTGAGTTCCATCTCAAGGCCTCAGAAACTATGGATGAAGGTGGAGAGCATACCTGCCCAACGCCTGTTTCCTGAAGAGAAGAGCTGGTGATCAGGACTGTCACCAATTGAGCAAGGGACTAGTGATCAGGTTGCACCAAGTCTCTTCGGGAGGAAACACCTTTGATGCCGAATTGCCTACCTGTCTTGTCTGATTATCAGTCTAATTTGGTGCAATATAGACTAGTTTAGCAGATGCTTCACGGGAAATATGGATATATTTTATAGTCAGAGTTCCTTCTCTTTTAATAAAGTTAATTGTCTAATCTTTAATTCATAGGCTCATTGTTGAAACTTCTTGTTTTATTATCTTTCATGTAGTGACTTGGGATTTTTATTACTTCAAAATTTTCAGATATGCCTTTTGGTTCATTTAGAGATCAAACAGGCCCAACCCAGCAGTGTATGGATGCTGTTTCATATTACTTCTCATTTGTCCAATACTATTCTGTTAGATTTTTGGTTATGGTATCGGTATTATAGCGACAACAGTTTCCTTTTGGCACGCCGTAGCATTGATTCAAAGGTTCGAAAGCTTGCGGCGTTAGGGTTGTATTTTGCTTTCACATGGTCTCAATTAGTTTCTTTGTGACACACCACTGTGATGCTCTACTACTGTATTTTATCAGTTACTTTGTAGCTGCCAGTAGTTTCTGATTTCTCTCAGGTTCCGCCGGCTGTTGCTTTGGAGCTAGCTTTATCCGCCGAGTGTTCGTTCGGCTTTCATTTTGTTTTCTCCCTGCAATATATTCCGATCCATGTACCAGGTATCGTGTGATAGATTGCTGTTAATCATCAAATGCTGCTGTTTGTTTCTCTGTAATGCTCCATATCTTGCATTTAGTTTACATTCCTTCGTTTGTTCTATAGCTCTCTTGGTTTTGCTTCATCTGTGATTCTGTAACTTGTATATTAACATGTTTTATGCCTTGGCTGTGTATCGATCGATATAAGCACTTGTGTGGTTTCAGGTGGTGTTTTTCGATTCGATAATTGCTGCTCATGTAAACTAGATATTATTGATTTTCCATTATTTATTTTAAGAGCAACGTGAAAAAGTTCAACATGAAATTAACATGACTCACTTAACTGCATGCTTGTGGGTCCCACTGTATAGATGTGAGATTCACTACATGCAGTATGTCATATTGATTTCATATTGAATTTTTTTATGCTACATATCATTTCTCTTATTTTAATTGACTTCACTTCATAATGCCTATATTTAATGCTTCGATCGACTAATTTTTTTTTAAAATAGCGTTGTTTGTCGTTTAAATCATCGCATGAGTCTTCATTTTGTATATAATGGCTTAACTCCCATTAAGTATATTATTTAATATTATTATTGTTACCACACTTATTAAATCATGAATTGATCAATCAATTATATGAAGTGCAATGATACATTATATGAAAAATGTAATGTAAAATTTAACATAACACATTGTATGCAGTGGATCTCACATCCATATAGTGGGATCTATATTCATGTAGTTGAATGTGTCATGTTGAATTTCATATTATATTTTTCATGTAGCGTATTATTTTTCTTATATGAATGCAACAACTATTGATTCCTAAGTGTTATTATAGTTAGGGTAGGTATAGTTTCATAGATGATATAACGTAAATATTATTGAATAAGATAAATTTGTGTTGGAGAATTATGAGATTGTAGTTGTTTAATTATAATAGTAATTATAAATTTATAATTATTATTTTATAATTATTATAATATGAATTTATTTTGTTTAAATAATCAATTGATCAATTTAAGATTTAATTCGTATAATAATAATGGCTCATTCTTCGTTTAATAAAACTTTCTTAGTATATCATGTTCATATGAATAACTTTCACCTTTATTTATTCTTTCTTTGAGGAGAGATTGTGCCACTTACAAAATATTTAACACTATTATAGAGTGGAGCACACTGATCCGTATCGAGGCAGATCGGCCTATTAAAAATTTGTAAGATAGATTGATTCAGTCAAATTCAAAATAAATTACGAGTTATATTTATGAGTCTATTAAAAAATTAAATAAATAAATATATATATATATATATATATATATATATATATATATATATATATATAATTAAAATATTTAAATTCGGATTGTAGAATAGATTAATTCATTAATTTTTTAAAAAAATTATTCTCAACTTGTCTATCAATTAGAGCTTGCTATAAGGTGTTCTATTTGGATGTATAATTTGTGTGAGTTGGTCAGGTTCGTTTTTAAATGGATTAATAAATTTTTAATTTAATTTATTTAAATTATTTGTTTCGATTAATTTGATTGGTCAGTCTATTTAGGAGTAATAAATATTTTTTTATTCGTAATACATAAGGAAATGTAAATATTAGTGAAATCTTACTTTATATATTTAGTATTTGGCTGCTGCCGTCGCGATCTTTGGGGCGACCAATGGCGAGTCTCCGCACTCCTTCCTCATCTCCGGCTACCCTTCTCTTTCGCCGGCCAAGCTTCCGCCCCAAGCCGCGCCCCCGGATCTCGCTGTCTCTACCCGGCGGTTCCTCCTCCCCTTCTTCCGCATCTCCCGGTCGGTAGTTCTTCCTGTTTCCCTCTCTCAATTTGTCTTCTTTTGGATTTCTTTCCAGGCATTGCTTCGCAAGCCCTAGCGTTATCTTCACTTCAAAGGCTGATTAGTGGGAAGTCGTTGTTGATTTCCGTGAGCGGAAGTTAGCGTTAAAGCTTTTTGGTTGAAGAACCTTATTTTCCTACCCGTCCGTTTAAGGCTGCATTGTTTTTTGGTTCAATATTATGTCCATTGATATTGTTTTCGTCAAATTGTCTCTACGGTAAGAACGAGAACGACCATTTTTCAAAAAATATATATTTTTTAAAAAAAATTGATAACATGTATAATGTGTTGCCATGTATAATTAGATTAAGCAAGTGGTGAAATGGGATAATGTCGTTGTTTTTTTTGCCCTGGTTGATGTTGCTGCTTTTGTAAGGGCTCTTGGTTGGTGCACACCACGGTGCATTTATCTGTTTAACTCGAGAGACTGGTCCATATGCTATGAGCCATGCTTCTCTGGTACCATGTTTGTTGTGACTAAGAAACAATAGCTAATACCTGATGAGGTTGGTGATCCGTTGATCCATCAATTTTTTGCTGGAAGAGTAATAACATCAACAGCATGGAACCTGCAAATGAGAATGGGGTGATAGGAATGTGCTTGATCGGTTGGCACTTTGACACTCAAATCGGACCAGAGTTTGAGCACATTAAATTTAAGCAAAAAGGGGAAGATTGATTACATGGTATTATTGAGAGTGTATTTATAGATGCAAAATTTGAACAACGTGCCCAAGTGCTATAAGGGTGAAGATAGCTTTTATCACACAGTTCTATAATTTCCATTTTAACTGAATTTGCTATTGTGCAATTGCTACTTTTAGGTAATCAGTAATACCTGGTGGGGCTTTCTATTGTCAGTGTTAGAACAGTGACCATTGGATTTTGATCTAGCTTAGCAATCGAGCAAGCTCTTGATGTAACTTTTTTGGACTCAAATCATATTCCTGAACCTCAACTCCTGACCTCATCAATACCACTAAAAACTAGTCACTTACTGGGATGACTTATACCTTGTGACTCATACCACTTAAGATTTGTCACTCTGAGCTACTTTATGATTATTTATACTGATTTGGGTATTATAGCAATGGTTTGATGTTGTGCCAAGATGGTTTGAGTGCATTAGAATTTTAGTTGATTTTATATTCAGGCTTTGTTTCCAAATAAGGCATTGAAAAGCCATCCTTTCTGATCAAATAATTGGCATTTCCAGAATAATTAGGTTCCATGACAACATAGCCAGCAAAAATCTGGTAGACTTTTGGAACTGTTTCATATTTGAAAATACTGCATTACAGTTCCCTATTCATAAGAGCATGAATCACATCTTTTAGTAGAACAACATATATAATTAGCTAAATAAATTTTGGCACTTTTATTTTGTGGATGGACCAATATGAATGATTCTTTTGGGGATTCATGATGTATGAGCTCCAGCAAATATTCTTGTTGTCTTATATATGTCCATTCTTAGGCAGGAAGGAAATTGCTCTTACCATTGTTTTCTTGAGGGAATTGTACTATCCAGTTCAGAGGATTTTTTTTTAATAAAAATTTGGCCATCCTAAGACCAACAAAGTAATTAATTTAACTTGGTGTTATTTATAAGGAAAGGGACTTCTATCAAACTATGCTTTACTTTTATAGCCATCATAACGTATTCACCATTTCATGGCATTGAATATATGATTGACATTTTTTGGCTTCTAAAATACGTTTCTAATTTTTGGTATCAGGACTAGTAGATGCTGCTGGACTAAAAAGAGCATTTCCTGGTGCACTTGGGCAGAGTGATTTATTAATTGTGGGCCCTGGTGTTCTTGGCCGCATTGTAGCTGAAAAGTGGCAAAAGGTTGGTTGAAGTACTTGAATAAACTACTTGACTTCATGCCATTTATAATTTGCCATTATCTATTTGCCATTATCTATGATGCATATTTGGATGGTTTGATCTAACTTATTTGTTCATTCATAGATTTCAATCCACTTAGAGGGTACCAAAAGTAGATTTACCTAAATATTTGAATCTACAATTGAGAGCAGTAATTAGGGTTGTAAACAAGCCGAGCCAAGCCTAAAATGAACCAAGCTTTTGAAATGATTGTTTAAGCTTGACTTGGTTTCTTTTTATGTGCTTGAGCTTAGTTCGGGCTTGACTTGAGCTTGATTCGTTTAGATATTATCGAGCTCTCAATTCAAGCTTGTTTGATTGTTTGAACTTTACATTTTAAGTTTGTTTGGTTGATTATTGAGCTTGATAATATAAATTTATTTGTTCATTTTGAAACTTTCTTTCTTTATATAACATGTTGATGAGAGTTTTATTGATGAACATGATTCACAAATATTATTCACGAATGTTGTTCACTAACATTAATGAAATGAACATATATGTGTTCAAGCTTGTTTGTTTAGTTCAACGAGTTGTTCAAACTTGTTTATTTAATTGATCTTGTGTGTATTGAACGAACATAAACAAGCTTTTATCAAACCGAACACCAAGCTTGTTCACGAACGTTAAGTTTATTTATAGCCCTAGCAATAATGGTCGAAGACTTGCAAATTGTGATTTCAACAAAAAAGTCACCAACTAGTTTGGTGGTTCTTGTCCCTTGTGTTTACCAATTTTTATTCTTCAAGGCCCTTTCTAAGTCAGGCAATGCCATTTGTCATACGTCAAGTTAATTTGATAACAACCACAACTAATCTGACTGCTATAACTTTTAATCTATAATCTCAGTCTAGAAATGACTTGAAAATGTGTATGATTATCACCCAAATTTACCACTAATATCTTGCTTGGTTCAGTAAATTTCTGAAAACTTTTTCCGTTTCTTATAAAACAGAATTTGTAAGTTGAAAAGATAAATAAAATAACTATTTAGAATTGAATTTTTTTACATAATTAAATTTATTAGAGGTGAATTATAGGAAAATATTTATTTTCAATAATTTTATTTTATTTTCTGAAAATTGCAAACTGAAAATAGAAAATTTTCAAGTAATTGATGAAAAGGACAGTCTGCTGATCTGCTTGTCAAAAAATTGAGCTTCACATTAAATTCTCTAAAGTTGAAAATCAATTGTAAATAAATTGTTTCTGTAAAATTTCCACGCCAGTCTACTGAATGTTTGCTTATTTTAAGATATTCAGCAATATTGACTGATCTGTACTTTTATATAACGTTATTGTTTCTTCTTTTTGTAGAATCATATTTGCATGGCCATGAAGCATCATTTTTTAGCTTAATAATTTTCTGTTGATGCAAACTTCAGATTGTTCAACTACTATATCAAGCTGTTTTCAGGGTGGTATGATTTTATAAATCTCATTGATGACTAGGAGCACCTAGATTGTCAGATTTTGGGACAGACAATGACAAATGATCATCATGATGAATTGATCAAGCTTGGCATCGTTCCTTCTTTGAGAGGATCTGAACATAACTACAAATTTCCTTATGTTATATTCTGCGCTCCTCCTTCTCGAACATCAGATTACCCTGGTGATGTCAGGTGCACATTATAGTGTAGTTTTAACTACTAAATTGAAAACCTTGTCAACAAGTAAAGCAAGATGGAATATGTTTAATTTGCAGAATTTCTTATGTCTCATTAAATTAAAAGCTCGTCTTGGGTTGTTGTAACTTTTTATCTTCTAATGAACATGATGTTAAATTATGAAGGCTTTTATGAACTCATTTGCACAAAACCAGATTTGATGTCATTAGATGAAATGGACTTTTATTCTATGCCAACAGCCAACTCTTCTGTCACATACACGAAGGGAAGGTGATGCAGCACCTGGAAACATGAACCTCACACAGGAGGGAATTTGACACAGCGAAGAAAAATAAAATTGCCATTAATCAAAAGTCGATCATTACATAGAAGAATAGTTACTTTTATAGACTGGGCTCTACATCAAACAAGGAAGTAATTCAATGAAGTAGAAACAATAACCACTATTAATTGTCTACCAAGTCGGAGGTGACTTACCAAATGACTCAAATCAAACCAAAACTTAAAATAACAACTTAAAATTAAAATTATTTTCTCATTTGCATCATTCTTTCCCACCAAGAAGAATTCAATTCTATCATAATAAGGAGATTAAGATTTGTGGCACCTCATATAGGTACAAAGTAGGGGTTCCTCTGTAGATGGATTGAGCAATTATTGCTCAATTTCTTTAACTAACTAAGGAGCAAGATATTGTCATTGATCTCCAAAAGTCCCTCTAATAAATTAGGTACTTTGGGTATTGTCATGGAGAACTAACACAAGTATGAGTTTTAAAGGCAATCTTTCTCCATTATAGAATAATGACCACTGTGCATATGTTATCTAGGTGATGGTCATGGGTAAGGTGTGTGATTTGTTGGCTCAGGTTCCTTCTTCTTTGTCAATTTATCAATGATACTTATAGTATAGTCTTTAACTTGTTCTAAATCATCCAATCTAAATCATAGGGTTCTAAATTCGTCTTCTATTAACTCACCATACCATCTACCTCTGACAATGGAGTTTCTCGTGATAGTTGATGTAGAGGCTTCGTAAGTAATGAAAATTATAAAATTTATATGGTATATACCAAGGAACAAATAGACACTAACCAAATAAGGATGTTGTTATTGTTATTGTCTTGAATAAGATGGAATAAATGATATGTGAGAAAACAATAAATGCATGAAAATTAACTAAGCCAACTAAATAAAATAAAATAAATTTCAATGAGGGAACAAAATTACCGAGTTGATGGAACCATTTTTGTTGCAAAATTGGCACCACAAGATCCTTCATAAACAAGTTGTTCCATGAACAAATCACTTAGAGGTCTAAAGAATAAGTAAAAGAAAAGACAAGAAAAGAACTACAATAGGTAGTAGAGTTTCTCTCAGTCTACTACATGAAAAAATGAGCATAAAAGGAGTGAACTGTGGGTTGCTGGAGTCGCATCCCTCAAAGTAAGCTTGACTTGACACTTCCATATGATTCAGGAAAAGATATTTGCGACCCTAATGATGGAAGGTTGGGAACCATGAGTTTGTTGATCCTTTGGCCAACATTGAATAATTATAAAATTGTGCCCCTTGGTGTGCATATTGATTCCCGAACCACTTTGATGAAAGAGAAATGGCAAAAGATGTTCCCTAAACTTGATTGCACATATGACACACACGATTCAGATATATTCCATGCTGAGCTAATCACATTTAGTGGGCAGCGTATCTCTATCTAGAAGCCAATTTGAATAATTTTAATTTATTTGTATTGTTCAATAATCAGTTAATACTTTGATGGAAGGATTATGTTGCTTATTGATCTCTCATGATGCTTCAAGTTTAGTAATGCCTATTTTCTCTTGCTTGATCATTATGTTTTTGTTATTTCTCCCTCAAGTTCTAACTTCCTGAGTTACATGGTTGGCTTAAACTGATGGGTAATGACCACATGCAGATTAGCAGCATCGAACTGGAGTGGTGAAGGTTGCTTCCTGTTTACATCTAGTTCTGCTTTATATGATTGCAACGATAATGGCTTTTGCAATGAGGTTGTTCATTCAAAATGATAATACTCATATTTTTTTTTTCATACTATAAAATTTTAAGTTCTCCTCTGAATTTCTTCTGAATTCTTTTATTTCTTGAGATCAAAAGAAAGTAATTCTTTTTAGTATTAATTGCTTCTCTTGTTGAACTATAACTGTTTCATCCCAACATTTAGCAAAAATCAAAAGTTGAAAAAGGGATAGCTAAATATTTTGTAACTCTTGCCATATGTACCATTTTGTGAGTGTATATTCAGTATTCATATTTTGTATTTTTATGTAGGACTCTTCTCTTGTAGCTATTGGTAGAAGCCCTCGGACTGATATCCTTCTAAGAGCAGAAAAAGAAACTCTGGATGTTGGGGGCTGTGTCATGAGGCTAGCAGGCCTGTACATATCCTTTTATCTTCTCTTGGATTATGGTGTAATGTCTTCCGTAGTTCAAAAATTAAGAATCTCCACAAGACAACCAAATCCACTATGATGGATTTCATGACTTGCGATAGTTGATATTTATGGACTGCTTAAGTGCTTTGTTCTTAACTATTTGTACAAAGAAGATAGAGGTGCCCACACTTACTGGTTGGAGAAAGGAATAGTTGATGCTCGTCCTGATCACATGGTGAACCTTATTCATTATGAGGTTATTATTCTTTCTGCCATCTTCATTGTATGACATCCTTAGGATTATTCTCCATTCGCCATTTTTATAAAATAATCCTATATGGTTCCATTAATGCTTTTCCTCAATGACCTTTTGAACTTATGGCTAAATCATGATTGATATGCATGGCTCCATGTTCACCAACAGTAAGAACAATGTTTCCCTATTTTTTCCCTCCATTTCTACTTTTTTCACTTCCTTTTCCTCCTTTAGAAACGGCTTAGATCTCCATCTGATGCATTGAAAGTTATTTAGGATGCATATTCTGGCAAAATATTGAAGTTCTTATCACTGATTTACTTAGGATTTATATATATTTTACAATGCAGGATGCTGCCTCCCTTGCAGTTACTATCTTGAAAAAGAAGCTCCGCGGCCAAAGTTTTCTAGGTTGTGACAATTATCCGGTGTCGAGGTCGAGTTATAAGGACATTTTCTCTTCACAACCCCATTACTAAACATATTCTTCCACACAGATTTTGTGCAGTTTAATTGTTTTGCCATTATATTCATACATTCATCAGCAAGTGTCCTTGATGCAGGCAAGAAATTATGGATTATGTGAACCGAAGTGGAAAGTTTAGCAAAAAATTCGTGAAATTTACAGGCAAATTTCTGCATTGAACTTGAAGCATCAATTACTAGTTATCCATCTCTTATTTGAATGTTCTTAATATTTGATTAGCAAGTGAAGGTCCACTGGGGAAGAGGATGAACAACTCAAAAACACGCACTGCACTGGGATGGGAGCCAAAGTTCACAAGCTTCCCAGAATTTCTTGGGCTGAGCGTGTGATAATTCAGCCTAGAACAAAATAATGTGTTTAATTAATTACCTATCATGTTCATCGTCCTGGGGAAAACTTAAGTTGCATGAATTGGTTTATATTGAATTACAAGACTGGTTTAACAGTTATTATAGGCCTCTGGAGTGTGCGATTAACCGATTAATACTCTAAATTTTAGCTTCAGTTTAATTCAAAGTTTAACCAATTAAAGATCCAATCTACCTCTTTTATCCGACCTCCTTTGTAATGGATTTCATTTTAGTTTTTTTAAAAATAGTCAATAGTGTAGAATTGTATCTTTCATGAATCTGAAAACAAATTATTAGCAAAGATTTGGCTTTTAAAAATGAGTTTTATCTTTTTGTTTTAAAGAATACAAATTTTTGTAATAGAAACATATAAGATTTCATAAATCTCAAGCTTTACGATAACTTTTTATATTAAAACAAAAATCCAAAATACTGGATTGGTGTTGCAGAAATATGACTGAAGGAGTTACCTGATGCATCCTCCTTTGAAATCAGAAGTTGAGAAGGTCAGCAGTAATCTGGCTGTCCAAATATGCAAAAATAGTCGCAAAGTGAGTCAAATATGGGAATTCATCAAGTTAATCTCCAATAATAAACTCACTCACAAAGAACAAATCCGGACTCATTTTATGGAACAAAATTGGATTTACATTTTCCAATCAGACTGAATTGTATGGCATGTGTGCAAAATTGAATTCTATCAATTGCAAGAGCCTTGAAAAAGGTATCTTGTGAGCTACACATCATTTTCACAATCACATTTGGATTTACAAAATAACAAAATTTTTGAGGAATCAATTCACCAAATAGCTATTCCTCAGGCCGCCCGTACGATGTGTCGGTCGAATATCTGAAATATTTGAAGAAGTTGATGAGCAAGGACAAACTATTTATTCAAGCACAAAAGAAAATGCAGATTGTGTGACATATGGTAGGGTTGTACCAAATGAAACTGCCATGTTTCAATAGGAATACTAATTGACAGAAAAATAAATTCGATTCAACCGTCAAGCATAAATAGCATATTGATGCATAGAAGAAGTAATACTAGTGATGTTGGAAATTTGGTTTTGGTAAATTGGCAAAGGATTGACTTTGACCCAATATTTTAGTAGGATCCTAGTAATCGATGGAAAATTGTTACAATAATAATCCATTACACAAATAATTATAGTAAATTTTCTTTTGGTGAATGAGAAATTAATTCCAAGGTAAACCACTTAGCACATTTATAGTTATTATTGTAACTTTACACCCTACAATGAATGATATTTACAAAGACTCAAATTTACAAAGAGGACACTAACATAATCGAATATTCTTGTTAGTAAGCATCCACTTGTTTGGTCTAGAGGTTCTCACTAATAAATACCTAATTAAGGAGAAAAAAAAGCAAGTCAGAATCTATAAAGAAGCTCCTGCGTAGTATGAAATATGAAATCAGTCGTTCAGAAAAAGGAACAGCATAATTATTTTGAATTAATCTAGCAACATGAAAAAAAAGCAATAAATGTGAAGTCATGCTGCTATAATATAATACAAGACATTTCTTACCTTAATTAGAGGAACACACCATCTCTGACTATTCTATAAGAAAATTAGAAGAAGATGAGAACTATGGAGGTATTATGCATCTCTTTCGCCAGCTATGAATTTGGAGAATCCCCACTGTGTTCTCTAGACCATACTTCATGAAAAAGATGTTTAAGTTCTGAACGGAGATGATTTCTTCCTTGCGAATAAAATATTTTGGTTGCAAGCGGTGCTGGAGCCACTGGTATTATAGTACAAAATAAATTAGTAAGTTTCAATTTTTTTTTTAAAAAAAATAGAGAATGGACCAACATCATTTACCCAATGGAAAGAAGTTTGGAACCTAACTAAGATATCGTGCTTCAAACATAGCAACAGCAAGACTAAAAATACCATCCTTGTAATTTCTCTAAATTTCAATCAAATAACATCACTTCCAAGAAACTAGGTATCAGCAGAGACTTCTTACCTTTCGAGTCGCCAGCTACATTCAAGCTTTTAGTTATCATTGTCATCGTCACCATCATCATGGCATGTTTGGGGTATACCCCATAAATCTCATCCTCCATCAAAGTCTATGCAAAGTTGTATTACTAGCAACCTTTGCATTAATATTTTCTTTAATTTCTCTCTACCCCTTATATCTTCCATTCTAAAAGATTCCAGTCTTCTTAACTGTAAATACCTTAGTCCTTTATTTTCTTTGGACCATGTCAACCTATTCTCTCTTTTTTTTATTGTTGTTAGAAATTTCTTTTAATGAGATTAGTCTAAAAGATTCGCGTCAAGTTAATCACCTCATCGGCAAGTCGATGGCTTAAACTGATGTGTTATGGGTATAATGACATGGATTGTCCCTTTAAATTCTCGACGCCCTTTGGCTGTTGATGCACCCCTATGAGTGGATTTATAGCAATTGTTTCCTAAAATATGACCTTTGACTCAAGATAGAAGCACTTCAAATTTCAAGCCCTGCCAAACTTTTAAAGCCTTAGAACTCTTTAGACAGAAGAGAGAAAAAGAACTCAAGAGTCAAGAGTGAATCAAAACTTGAGAATATAGTGATTTGAGCTGAAGGATTGGATCCTTTTATAGTGGTGAAGGGTTTCTTTTAAGGGGTGAAAGACATTTTTGAGGTGTCTTTTTCTGGAAAAATCTTAATATTTGATTGATTAAATTAATAGGTTTTCCCCCTTTTCAGCATTGTTCAAGCAAATGTGTAGCAGTTGAGGCAACAAAATAATTGATTGCATTTGTTGAAAAGTCAACGCGGCAACCAAGAATTGAATACTTTCCTATTTTATGTTTGAACTCTCCATGCACACATTTTCAAACTAATAAAAGTGAGAATTCTAAGAGATGTGTTTTGCATTTTTTGAGAAAATGTCTCTTAACTGTTGCACAAGTGCATGTGCCAAGGCCAATAACCTCAACTACTATGTGCGGGCATGCAAGCTGAAGCCCTTGACTGCCACGTAGATGTGCGCCCAAGGTCCTTGGCTCCTACATGAGTGCACTTGCCGAGGCTAAACAGCTGAGCAAGCGCAATGCCCCAAGCCATAAATGAGTCATCTTCACTAGTGTCCCTTTCTCATCGTGTGTGTGGATGCGCTTATGTTGTTGCTTGACGTCAAATTTAGATGCGGTTTTTGGCATGCGAATTCCAAGGCTATCATTTTTTATTTAATTTGAGATCAATTATATTCTCAATCAAATTTGACCAAAAATTCTATCTCTATTTGTAGCCCCAATTTAAGGATTTGACCACCAAATCAACTAGTTTTATACCCCTTATTCGTTGCACAAGAATGTACACTTACACATACTCGAGTTTGTATGTTCTTGTCCATTAACAATGCCCGTGTTCAAGCCAATTTCTACATTTAATCAAAATGGACCAACCCTTCATGACTCGAATAATGTTGGACATTATTTCTTATGCACTAGATAAATTAGTCATTAGTTTATGATGGTTTACTCTCGAAATAATCGTCTGTGCTCCTATTTGATCAATTGGTTATGTAAACCAATTTCCAACATTATCATCTATTGGAAAAGCACCTAATTACTCATGAATATTATTATTTTTATTTTACCAATTCTAATAACGTGACATATCTAGTTTGACATTCTCATCTCTATTAAATTAGCTTTTTGTATATATTACATCTTAATATCCCAACACTCTTATGACATGTTACAAAAATTTTCATTTAAGCATGAAAGAGGACATAATAATCACAAGACTATAGAAGCTACTCTTGATTCAAACCTCATTCTTTATCCAATTAATCATATCTTCATCAATATCCTCATTCTCCTCAAAATTCAAGCTTTTAGTGGATTTAGAAACTAAGAAATAGAAACAGAATGTTAAACCAAAAATGGTAGCTTGGTGAGAGAGAGAAGGTTGTTGCATTCATACTACTAGAAAGCTAATTCACACCCATGGTTTAAACTCGCTTCTATCTTGGGGTTCCATTACCCATTCAGTACAAGATGGAATCATTTGTCATCTCGACATACAACATGTGTTATAGGTCACTGATTTAGGAGGGGAGTACCTATAACACACTCGTCAACTTGATTCAACCTCCACTTAGCAAACAATTCCTCTACCTCATCACCAATGACTTCCCAAAGGGTGACGTGCTAGAGCTGATGTTCAGGGTGTCTCAACGTGCTAGCACGTCGGTTTGCTAGCATAATTAAATGTTCTCAGTTTCACCAACCTACATGGACTAATGCTCTTAAACCTTGTTCCCACTTCTTTAACATATTCAAAAGGTAATGCTGATTCCAAAGGTATCAACAGACCTAGTAGCACTGAGGCCTATAGACTAGCACTAGTAATTCCATATTGGCTAGCAAGAGACATTTCAAATGCCGCAGACTGCCATAATTGACTTGCAACTGATGTCATATAAATGCCTGAGTTACTAATTTGAACTGATGATCTGATTATATAGATATGGTGTTAGGTTCTATTGCTACGATAATTAACTTAAAAACCATATGCCAGACTATTGCAAAAGAATCAGTTGTTCAGACAATTAACTGGAGAAATCACGCAGATATATGAGACCCCATGAGGACCATGAAGATGAGAAAGTAAAGAAAAGGTAGAATAAGATGATAAATGTGGGGGATAAAAAGCTTTAAGTGACAATGATCTCAAATTACTTTTAACAAAAACAAATTTTAATGCAGGATGACGTTTTTTATGAAAAATATTAGCTTGATTAAAACTAAGATTAATAAATGTATGTAGTAAAAAAAAAGGCAAAGAATTTTGTGAGATTAAGTGCAGTAACTAACAAATTCATATCATAAAGTCCTCTAAACCAAAGAATGTAGGGGTATTTTGACTAGAATCAATGTACAAGTATAAATTTGGTACCAGCAAACATAAAATTTTTACGTTACGAGGAGAAACACAGGATATGAAGCTATCGCTAGATTGTAAGCCTTCCTCCAGACCAATCTGATAAAGATTATTACCTAGCAATATGCAAGGAATTTGTACCTGAATGATATTTGATTGAAGCACTAGCTTGTACTTCTCTTCTTTTCATGGTTTTGTTCTGCAACTTGAACCCTGAACAGAAAAAATGGAAGAATACTATCCTCAGATGGATACAGGCATGAAAGACTTTAGAGGATGGAAACGGTCATTAAGCTAATTGTATTGAGATTGAGAAAAGAAGTTGCAAATGGAGAAGCTTGTATGGGCAACATACGAATGAATGCACCATATTGGTAACTATTTGTCGAGGATCAGACTATTGAATTATTGATAGAGGAATTATTGCGAACAATGTCCAGCCTGGCAGCCACAGAATAATACAAATAAACTTGAGTTTGATGATAATAATAGTTGAGGATCATGATGTAGCATTGGAAAATTTTGAGCCACTGACAAGTGGAGCCTCAAGGTGAAAAGGAGACCAAAGGCCAGTGAATGACAAATAAAATTTGAAGATCAAAGCAAAGGAAAGATGCTAATAGTCTTTTCTCTTCTAACGCCTCTCTACTTCTATTCTGATGCTGGTATAACAAGAGATCTGAATTCCAGTGTATCTGTTAGTATAGGATGGTAAGTACTGAGATATACTGTGCACATTTTTCTTATTTGAGTCAATTCCATGATTTTGGCTTTATACTTTGAAATTTGTAATGTTCTAGTCATGCTCACAATTATTACTACACGCTTACCGCCAAATCAATAACCATGTATAACTATTCTCTCATTTTTATTACTCTTCTAACTCAACTCACACAATTTACTTTATGTTTTCGACAAGAACACAGCTCCTGTTGAGTAATTTTGAGTTAGGTAAGGAGATTGCAACTTGACAGCCTCTCTACAACACTGCCAATGATGTTCAATTATTGAAGGAGACCTTTGGCGCAACGGTAAAGTTGTTGCATGTGTCCTTGTGGTCACACGGGTTTGAGTCACGAAAATAATCTCTTGCAATGCAGGATAAGACTACGTACAAAAGACCCAAGATGATCTGACCCTTCCCCGAGATTCGTTTTGACAGGAACTTCGTGCACCAGACTACCATTAAAATACTCCAAGCACCACAAATAGAAATGCCGACCTGGTGGAAACACCCTTTTGTATTTTACCATTCAGTGTTATTAACCAACATCTTATATGGAACAAATCTTGTCAAGGAGAATTAACATGAAAGACAAGGAGTTAGAAGAAAGGAATCAAATACTCAAGCTACAAAAACATGATAAATGTATTCAAAAAGTGCAACTTTAGGGAATACACAATCCACTGAAAAGGAAAAAACCAGGACATCAGAAAAATGTATTACTAAAACTCGAGAGAAAATAATTCAAAAATTATGAACAAGCTGCCAGAACAAGTGAACTAGAAGAAAATGTCTGCAGACTAGAACAAAAACAGCAAAATGTTTACCACAGTTTGATGCAGAACCACCACCACAGTTGCCATCCAAATGTATAGATGTTTCTTGCTCTACAGTTGCCACTTGTAAACCTAGGAGTGATTATGAGTTAAAAAATACATGTTTTTCAAGAGATCTAATCTAGTGTGCAATTGATTTTTAATTTCAAAGTGATTACAACAAGAAATTAAAATAATTTTAAGTGTTTGGCCATTTAATTATTTACCATATAAATAAAGACCAACTTGCAATCAAGGTAAATACACCAAAGGCATATTTCTTCAGGTAAAGATATCCTAAAAGCAAGAATATATTGGCATATGGGCATACTTTTCTGGGATTCTAAGCATGTTAGTTTCACAATCTTTAAATACTTTGATAGTAAAATGTCCGTTAGCATATAAAGCTTACTGTACAAGAGTAACCCCCATTTGGTTAGCAGTAAAACCATACTTCTGCAGCTCCATATGCAAATTAGTCAATACTCAGTAACTTCACGCAAGCCAACTGTTACAAAACTACTTTTTTTTCCTTTACAGACAAATTATAGAGTTCACCAGAATGAAGGCAATAATGCTAACTTCAGTGAATTATACTTCTACACTAAAAATAGTTGGCTGATCTTGTTCTATTCTACATTAAAATATCCAAGGCACTTCCTGAATTAGTGCCAAATGGATCCCATACATTTCGATTCAGGAGAAAAGGTACAAAAAAGACTGAGAACATTCACATAAAGATTTCACCACAATAGCATGCCCATCTATGAAAATTTACAAGCATAAATAGAGAAGTTTAGAAGAAAAAAAAAGACAGCTGTGAAATGTGTTTTCCTTCAAAATTTATGGTTTCTAAGATAAGAAAAGGAAAATAGTAGAGAAGGTAAAGGACTATAAAATGTAGATCTCAGGATGTGAATCTGGAATTAGAAAGAGGGCATACTTCCATTAGTTGTTTGAATTATTTTCTTTCCCTTCTTTGGAAGCTTCTTTAGGCTTGAAATACCACCATCCATATCCAACACGTCATCAATAGGGTTCAAAAGCCCACAATGCACTGTAGCAACATTAACATCCTTTAGTGAGCATGGTTGACCACCATCTCAAAAGCTAGAGAACTAAGGAAAGACAGCCAACAAGTTGACAGTAAATATTATTTAATACCTACAATCAGTCAGAGAGCCAAGGTAACAAGTTCCATTTATGCAATTCTTTATAGCATTAGCTACAATGATGTTCATATACATAAATGCATGCACACCACACACATACACATATAACAAAGACCAAACATCAAAATAAAATTTAAGATAACAGACACTTTAAAAAAAAAAAAGAATAGGAGGAACAATTGCCTATAATGACTAACGAATTGGATGCCGCTTAAACTTATAACAAGCTTTAGAGGCCTAAAATGTTATCAGAAATAATATCTTGAGTATCAAAAACTCATCTTCAAAGTATATAGGCACAATTGGATAGCACTTGTGGTTCTCCTAAAGAAAAAGTACCTAATGTGGGTAGGTTCACTGCAATAAGGACTCATACCAAGCTAAAAACCCTGAAGCATAGGCAATTCCACATGTAAACACCTTGATAAACAAATAGCTACCAATCATTGGCAAACAACTAGAGGTTAACCTGCATGAGCTGAATATTGACTAGCTTTAATTGGCTTCTTACACGCATTGCAACAGACCTACATCATTAGTAGCAAATTTAGAGAAAATTTCAGAGCAACAGCAAAGATGTAACAGAAAGAAAAACCATAAGCATCGTGTGTTGCACAGTTAAACGATTGTGCTCTATGAATGTAGCACAAACATTTCATGACATAGGGGCATGTCTTATTATCTTATTATAAAATGAGAACAATAGTTGAAGTAGTTTAATTCCAACTAGTAAACTAAGGCTGTGTTTCATTTGGCAGAAACAACCAAGGAGAAACATGACAAAGATCCCCAATCGCAGTTGGGGAATTCTTTCCCAAGTTCTCCCCTTCTCTTCTTCCACCCAAATTGGGTGGAAGAAACACACTTCATACCAAATGTCAGTTAAATCTGGCCAAAGAATCAAAGTAAAATTTTGTATTTTCCAAATCCTTATTATTTATGTTTTTATGAATCAATTTTAGAATCTCAAGTTTCCAACAGGGGAAAAGATTTTCCTGCTGGTTTCCTCAACCCCCCAACCCAATACACACAACATCCCAAAACAAGACGAACAACGAAAATCTTTCCTTTACCCTTATAAAATTTTTCCCTACATCATTTCTCCTTCTCTTGCTCATATGAAACACGGCCCTAAGATATTTATTAGAATATTAGAACAACTAATGAAGTTACAAGGTCAAAGCCATGAAGAATGAAGTGGAACTTTTATGTAACATTCTGAAGAACACTGGGTGTGGCATATTCTTGTTGGGGTGTGGTCTCATAGGAGTATTCAAATCAATACAAATATATGCGATATGCTGAATTACCATGCTTGGGACACCACATACCTAAATATCCATTTGTCACCAGATAGGACAAGACGGGAATGGGTGCTTAAAAGCAAAACTAGTACAATTAACCATTTTGAATACTAGCGTAGAATTATTAATCATTAAAATCATCAAGAATATAAATATGTACCAGCAAAAGAATGTTATATCTGAAATTTGAACAAAATGCAAAATCCTAGAGATAACTGCTAATTAACAAATTTCTGAACAACACGAGTTCTTTTAACTAGTATTTACATAACCTTGCAGGAACTTCAATTATGTATGCATAAGTATAGTCTTGCAGTATCTTGCTTTCAGATCCAACATACAAATAGAATAAAAACCATAGGATGTAAAATTCGAACTGGAAATTTGGTGGGATTAAACAGGAGTACCAAATCTATCTAGTTGAAATCAGAATAATTAATATATGTATTTTTCCATATTCAGTTTATAATTTTGGAATCATAACCAGCATTGATATTCAAAACATCTATTTCAAATTTATATCTGTATATCATTGGTTAAATATATTCACTTTGAGAATGTATGTGATTTTATGCTATTTGATATGATCAAAAACAATTTTATAGTGAGGCCTGCTCAGAGTGGTCTATGGGCAGGCCTAGATATGACTCTTCAAATGAAGGGATCTGCGAAGATATTTGTTAGAAATGGTACTAGAAGATGCCTTCCCCTACAGTTTGGATGAAGTGCTCCTACTTTGGATAAATTTCTTTCCCCTAAAATCAAGGACCTCTACCTTAGCTTGGACAAGGTGCCTCTTCCTCGTCCAAAGTGCTCCTCAAGTTGTCCTTGTTCTCGAACAGAGATCAATAAGTCAATACAAAGCAAGTTAGTGAAACTCTCTATCCTCCAGCTTGGAATTCTCTTTTCTTATTTGGGTACTAAAGTTATATATGTTCTGAGACCCACATATACACTATAACTATTAACATTTTTTTCGCAAATTCAGCTCATAGAAAGCTTTGCAAAAGATGTGAAGATAAGCTAAAGTCAGCATATTGCTATAAACGTACAACCAATGGCAGAGGCATTATATATTCAGTTTGCAACTTTTTTACCATGGCATAGAAGAGTCAGCTAATTCACAATGATTATTCTGGAATATTTGATGAACTTATAATATAATACAAGCTAATTAAAATTACCAGGTGAAGAGGATCTGTCAATGGTCTATAATCAAAAACATGCATATCTGCAACATGATGATCAATATGGAAGATTATTTATAGAACAATAATAACATAGAAAAAAAATCAAGATAGAAAGTCTATCAAATAAAAGTATATTAGAATTTACAAATATGATATGGTTAAAGTAATTAAAACATCCTGAATTAAAGAACTTAAACTTTAAATGCTTCAACAAAGAATACTTGGGCAAATTCCAATATCTACTTGTGAAATATGCTTAGACAATAAACTGAATAGCCAGCAGTGAAGTCAGGGTTGCTCAAATCATGGGGTTGGCAATCTTCCATACAGAAAGAAAAAAGAGATTGTACCAGAAAGAATGGTGATAGCAGATCTGTAGACTAGTTATTGTTAGAAGTTAAACTTAGAACCTTTCATATTCTGATTAGTAACATTGTCATTAGTTTTTTCTTTTTTTAAAAAAAAATAACATATTAAATAGGCATGAAAGGCACAAAACTAAGCAGCCTGTTTCAGTCCCCAATTAGACTAGTTCATCATGGACAACTAAATGGTAGAACAAAGTAGAACAACTTGGTCTCTCTTAACAATTCTATCAAGCACCAACGTCACAATGTATTATTTATTTCATGACTGCTACAATTAGCACATAATTTCAGTAACCAGGTTATTCAAACACAAGGCTGGTATAGTAATGGTATATCATTTAAGACGCCATAAGGCAATTAACATAGCAGAAAGTAGTTTGTAGCTCAATTGGCTATATCAAAATGTAGTGTCTCAATCATTGATCTCGTGAGAGAGTGAGAGAGAATCACAAGTAAGATTGTCATATTGATTGAATCAAAAGAACAATGGTGTAAGGAAATTTTTTATATACTTTTACAATAATCCAATCTCAATGAGACTCAGTCAAATTAGATTGTGTGTTAGAAATGATAAAAGTAGAATAAAGTACACAATATATTAGACCTTCTGAAAAAATAAAATAAAATTTTACACATGGGATCAGTTCTTATCTTAAATGAATCTATTCAATTTACATCAGCAATGCAACTACATGTCCTTGAAAACACGAGCAGCAGGTTGAAACACAAAAGAAGAGGCTAGATCAACTAATAAACAATTAAGCCGTTCCATCAAAACATAGCTTAATTCTATTATGTACATTAGTAGATACAACCTGCTTCTTCAAGTAAGTTTGCCTCATTTGCATCCTGGAATTCATTGTGTATAGTCTGAGCAGCAAGTTTTTCATTGGTCACTTCTTCTGCAAAACATTACAAAAAAACCAATTAACATTTTTTAAACTTCTTAATTATATAATACATAATTATAAATTTCTATGTACTGTATAATAATTCATTACCAAAATCCAGAAAAAACTTGACCTGAACCAGTGATACAAGGACGTAGAAAAACGGATACATATCTGGAGGTGTTCAACATCCAAGACAAGATGAACCTCTAAATATAATGAGGTAAGAGCTTAGAAAGAATCAGGCAAGATACATTCAAATTCATATGTAGTATCCAAGTTCTAATAAGTGCAGCCCAAGTGGTCGCATATCCTTTAGCAATAGATATCATCTAAATACAAAATGGGGTAAGATATGCAATTATTGGCAAATTTGGGCTGTACATGCAATATGCAGGTGCAGTCTACTGTGTTGGTGTTCCAAAGGTAACAAAATTTGTTGGATTTCAGCTATTCTTGCACACCAAACTTATGTGTTTTCAAAGGATTGAAACTAATACAAACTAAACTGAAGCATACTCATTTTCTTAAATAAACTCCATAAACATTTGTGAAACTACCACAACTGATTCATGTTTTCAATATTTTTTTCACAAAAACCCTTTTCGTCACTTAAGATTAAATAGAAAATAATATGAAGTTTAAGTAATTTACACAATGATTTTGATTCTTGGTATCAGCTGTTTCTGCAACAATTTTGATAAGTTTTGAAATTGTTGAATCTAGGATCATTAACACTCATTGGTCCTACATGGACAAATTTGGGTCTCTTCTCTAATAGCTTAAGCTTTTAGGGTAAGTGTTAAGAAAATCAAGCTTAACATTGTATCAGGAGGGAATCTAGCATTCAAATCCTACCTAAGGCAAAAAAAAAAAAAAAAAGAGTCAGGTTCATACATATGAGAGCATAAGGGAGGACATTGTATCTAGGATGATTCATGCCCAATTACATGGACAAGTTTGGTCCATTTCCTAAAAATTTGAGCTTTTGTAATAAATGATTAGCCAATCCACTTAACAGAGATAAAAGAAAAACAAGTATCCTCCATTTTCTTACATCAACAGTTGAGTTAAGACTACATGAACTGACAAAAATTAGAGAACTTTACATATTCCTAAGGAATTAAAATAAAATAAAGGAAATTGAAACCTACTATTCCATTTTTGTTGAGAATTAAATGAGAATATGCTGATGAATCAAATGAAGTATCATGCACATGTTAATACCACTGTGTGCTAAGCCAACTTGAACTTTGTGAATCATTCTATGTTTTCCTTATACATGCTTATAACTCGTGAGTAAATGAACATTTATTAAATCATGATTATTTGCTGTTATTGTCATGTATGTAGCAGTTAGACAAACAAGAGTTTATTAACACGCTCATGTAAGTACCAGCAAAATGCACAAATCATAATTTATAATACCTGGTGTAATTCCATGAAAACTTCCAACCTTAAGCAACCTTGCCATTGCTGCCATTCTACCACATCCAAGCATGCATACCATTGGGATAAGCAGCCTATACTGGACAGAATAATTGTACCGCAATCATTTAAAGCAATCAAAATTTTCTCAATCTCTAATTAGCTGATAAATATCATACAGTTTGCTGTACTGAATAAGATTTAAACAATTCAATCTCATGTTGAAGCATTAGTGTAACCTCTACAGCAACAGGATATCAGTGATTGATGGATATTGACACCTGCTGAGAATTTTACATTTAGTCTTTCAACAGATTTAATTCTTTATCTTTTCTTTTAAATTTCTACCGAGTTGGATAGCAACATCCAGATATGTACAAAAAGCCAATTAATAACAAATTAGAAACAAGACACAACAACAACAACAATGTCTTATCCCATTAGGTGAGATCGGCTATATGGATCCTTCTACGCTATTAGGTATCCCCTGCAATATCATCATTTATATTTAAATAAATTTTATCTTATTTTATTATTGCTAACTAAGTCTTTTTTGATGTTCCTCTTCCTCGTTTAATATGCACATGTCATAATTTCACATCGCCTAACTGGAACATCTATTGGTCATCTACGTACATGTCCATATCATCTTAAATGTGTCTCCCTGAGTTTTCCCTCATTAGATGCAACTCCAACTTTCTTTCTAATATTTTCATTTCTTATCCTGTCCATTCTTATATATCCGCACATCCACCTTATCCTCATTTGTCTCATCTTCTATCCATGTGTTTGAATCATAACCCAACATTCAGCTTCATATAACATAGCGGATCTAACCGCCGTTTTATAAAACTTTCCTTTAAATTTTAGAAGTATTTAACGATCACACAGAACATCTGACGCTCTTCTCCAATTCAACCATCTTGCTTGTATTATACGTAAGACATCTTTCTCAATCCCTCCATCCTTTTGTAAAAAATATCCTAAGTACTTAAAACTCTCAGTTATAGACAACTCGTCATATCCTATCTTAACAATTGTCTCATTACGTTTAATATTACTAAATTTAAATTTCATATATTCTGTAATTACTCTACTAAGTCTAAAATCTTTCACTTCTAGCGTTTCTCACCAAGATTCAAATTTAACAGTTACTCCTTCACATGTTTCATCTACCAAAATAATATTATCTACAAACAATATGCACCATAGCACCGTATCTTGGATGTGTCTAGTGAATTCATTCATGATTAGTGTAAAAAAATAGAGACTTAGTGTTGATCCTTAATACAACCCTATCTTTATAAGAAACACTTTGTTAATCCACCTGAAGTCTTCGCTCTTGTTATGACATTCTCATACATGTCCTTAATTAATTCAATATAAATTATACTAACACCTCTCTTTTCTAAAATTCTCTATATAATTTTCCTTAAGACTCTATCATAAGTTTTTCTAGGTCTACGAATATCATATGTAAGTCTTATTTTTTTTTGATACTTTTCAATTAGTTGTCTGAAAAAATGTATAGTTTTTATTGTCATTGCGGTCTCCTTTTTTAGTCTTTTTTCTATTTCTCTTTCTTAAAGTTTCATAATATGACTTATTAGTTTAATACCCCTATAGTTTGTACAATTTTGTGCATTTCCTTTATTCTTATATAAGGAAACTAGAGTGCTTACCCTCCACAATTTTCCA
The DNA here is from genome assembly GCF_044706935.1 of Curcuma longa. Classification (NCBI taxonomy): domain Eukaryota; kingdom Viridiplantae; phylum Streptophyta; class Magnoliopsida; order Zingiberales; family Zingiberaceae; genus Curcuma; species Curcuma longa. The sequence goes on from NC_133874.1 coordinate 5,756,288, forward strand.
TACCTCTATCGGATTATCAGTTGATCCAACTGCTTTTCCATTTTGCATCTCATTTAAAACTTATTCTATTTATGAAGTTTGAATTCTACGATAAAAATTTAAATTTCTATACTCATTTAATCTACTTAAATTATCTAAGTTAAGTTGATCACCTAACCCGTTATTAAAAAGTTGATGAAAATATCAATTTCATGTTTTTTAATTTCCTCATCATTTACTAGTACTCTATTGCATTAATCTTTAATACATCTTATTTGAATAAGATCATTTATCTTTCTCTCTCTCTCTCTCACTTTAGCTATTCTGTAAAAAGAGCTCTTTCTCCTTTTTGTATCCAATTTTAGATATAAGTGTTCAAAAGTTTCATTCTTAACTTCATTTACTATTTTCTTGACCTCTTTCTTGGCTATTGTATATTTTTTTAAGTTTTCTTCGTTCTTACAAGTATATAATACCTTATAAGTTGTTCGTTTTTCCTTTACTTTTTCTTGTACTTTTTCATTCCACCATCAAGATTTTTATTTAGTGGTGCACGTCCCTTTAACTCACCGAATACACTTTTAGCTACTATTTTAACTTTGATACTATCTTATCTCGTGTCATATTTGAGTCGCCGTATATTTCTTTTAATACTTATACTCCTACCCTCTCCTTAAATATGTTTTGTTTTCCATCCTTTAACTTCCACCATTTAATTTTAGAAGTCATGTATATTTTCCTTCTATTGATACTATGCTTGAAATGCATATTCAACGCTACTAACCTATGTTGGGTCATTAAGTTTTCAAGATGACCTTGCAATCTTTATAAATCTTTCTGTCTTTCTTCCTAATCATGAGAAAGTTAATTTGCGATTTATTATTCCCACTTTTAAAGTGACTAAGTGTTTTTCTCTTTTCTTTAAAAACATATTAACTAGTATAAGATCAAAGGAGATTTTGTTAGAGTTTATTTCTGTAACTTCCTTCAAATTGCAAATTCCTTCCAAAGTTTGTTTAAATTAATTTCTAAACCTTTGTGTTGTTCTAAAGTTTCTAATGCCTAATGCCTCCAACTAAAAAAATGTCAGCAGAGGAACTTAAATGTCCAAAAACTGAAGCCCTGACAATGAAAAGTTATGATTGCTAATCCAGCACAGCTAATTCTAAGAAGAGTTGTCAGTTCTTTCTCTGGAGCCTCAATATTTATACATAAAGATATCGTCACAGATTCCTAGTGTCAAAACGTCACAGATGCCCCTCTATGACAAAAAATAATAATAATAAATAATTGGCAACCACATAATTACAAGCACATTTTGGTTCTGCCTCTGTATATCACTTCATTCCAAGTGCACCAATGAAAAATTAGGTAGGCATGGAAAAAGTAATTATGGCCAAATGAATGCAATCTTCCTGTTTTCAGTTCATTGGAATTCAGTGGTATGTGTAATGGCTCCAGTTTCCTACATTTCCAAGCCCAAGCTTAATCGGATTAATAGAGATCTCAATGGTATCTGAGATCTACATTCCCTAATGTTGTGAGCTGATCTATCTGTAATTTGATCAAAATTGGAAGGGAACTACTGTTTCCTATGTCTTTGAAGAATCGAATATATCAACAAAATAATGAGAAAGACCTGGAGAAACCAGCACAAATAACAATAGATCCGTAACAACTGATTCGGCAGGCAAGATGGTTGATGAAGGATCCAAATGTAGGCTGGCGGTGACTCGATCGAGGTTCGCTCTACGGCCTTTTCCTTGGTTTCTCAAAAATGAAAACAATAAAAGGAACGGTCTCTTGGCTTCAAAAGGATACCCCCCTTTCTCAGCCTTGGCGACACGGGTTCTTCCTCTCCTCCCAGAAAGATGTAGCGATGACGATGACGGGACTAGCGCACCATCACCGTACGCCTCGATCGGCTTCGCGAAATCAGCGGAAAGAGAAACGGAAGAAGGGAGATCCTTCTCTAGCTCCGCCTGCAATTTTCTCGGGCTCGACCTCCTGGCAGCAGAATAAAGCAGCACTCAATGCGTAGAACCGGCGGCGACGATCAGCGAGCTCGGACTTGGAAGTTTCAGACATAAACCCTTTCTTGTTTCGCCACCGCAGGTTCGTCCGCTTCCCCTCACATGCCGCCTGTTCCGCGAGCGCTCTCGGATTTCGGCGTCGCGCCCGATCTCAAATGCTCCCATTCGACATCGGGCTACGATCGGGTCTTCGTTTTGACGGAGCGAAGCAGGAGGAGACCTTGGGGACGTCGAATTTCTCTCGTCTCGCTCTCACGCGTCGCTCGTCCTCTCTCTCTCTCTCTCTCTCTCTCTGGTGGTGACAAATCAGCTTTATCTGGGAACGCGCTGAGTTGTTCGAGGATTAGTGTGCTTTTAACAGCTCGCGTTAAATAATGTTACGAAAAAGAAATTCCTAAATCTATGAGAAAATTTACTTTTGCCCCAGAAAAAATTTATCGAACTTTTCAGTTTACCTCTCGGAGTTAAAAAGAATCAATTTTAACCCTTCGAATTATCAAAGTCATTTATTTTAATAGAAAATTAAAATGGTAAAAATCAAGAAAGCGCTCCATTTTTCTAAATTATGGGACTCCACCTCGAGGATGAATTGGCCTATTTGATAGCTCTACTCTATTATGAATTTTTTTTATTAAAAGAACTCTTCACTTTCATTGATCTAAAATGATACAACTATCATTTAATATTATTTTTTATTATTATATTGTCTATATGGTCAAAATCCTAAATCCATCAGATATATTATAGCAACTATGATACTTAACTACTATAAATACAATAGATATTACAGTCATAAAATTATAACTATTAATTATAAAAAATAATATTAAATAAAAAAGATTAAAATTCTTTGAAACATTAAAAAAAATTTAAATGATATTTTTTGAACTCTGAATTTCTAAATAATTTTTGATTTGATTATTATATGTCCTATAATTAAACCTGAGATAAAAATTTTATTCTCTAAAAATTTATTTAATATTCATAATTGTAATAGTTATAATTTTGTAGTTGTTGCATTCTGAATTTAAGATTTAAATGAAAAAAATGTAAAAGATAAATAATAATAGAAATAATAGAGTAATGCTAATTTGATAATTATATAGGGGCATCTGGATGATTCAAAAACAAAGGATGTGTTTTTGTTTATCTAAATTAAAAACATATCCTTAATTATATATATGTCATAAAATAATGCATTTAAAAAAAATTAATCAAAATGATATTTACTTATAATTTAATACATAAAATACCCCTCAATGTTCAAATACTTTTAATTAAAGTTACACTACTTTAAAATATTTTTAATTAGATGCCCTAAGGCGGCATAATTTTACCTAAAACTATTAACGTCTTTGAAATAATTTTAGTTAAAATTATTCTATTTTAGAGTAAAGTTTGATTAATTTAAATCTAAACTATTATGAGATGGTACAATTTATTTAAAGATAAAGCATGAAACATTTTAAAAATTTAATTATAGTTGAAGTATTATTTTAAGAGTAGTATTTTTTGACTATATAAATAAAAAATATATATTTTTTAATTTTCTATATTTTTTTTACATTAGCAAAACTTAATGTGCCTTACCTTACGGGAAGGATTATTATAAATTTAATATAAATATATTTAATTCCATTCCCATCCTTTCTAATAAATTTAAAATTATAATTATGATTTAGAAATAATCAATTTGTCTATAGATAAAATATTTTAATAGATTTGTTTAAAGTACACACTTAAGTTTCAATAATCTCTTGGGCATGAGGTGGTAAATAATAATATATATAACTTAAGGGCATATATGTAAAATACAAACTAGGTTTCTTCCTTCGTCTCCTCTCTCTCGTTGCCCACTCGATCGCCCCAATCCCACTCCTCTCTGGTGTCCGCGACAGCCGAAAAGCACTCGTCCCCGCACCAGCAACGCCTCAGCCCAAGGATGCCTCCGCTCTCGTCCATCGTCTGACCCCCCCCCCCCCCCCCCCCCCCCCCCTCCCTTGCGTCGGCCTCGACTCTCCTCCACAGTCTCCGCGTTCCACACCGTCGATTGCTTCTCCTCTTGCTTTGTTTTAATAATTATTAGTGGAAGAATGATTCGAAAGGAAAATTAATTACTTTGGTTCCGCGAGGCTTCATCAGGTTTTAAACGACAAGGTTAGCATTTCCTCTCGTTAATTCAAGGAATCAGTTCCGATATGCGTTTCGGTTATTCAGGAAAAATGGTTTATTTTTCTACCCATGAGTGGCATCTTGTGCATTGCGCATCATTTTGTTAGTTCAAAAGGGTTGAATGCTTGGTGTTTTCTTACTGGAGTGTGATAAAGATTGCGATGGCGCACTTTCTGTATGAGATGGTGGTATGAGTACCTTAAGAACTAGATGCTTGCTTCTATGAATGATGTGTAAGCTAGGTGTTTTCTCGCATGTCATACTGAAGAATCCTTGTGAACTGGAGCTCACAAGAAAAGCAATTGTACTTGCATACGAAGAAAACATCTGAGAGTAAACTCGATATGCCAACCATTGCATATTCTTTAACCTCTTTTGGCACAGTAATAAATGAAGCTGTATTAGGTCCCTGAAACTATGTGTTTTCCTCCTTGATTAAATTTTGGAACGAAGAGTAATCCAAAGAAGAAATTTTTGGAAAGATACATTTGAAACTATGATATCTATATAATATAAAGTATATCAATCACCACGTTGAAATGTAATTAATAATTCCATATGACAAAAAGTATATGCCAATTATATAACGAATAACAAACAAAATATTAAAAACAAAAGTTTCTCTAAGGTAAAGCGCTAAATAAATTAATAAAACAATTTCAACATGACATAAATAATGACATATATAGTTCATCAACACAACATCAAGTCAAGAGAATCAAAATACAACCCTCACAGGTGTAGTGCAGTGGTAAAACACTCAGAGGAACAAAAGGAGAACCATGATTTGAATCCCAAATGGGACGAATATCTTGGAGGTCAGTTTCTGAGTGTTCATAAGTTGTGCTTTGGATTTACCTGGTAGACGAATTAAGAGAAGGTCATCTACCTCCAAAATTAATCGGGCAAAACTCAGACACTTGGATTATTAAAAAAAAGGGAATCGAAATACAAAAAATAACAAAATTTTCAATGTTCCTCTAAGTGTTCATATTGTTGGAAAAAAATAGAGAGAGCAAGATCTAAATAATTAATTCAAACATTTCAAACAACATGCATAAAAAATTATAACACTATCTAAGGTATAAAATTAATTAAATCACTTCAAATAAGACCTTTTATAACCTATATGGCTATATGCTTTCATCTCAAGATAGGTCTATTCAAATATATATAAATTGTGAAATATATAACACAACTTTTGCAAATCAAATTAAAATCTAACACTTGTTATATTTTCATCTGCCATTAAAAATCTATTTGGCAACCACTTTGCATTATGTTAAGTAGCAAAGTGTATATTGGGATGCCTACCTGTTTACAACTCTAATATCTATATAAGCATCCCAATATGCACTTTGTTGATTTAGCACAATGGTACGTGGGCATCACATTAGGTTTTCAACATAAAAAAGGCAGACAAACAAAAACTTAATAGGTGCTAGATTTTTTACAGTTTATAAATGTGCTAGATTTGAAAAGAATAAAAGATTATGTTACATTAGAAACAAAAATATCAAAAAATTATATAAGATTGATTTATCATTTATGTATTAACACTATCAAATTTGATTGCTTCACAGAAAATGTGAAGCAACCAAACTAAGCCTTCAAGTATCCTATGATTAAAGCAAGATAGAAAGTATATCACACTTGATTTTGAAGATCAAGAAGGGAAACAGATGGGATGGGGAATGCGTGAGGAAAAGTAATTAGTTAGAAATTTGGGAGCCAAGTAGAATAACATAGAAAATCAAAAAAATGATTACAAGCAGTCATCAAAGGCTTAATAATAGTTTTCATCCACCTCTCATGTGCATACTTGCCTTTGTTGGTTCTTCCCATCGATGATCAGGCACGCAGGCCATAAAGGAAATAATTAATTAGAAAAGAATCAGAAAAGAAAATAAAATAAAAGGAGAAATAAATTAATCTTCCAAAATAGAGCGATTTGTTGCATACTCCACCAAATATTCTGTCAACACAACTTGTTGATAATGATGATAACGACAACCATGACAACAAATAACTTGTTTGAATATTACTAGTGATGTAGTCATTAAAATTTATGTAGCTAACCCTAAATAGTTGAGATAAACATGGTTATGATGATGACGACGATTTCAAACTTTTTCACGCTACATATTTGAGATAGACTAATTGAAAATAGGATATGCAATGATCTAAATTGTTAGATCCTTAAGCAATTTAACATTTTTTTAGTATCAATTAATACATGCAATGATCTATATTGCTTGATCACCATGCAATTTAAACACTTACAATGGATTGCCTAGTGTTAGTTGACCACCCTTATTTGTTACTGGAATGTTTAATCATTAGCCGTTCAACAAATATATGTTTGTTGCAATTGGTTTACACCTTGGAAATCAAATAAATGGAAATGTCTTTTTTTTTTTACTTTTAAGTTTTAGGATCTCAAAATGATATTTCTTACTTGATCTTTTTATTGATTGGTTTCTGAATTCTGATGCCTTTTTCTTTGAATCTTGTTTGCATCTCGGCAGATGATAGAGATCATCTCAGCCATAGGAGAACTAAATGGTCTTTCTTCACAAGAGTTGAACAAGTTGCTGAAAGATTCTGAAAACTTCACTGTCGAATGCAAGACAGACAAAGGCTTCCTTGAGCAAGTAATTGACTTCTGTCATCAATTGTACTTTCAAATATTTTATGGATAACATTTTCGTATTCTTGATTTTTATATATTTATATTTTCCACAGATCAATATGGAGAAACTTGCATATTCTCTACCTTTGCACCTTATTGCTACACTACTTTCACCTGAGAAGGAGATGCAAATGGGGCATGTACTCCGTGGTGTTCGTCTTTTGCATACACTGTCTGATCTAGCATCACGCCATGCTAGGCTTGAGCAGGTTTTGTATTTACATATCCACAACAAAACAATGGAAGATAGAAAATGATGAATACTGCAGTATGCTTATCATTTTTTTATTTTCTGCTTCATAAAGATTAATCAGTAGAAATTTTAATTACTTCATAGCAACTACTTGACCAATGTATGACTGCAATTGGGGGTTATTCTTATGTGTTTCCAAGGTTGTAAGTCTTGGAAACATTTCTTTTAAAGATCAACCAGAGCTACTCTATGGACTTTGTTTAATTGTTTACATAACTAAATATTAAGAAGCAGATTTATATAATTATATGACCAGCAGTATCCTGCTACAGGCCTTTTTGGTTGTTTTCATCTCATTCTTAGGTACACTAAATTTTGGCTATACATTTATTTGGTAGTCAGTATTATACTTTTGTACACAAGCCAGGGATGGGTATAGAAACTACTCTAGTAAAGTTCCAAAGTGAAATTTGTCTGATTAGGTAATATCAAGCGATTATATATATATATATATATATATATATATATATATATATATATATATATTTGATACCCATGCAAATACTTTTTCTCAGAATTTTGCTTCTAACCATCTACCTATTATTCCAAACTGTAAGTTTCATCATCCTGTTGGTTGGAATACTACTATCATTACAAGTGGTTAATTGGCTTGGTTGACTTCATAGCAAGGTTTAAAATTTCAAACTAGCACAGAGTTTTGGTCTTCAACTAGAACAGTTCTGTACTGGATTATGTCGTGCCAATGCATTTTGGGTACTTTTTTACTTTTAAATATAAGTATATATTAATTAAAAAATCATTTCATTAATATTTAATTGCAATAGATGCTCACTGTTGAGTTTATGTTTTAGGTGTTGATTGATGAGTTTATACTAGTATTAAACTTTCTATCCAGCTACATCTTATCTTACATACTAAGGCTGTAAGACATGTCAAGCTTGCCACTTTTGTCACTTGAAGAATAGTCACACTCCTCTTCTGGGTTACTAATGTTTTTATTAGCTTGTAGTTTCCTGATAATGTCATTGTGTTCTCATGTTCCCTTTCTTACTTTTGTTTCCATACACTAGTGATATACAAAAGATTGTATTCCTTATGATGATTGTAGTTTTCAATACTTGATCTCATTCCTGCAGATTCTACTTGATGACACAAAGCTATCTGAGCAAGTTTTGGATCTGGTACTTTTTATGCTAATAATTCTTGCGCGTCACAAAGAGGTGCTGCATCTCCAAACACCTTTTCCTATGGCTAATTCTTTATTTCACATGATTGAATATTATTTTCTCTGATAGTTTCCTTAATGATTTAGGATAACAGTGTTGGTTCTTCTGCTGTTCTGCACTCAACCCTTGTTGCCTGCAGTCTTTACATTTTGACAAGTTGTCTTTCATCTCAGTGGCATGATCTTGTTCATGTCCTTCTTGCACATCCCAAGGTACAATATGCCACAATCCCCATGTAGGATTAATGCCATGCTTGAGCTCATTTAGGTTGATTATTTACTCTATCCTTATATCTTTTGTAAATTATGCATTCATTTCATGTTGGACATAATTTTTCAATATTGGAGTTCTTTCACTGAAAATTGCCCATCATTAGCTTGCAAATGAGTAGCTCTTGAATCTTCACATGCATGGGTTTTTCTGTTTTTGTTTGCTATCTTCTTTCTAGAGATTTGTTAAGTATATTCATAAAGTTGTTCACTATATGTTTTTGGAGCGATACCAAGTAGTACTTGAAGAAAACTAAGTGAGATTGAGGACAAAATTTACTCTGGTTTTTCCTATTCATTCATCTAATTCATGGGTTCTTAGGGGTAGGCTTCAGCACTATGATTATCACAATGTGTTTGTTCCTTGCGAGTGATCAGTATGTTTTAGGAGATATGAGTGGGCAATTAGATCAAGACACAGACCTAATGCAATTGCATTTATTATTATTGGTTTGCTTGTTTAATTTTGTTGGGTAAGTCATGTCCTTTGTGTTATGGGTTCAATACATTGATTACTTGGAATGGATGCCATTATCATAAAGGGTTGCTTTGATATAAGTAAAAGCACTAACATGTTTTGGGGTTAGTATTGCCAATATAAGATAATATTGTATTTTGATTTTTGAGTAGCTTATAAATTATGAATGAAGTTATTATTCCGTATCTACTTGATCTATTCCTTTTCTCCCTTTTTCTCTCTTCTCTCTTGTCATCTGATCATGGATCAAGGCATGTAATCCCATGTTGCATCAAGTGGCATCAGATCCTATCTCATGCTTCTTCATGAAACATGGGGAAGAAAGCATGAGACTCTCAGTAGAGGCATACGCTCTTTGTGTGAGATTTTCTACATAAGGTGCACAATTGTCTTATTCCAACATTTGGGATTCTTCTTAGCCCTCTCTCCACGCCCCATCCTGTCATCTAATGCCTCTTCTTTTTCATCCTCCTTGTCATGCGCCATTGCTCCAACATCGACCATCTTTGAGTGACAGCGCCCTTTGCCTCAGCTGAAGCCAACTTTTTTTCCCCATGCCCCAAGTATATCTCTCCAACCGTGGAGAGATCTCCCTACCAAACTGTGGCATCCCATTGTCTCCAGTTCATATGATGTTGTCATCCACTTGCTATTGCTTCTAAATTTACTTCCAACACAGTGCCTCCTCTAAACCACATGAAGTCTTTACTGCAATGCCTCTCATTCTCACTGTTGCCATGTTTGCCACCTAGCCTATGTCAACAACTTGAGGGGTGCATTCTATTCAAATTAAATCTATTGAAATCAAATTGGATTTGTTTATATTGGTTTTTTTGAAAAACTAAATTGAGTGAAATCAAATTGAGATAGTAGGTTCGGTTCTTGTTGAATTGATTAGCATCCATGCATTTTTTTTATTTTCATATGAAATCAAAATTTAGCAGAAAAAATGGTAAAAAATAAAATCTATCAACTAAGTTGTCATATTATTGTTTCTAGTCAAAACTCAGCCAAAATATATTTTGAACAATGATATTTTTGTTATTTATAAAAAAGAAATTCATTTTCTTGGTTCACTTTGGTTTATAATTAACACAAAACTGAACTGATATAGTGAAAAATGAACCAAATTTTAAATTTTTGGGGTTAGTTTAGGGTTTCTCAATTGAATCACGCAATAGGCACTAACAACAATCAATCTCCATCATCTTCTGAAAATACACCAATACCTTGTGTCAACCTAGTCAGAGCAAATGAATGCATGCTTATGCTGCACTCTACGAGAGTCAGTAGATGCATGCTTGAATTGCTGCCTTCAATGGTTTGGTGGTTGATTAACCAATGGGCAACCACTTAGGTGCCATAGTACACACTATTCAATTTTCTGGAGTTGAATTTGCTGAGTTGGAAGATTATACGTAGCAACACCTATTTTTAATGTTAATTTATAAGGTGCTAAAAGGTGGTAGACAGTAGGCCACTGATATCGAGTAAGAAGGAGAGGCAGAAGTTGTGTGCAATAGGTGACTAAGGTGAAAAAGCAATGTCAAGTGGGCTAATAGAGGGAATTAGGGTTAATTTCTAATATTAAATAAACTAGCAACTTATAAAAAATTATATTTTTTTCATAGACCATCATGACCTCTTATATTTCTTGGGCCATCTAGAGAGTTTGCTTGGGCTCGTTTTTTAAAGGACCACCTAATATAGACTAACTAGCAACTAGGTGAAGCAATGCCTTGCCGAAAGCATCTACGTGGTCGCCTTTTAAAACAATGGATAGATTGCACCATTGTATTACTAGTTTAGTAGTTTATTCATTGGCATCATATTGTGTTAATGGGTAACTGGAATGGGATGCCTATTTGTGTATTCAATAGTATCTTGTGGTTATTGTATTTGGAGTAGGTTATGAATTATTATTTAGTATCCCCTCGGGTATTCCCCTTCCCTCTCTTCTCTCTTGTATGCTGATTGAGATACATGATTCCATACTGTGTCACCACCTTTCCCACACTAGTCAGTATAATGCATGAATAGCTAGGGTTTTGCATTAGGCACTTTAATTCATCAAGATTTTTGCATATGAAACTATGGAAGTTGGTATAACAGTGTCAGGATAGAATTATTTCTCAAATGTGCTCAAAAGGTCATCTTATGAGTAAAATAAATTGAATGTAAAAATTTACTACCACAATGGAAATCAATGGTGTCCTTTTCGATCATTCGGGCTCCTCCTTTCCAACATCTGCGATCACCTCCTAAATATCTCAAATCCGGTGACCTGAGAGGCAAATTGGTTAGGGTTGGCCGGCTCTATCGGCGTGGCCATTCCAACGCTCAGGTTAGTTCCGATCTAAAGTGGAAAACTAGCAAAGATATGAAGAAGAAAGAAAGAAAGAAAACTGAAAAGAAAGAGAGCTTGGGAGAAGAGTTGCCTCTACTTCCAAAAAGAAAATCATACCTCTCATTTACCTCTGTCGGCTCTTATATAGGCAACAGAAAGGAAGCTCCACGTAATATCTGACATTGTCAGGTCGTTAGGGGGTCAAGGGCGACATCTATTAGACCGTACATTGATATTGTCGGGCCGTTGGGAGGTGCAAGTTATCGGAGGTTGAGGCCGACTGGTCCAAGATGAAGACCAAGTTGGGAGTGCTCGGGAAGACTGATGAGTCAGAGTGCTCGGGATAGAACTCTGGTAACTCGGGAGGCGAGGCCTGGTGCTTAGGAAGAATAGCGAACCGGGGTGCTTGAGGTAGGACTCTAGCTGCTCGGGAAGTAAGATCACTTGTTCGGGAAAGGCGACCGGTGAGTCAGGCTCCTCGAGCAAGGACTCTGGCCATTCGGGGTGCTCAACAATGACTTCGGGTACCATCACATGTTCCCCTTTAAGTCGGACTGAGGAGCGAAGTCGAATGAAGTTCGATTAGAAGTGCTATCTCTCATTTACCTCCATCGGTCCTTATATAGGCAACGGAAAGGAATCTCCACGTAATACCTGACATTGTCGAGTCGTTAGGGGGTCAACGACGACAACCGTTAGACCGTACATTGATATTGTCGGGCCGTTGGGAGGTGCAAGTTGTCGAAGGTTGAGGTCGACTGGTCCAAGATGAAGACCAAGTTGGGAGTGCTCGGGATAGAACTCTGGCAACTCAGGAGGCGAGGTTTGGTGCTCGGGAAGACTGACGAGTCGGGATGCTCGGGGCAGGACTCTATCTACTTGGGAAGCAAGGTCAGAGTACTCGGGAAAGGTGACCAGTGAGTCGGGTTACTCGAGCAAGGACTCGGGGTGCTCGGCAATAACTCTGAGTACCATCACATACCCCCCTGCAAGTCAGACCGAGGAGCGAAGTCGAATGAAGTCTGATTAGAAGTGCTATATGTGAGAAGGGGAATAACTCCAGATACCATTAGAAATAAAAGAGAAAATCAAGATGCAAAGAGAGAAAAAAAATGGCTATCTAATTCAAGGAGTACCATCTTAATGATATGTTCACAATGAAGTGTATGTGCATACAAATTCATTACACGAGCAAATTGAAAGATACTGCTATCAGTTAGATTGATTGGATTCGATGAAGTTCATATTTAGCAATCAATTACTTATTTTCGTGATTTTATTGTTCCAGTTAATAATATTTGAAAGTCATTGAGAAATTAGGGACCACCACCATCTACAAAGATAAGACCAGTTGAGCAACATGAGAATGAAGGCCGCCAAACTTGATAGGCACGTATACACAACCCCCTAGAAGAGAAATCTTGACTGCAGAGCGAGCAAGGCTCTGTAACAAAAAAAGTTCCTTCTAATATGGTCCAGTCTCTAAATGATCAATGTAGGGAGCAGGAAACTAAATAAGTGATAGAACAACACCGTGGCAAGAATGCTACCGACTAGAGTGTGGTGCCTTCCAATAGAGTGTATTGGCATATAAGTTCATTACATAAACAAGATAAAAGATATTGCTACCGGTTAGATTGATTGGATTTGATAATGTTCATATTTGACAATGGATTACCAATTCTGTTGGTTTTGTTGTTCCAGTTAACATTTGAAAGCTATTGAAGTATGACATTCTATTGACTCATTTTGGTTGATTATAATAGAGCATAATTTTGTCTAATGTCTAATCAATTCATTTTCATACATATGAGAAGATAGCCATTTTCTGAGATTCCATTGTCCATCTATCTCCAGCCTCTTCTTTCATTGTATATCCGTTCCAGCTTCAGTTAATTTCTTCTTTTGCTTTCTGCTCCATTAATAGTATTACTTATTTCAGGCAGACTTGTTTATGGATGTAGCTTTTGATGCTGTGCATGAGGACATTAGGATTTTAGGAACAGTGCTACAAGCATTGAGCAATGAATTGTCAGGCAATATATCCTTACTCCCTGCAGCTGGAAGAACAGCTCACTACATCTGTCAGCAATGTGAGGCGTCTTTGCAGTTTCTTTTGTCCCTGTGCCAGCAAAAACTGTTCCAGGATCGTGTCTTAAGGAACAAGGTTGTGTATTCTATGAGGTGCATATGTTTAAGAAACACCCTCTATTTCAATATTATACACTACCTTCTACGTAAGTTACATGTTAGGATCCTAAATGCTAATAATATCCAACTTGACAATTGATCTCCCTCTGCAAGGGTTTGGTAATGGCAATTGATACAGCTGGTGGTTATCTTCCACTAAGTATTTCTTGTTGTATTGCATAGTCACATACAGAACTCTGATTCCTTGTTGATTGGATCAAGTTAGAGGAGTGACCATGTTTTTTTTTTTCCAAAATTCATCTCCCTTTAGCTTTTACCTGTACCTGTCAAGTTTAAATCTATTTCTCAAAGATTTACTGAAACCTGAATCAAAGCAGGAGCTATGCAAGCATGGTGGCATACTTTCCCTAGCTTATTCGATCCTGAAGTTAAATGTTCCACACAACTTTGAGAAGTCTCCTGACATTGTAGCTGCAATATCTAGGCTAAAGTCCAAAATTTTGTCTATTGTAAGTTTAACAAGTCAACCTTAGTTTGTACTCTGGTCTCACTACTAGATGTATCTTGACTTTAAATTATTTATCATCTGTACTATCTACAGTTACTGCAGCTTTGTGAATCGGAGAGTCTCTCTTATCTTGATGAAGTTGCTGGCTCTTCAAAAAGTATGCATCTTGCAAAAGCAGTTGCATTAGAGGTCAATTACATGAGATTGATTTTTTATTAAGAGTTCTTTATTTCTTTTGGGTTCAATCTGTTGCTGATTGGCTACTATTTGTTGGATTTAGTTTCTTGATTTACTGAGGGTCACATTTAGAAGTGAAGGAAAGCAACTTGATGGTCCTCAGTACAGGAGTAACCCCACAGGCTTGCTGCTCCTTAATGCGCTGCGTTTGGCTGATATATTTTCTGATGATTCAAATTTTCGATCTTTCTTCATGACCAATAGTGTAAAGAGGATTTTCTATACTCTCTTATCTTTTATCCATATTATCTACATCATCACAAATTCCTTATAATCTCTGTAGATTCCAGTTCTTGCTGATATCTTATCAGTTCCTCATGAAGAATTTTCCTTATGTTGGTGCTCTTTAAAAATACCAGTGGTAGAGGAAGATGCAACTCTAGAATACGATCCATTTATTGCAGCTGGTGTGGCATTGATTTCTCTTGATAATGCCAGTGAAAATTCTCACTCGGCAGCCTTTCTCCTGCCAGAAATTGATTCTACATGCCCTATTAATTTTAGTGGCATGCCGGTAGCCACATATGCTCAACAGAGAATATCATGTTTGGTCAAAATAATAGCAAATCTCCATGTTTTTGTTCCCAATATATGTGAAGGTTGTATCTTTAGAATTTTGACTTAAACTCTTGTGATATTTTAGCTAGTACATTTTGTTTATATAATTTATCCTTTATTGTGAAAAGCAGAAGAAGAAAGAGATCTTTTTCTCAACAATTTCCACAAGTATCTGCTTCAGGAGAATCCAGAATCATCAGGACACCATTCTGGTTTTAATATACAGAAGGCTACAAGAGTCTGTAAGAACTTAGGTAAGTTCTGTTTTCTTTACTTATACTAAATTTCATACCTTCAGAAAGAGGTTTATTGGCCAAGTGTGCTTTATTGGATTCTTCCCGTAATGCATGTCAATCTCAGGTTCTCTTTCTCGATATGCTATATCACTGACTCCGAACTGTTTAACTGACGAGGATGTTCTTCTTCTGAGGTAACTGAAAATATCTTTTCCATAGAGTACTTCCACTTTTGTGCAGCATCTTGTTCAATAAAATCACAGATGAATAATTTGGGCTGACTGATGATTGAAATTTTTGCTCGAGACTTGAAAGGCTTTGAATTTCTGGTATACATATTTTTAATATCTGGCTTGTTTGCACTTACTAGATATCATTTATTTTTGATTCATCTTCTATGTGATCTTAAATAGAAATAGGTTTCTTAATTACAGTTCAGACTGGATTCTAATCCATAGTTAACATTGAAGCTAATGCCATAATGGTGCAGGACAAAAGCAATTTTAATCTTTTTTACTATTTTATCGAACTAGGATTTTAGGGGTATTTTTATCTTTCATAGGGTTAGGGTTTGAGGTTATTTAAACTATTTGTTTAGTTGTTTTTGGGACAGTTTTGATCAATCAGAATTTGCGGCCATGTCGTTTCTTCCCAAACGTCGAGTTTGGTTGTCTATCTTCTGGTATTCTATGGAATGAACAGGTTTTAGAAGATTGCTTTCGGTATTCGTGCGTGAATCAACGGATTCAATAGTTATCCGCTGCATCAGTTGTTATTAGTGCTTAGTTGATCTTGTGGAATCATGCCTCCAAGAAGACAGCAACGTGTCGACTACGCTTTTGATCGTGATATGGGGCAGTGGTTTCGAGAGATGATCGACGGACAATGTAATATGTTTGTGGATCAGATAGCAGAGAGGATGAGAATGTTATTGGGGAACCAGAATAGAGGAAGTCCAGTCCAATGCAAAACCAATCACCGGATAAATTCGGAGGAGGAAGAGAATATTTTTTATGAAGAGGAAGGAATTTTTTATTATAAGGAAGATGTGGATGATAAGATCGAAATAGTTGGTGATCCAATTTATGATGATGATGATAGGGTGGATGAAGTTGTTGATGAAAAATTGGTATGGATCTTTGAATTGAGAAAGAAGCAAAATAAATTGAAAATGTTGATATGGATGAACTTCAAGGTTTTGATATGGTTGATGACAGCGTGTTCCAGACTTTTGGAGAATTTGAGAATATAATTTTTGGTGACAAGGTTATTATGGAGGATCTAATAGAGTTAGGGTTTCTGTTCCAGGGGATTTCTTTCTTCTTTCATTCTCCAATTCTCTTGTCGGATTTAACCATGGCGATTGAATAAGAGAATAAGAGCAAGCTGCATACTCAGTCGAAGCTCTTCATCCATATTGTGCCCGACAAGGCCACGAACACCTTGCCCATCATTGATAGTGGTATCGGCATGATGAAGTCCGATCTCGTCAACAATCTCAGTACCATTGCTCGGTCTGGCACTAAGGAGTTCATCGAGGCTCTCACGGTTAGGGTTGACGTCAGCATGATCGGCCAATTCGGTGTTGGGTTCTATTCGGCGTATTTGGTGACTGAGCGCGTCGTGGTCACCACTAAGCACAACAACGACAAACAATACGTTCGGGAGTCACATGTTAGGGGTTCGCTCACGATTACACCGGATACCTCAGGGGAGAATCTCGGAAGAGGGACAAAGATCACTCTTTTCCTCAAGGAGGACCAGTTGGAGTATCTCGAGGAATGCCGCTTGAAAGATTTGATCAAGAGGCACTCTGAGTTCATCAACTATCTCATCTCCCTCTGGATAGAGAAGACCATAGAGAAGGAAATCTCAGATGACGAGGATGAGATGACTGAAGCATTCGATCCACGGGATTGCTCTCCTCATAGGAACACTGAACTCTTTGAAATTCCTGAAGTAGCTGAAAATATTCATATTTCTGCAAAGGAATTCTCTACTAACATTATGATGGAAAGCAATTGTAGAAGCAACAAATGTCATTTGATGATTATTCTTTTGATAATGTAAATGACCCAATCCTTAAGTCAAACAACAATGACAAGAATACCATCGTGAAAGATAGGCCTCGCCATGATCTATCAGATAGTAGTCGAAAACTTACCAAACAGAAAACCAGAAAGACTATCAACTCAGAAAACTCTGAAGGGAGAACAGGTAGTGGTAAAAGGGCAAAAACTACAAGCTCTGTTGAAGCAATGTCTTTGAGAAAAGTAGAAGTTGCTAATTTATTTGAGCATGAATCCCTCAAAGGCTCCAAGCCTAATGGTTATAATTCAATGCCGTCCGATGATTTTTTGCACGGTGGAAAGAATACAGATAACTATGGAAGAATTGTTGCAACTGAAAACTTGGGTAGTGTGAGCCCAAGACCTGATTTTGCTTCTGCTTTAGGCCTTGAGCATCCTTGTAAAGAAATTGGAGAACTCAGTAAGAAAATGGTTCAGATTTAAAAGAAAAGCTTAGCAGAGCCACTAAAAAATTTGAGTGGAGCATCATTGTTCATAGTCATCGTCGCCGGGTTGATCTTGTGTCAACATCACACCGAGAAGACGACAATGCATCGATACTGCTTCTGATGATGATATGATCAACAATTCGAGGGTGAATTTTCTCCAACCTGAGGAGAATGGTGCGGGACAGAAGCAATTTTAATCTTTTTTACTATTTTATCGAGTTAGGATTTTAGGGGTATTTTTATCTTTCACAGGGTTAGGGTTTGAGTCTATTTAAACTATTTATTTAATTATTTTTGGGACAGTATTGATCCATAAGAATTTATGGCCACTTAGTTTTTTCCCAAACGTCTAGTTTAGTTGTCTATCTCCTAGTATTCTACAGAATTAACATGTTATAGAAGATTGCTTTCGGTATTCGTATGCGAATCAACGGATTCAATAATTTTCCACTACATCACATAATTTCATCATTCATTCCAAATCTGTTATGAATGCTTACTGGACAGTTTGTAATGCCTAAAGTGGCCTCTTTCACAACCTCTCACCTTGCTATGATTGTCATAGTACCATCTCAACGGTGAGCTTGCCTGGCTCTCCCAGTCAATACTTAGATCTCCCCAATAACTCGATAGAGGGTGGGAATTGGGAAGTTTGTGATAATTTTTGTTACAAAAGTGCATTCAAATAGGTGATATTAATCTAAGTGCGCTGGCCTTTAAGAATGTGGCCTTTACGAAGCAATTTTATTAGAAAGATATGAGTAAAAATGCATTTAGGTACCTTCTTCTGTAATTACAATTTAATAAACAATACGGGTTAAGTGTAAATGGTAGTCCGGTGCACAAAGTTTCTACCAATATGGAGTTTTGGGGAAGGATTTATTCTATGTAGTCTTACCCTACATTGCAAGAGATTGTTTTCGCGATTCAAACCTGTGACCACCAGATCACATATCATTACGCCAAGGCTGCCTTCATATAATATTGATAAGTGTACAATTGTATATTGTTATCCGAATTTATAATTGTATGTCGACACCTTAACATGACATTAGTATGAAAGACTATTTAACATTGATGAATGCAGATTACTCTACCGATTTACACTGTTTTAGTATTAGGAAATATCTCATGTAAAGGATGAATTTGGGAGAGATGAGAATATGAAAATGAAGGTGAGTACACTTGAGAAATATTAGTAACTAAGAGCAATTAGGTGTGAAGATATAATAATATGAGAGAAATATCTCGGAATGAAGCAAGCATATCTTGGGATAAAATTCATTTGGTTAATCCCAAAATATTTATCATAAAGTAAAATAATTTAAGCTTTCAAATCTCAAGCTATGTTAGAATGTCAATATTTGACCAAATAATACAATTTTTGCACCGTGTTGTGCTGGTATGATTTCTAGATTTAATTGCTTTCAAATATAAATCTTTACCAATTAAAAAATAGTTTGCATCAATATTTAAGAGCAATAAGTTATAAATTATTACATGTATCCTAATGCAACACCAAAATCGAGCCCAAATTTCTTAGTAATGCAAAGGGCATGAAGCCCTGCACTCTCCTTCTTTGCATAATCTACTAAATTGCAAAATAAATATCCACTAGCTATCAAAATAGTAAATACACCATCAGTAACTTCAAAATATCTAGTTAGCAGTCAATGAGCATGTTTGAACTCATCCATCAGATGTGAACCCCTGCATTCAATTTGGTTCAGCTTTAGTTTGGCCATAGGATTTTCAATTTAAACTTCATTCAAGTCTGGTTTGCACCTAAAGTGAGATTAAATTGATTCTTTCCTAACCACAATATTAACTGGCCAATTCCGCATCCAGTTAACCCTCCAAAACTTACATCAAAGTCTAGAGTTTGGTCTGACATTGGTTTCAGTGGTTAGTTGGATGGGAGTTTTGTTCCCTTTTCCCAGCTCCTCACTCAATTCCAAACCCATGTCTCTTCCCTCATCCCCCTTCATTGTTTGAAGAGGGCAAGGTGGATGAGATGATGCAGCGAGGCCCACTTCTTGCACCCAGTGGAGCAGCCACATAGGTGGGGATGTTGACAACATGGATCTCTTCTCAGACCTGTCTCAAATCAGCGTGGTTGACAATGGTGATGACAAAGGTTGATGGAATGGAAAGCTGAATTCCCCAGGGTACAAAAGGCTCCACCTTTGATCAGATCCATTGTGGCTACGGTGCTTGAGGATGAGATTACAATGCCTCCAGTATTACAACAAAGGTTCTCGTGCCAATTGTTTTTCAGACTGATTTTTGCCCCTCATCTCAAGCAACATGGGACCAAAACTACAAATCATGGTTTACATAACAATTTGCAATTCCAATGCTTCTCGCCAATTTGTGAACAAACAGAATGGATTTTTTTTGTGGCTTAAATCTGTCTTGCTATCCATTTCCCCTCTTTCTATCACAACCATGTTACTATGCTAGTTTTATTTTCTCAAATAGACCACACAAATTCCCGAGGACTAAGTTTATAATCTCCATGGAAGCGCTAAACAACAATTCACAATTTGTCAAATGTCTATGGTATAGCTGATAGCTACATCAAAGTTTAAGCAAGGCTATGCTTCCATGCATGCAACTACAAATCTTGTGAGGTAGCCATCACCGTATATGCTCGTTCAAGTATGTGACTGTAGGTGCAGCTTCGTGAACTTGGATTTAATTACTCTATTCATTTATGCAGTTTCAACTAAATTAAATTGCCTGGTTCTATGAAGCTGATGTTATATCCAGCAGATAGATGTTCCACTGAAAATATTGCCCTAGAACTTTCCATAATTTCAGAAAGTCTTTTGGTGTTGGATGCCATTTGTTTTTCAGTCGATTATATTCATTACACTTATTGTTGCTTAATATTCATCTGCAGTAAATATGCTGATGAGCTGCAGAAGTTAACTCGTGCAAAAGTGGGAGACAATTTTTTTCAGGTAAAAGAAGCCTATAGAAAATTCCTTTTGGTTCATGTGACTTGGTTTTATTTATCTTTCTTCTTTAGCTAAGACTATCTTGCTTTAAGGATAAGCATCTAATTCATTGGCTTGTGTCATCTTCAGGAAACCGTAGTCAAAGTGGAAGGAGAAGACGTGAAACCTGAGTATGGGTCTCTTGTGCAACAGTCTTCTCTAAGTGTGCCAAAGAATTCCATCTCCAACTTTAGTAGAAGCCACCAGGTAACTTGAAAGTCTTGTTTCAAAAAAAGGTCAAATTTGTCTGATTGATCAAGCCAAGATGTGATGGACCTCACAGTCTTTGTTACATTGCTAACAGGAAACAGAATATGCTACAGGGAATTCATCATCTTTTACAAGAAAACAAGATGAAAGTGCTTGGGAAGATGGTCCAAAACTTAGCCATAATGATGTTGATGTCAAAGGCAAAATTAGGGAAATTTCAAGGTGCCAAGATTTGCTGCAGCAAAAGGTAATGAGACATTCAGCAAACGACCAATTTGAGGAATTTGAGGTCAATCATGAAAGAAAAAGGAATTCAGTGGATCAACCTGAGTCTCTGAGAGGTGGAGAGAAAGAGAACACTGAGTCTGAGTTGAAAGGTACAGGACTTCACCTGAACAAGATGGACTTTGACACAATGCCTGACAATAGACATTTTCCACAATCTGAGTATCTAACAGAAAGTTGCCTCCCAGAAGATGAAAAAGCAGAAAATGGCCAGGGTGAGGAAAAGCAACCAAGAAAGAGAAAGCGAAATATTATGAATGAGATGCAGATTTTAATGATTGAGAAGGCTCTATTGGACGAACCAGAAATGCAAAGAAATCCAGCAGCACTGCAGGCATGGTCTGATAAACTAAGTTTACAGGCATGTAATAA
Organism: Curcuma longa; assembly: GCF_044706935.1. Lineage (NCBI taxonomy): Eukaryota > Viridiplantae > Streptophyta > Magnoliopsida > Zingiberales > Zingiberaceae > Curcuma > Curcuma longa. The sequence continues at coordinate 5,777,775 of NC_133874.1, forward strand.
ATCTTCATACCATTTTCTCTCTTTGGATATTTAGGAATTCTATAACAAAAGCTTGAGTTAAAAACTTTTTCAGGGCTCAGAAATTACAGCATCTCAGCTAAAGAATTGGTAAGAGCTATCACTTGTGTACTGCTTTTTTATACATATGATAGGGTTTCTGATTGAGGCCTTTTTGTACTTGCACAGTGTTGTAGTCTCTTTTTCCACTAGAAACTATCAGACAACAAAGTTGATTTTGTCTTTATTTGAACAGATGACTTTATTTGTATATTTCATGGATAAACATATCGTGTACTCATTGAGTTTTACTGATCTACTTGAATCTTCAGTTCTTCACATCTCAAAATGCTAGTTTTTATTTGGGTCATGAGCTGGACTCTTGATAATAATATACAATTGTTCTTGGGAAGACATCAGGCTATGGCTTATGCACAATTTCCACTTTCAAGTCTCTTGTCTAATATTACTCGATTCTTCAAGTTATTCTCGTGCTTTAACAAACCAACTACTTGTGCAGGGTAAACAATAGGAAAGCTAAGCTTGCCCGAGCTGCAAGAGAGGCCCGTGCTCCATCCGAAGGGGATATTTCCTACCCAGACAAGTCAAGCGGTCCATGCTCTTCTCATTTTTGTGATTCCCCTGAGAGCCCCACTGAAGAAAACTATGCTGCCCCTGGTAGAGGAATCTCCCACCAATCCATTTCCAGAACAGGTAGCATAGTAACAAGATCAGCCAGATGCGAGGATATGGACATGAGTACACCAACTGATTTTGTCCACAGGTCTCAGCAAAATCAAGCACCCTTGAGACCTCATTTGTTCGAGCCAGGTCAGTTGGTCTCAATGGAAGATGCCGAAGGTAACTTGGTTGGCAAAGGACAGATCATTCAGGTGGAAGGTAGATGGCATGGGAAGAGCTTAGAAGAAAGTGGCATATGCATTGTGGATGTTACAGAGCTCAAAGTTGAGAAATGGAAGGAGGTGCAACACCCTTCCGATGCAGCGGGGCATACTTTCGAGGAGGCCATGGCGAAAAACAGTGGCATGATGTGGGTGGCCTGGGATGCAGCAAGGCTTGCTCTGTTGCCTTAGCATATAACATCTCTGCCAAAAGGTAGAAGTGCAGGAAGATAACAAAGCCGATGATTTAGATTAAAGGTGTTTCAGATAATCGAAGTCTGTTAGCTAAAATGCAAATGCTCTTTTGTCGAACCGAATTCTATTATGTATTTTCTGCAAGTATTTATATGTGAGGAGGTACTTATCATTGCCGGTCCCAAGCCCGGATAAAGGAGGAGGGTTGCGTTAGGTTGACAGCCAGCGTTAAACTAAGGCAAACACTCATGAATGGATCCATTAAACTATTGTGTTAATGCTAGGATGTTCCCCGGAAGGAACGCGTTGCAGGGTCCGACTGTAACGTCTCGGCAAGGACCGTTACATCTCCATGAGAACTTGGGTGTAGTGTTAAATGAGCAAAAGTCTCACACCATAGGTTGGGTAAAAATAAAAATTATAGGAAAATTAATAGGCTAAGATTTGGAACATGGAATATAGGAACCCTTACTGGTAAAACAATGGAGGTAGTAGATACGATGATTAGGAGAAGAATTAGTATTTTGTGTGTACAAGAGACAAAATGGGTAGGCGAAAAGGCAAAGTTGATAGAGAACTCGGGTTATAAGTTATGGTACACAGGGAAGAGTAAAACAAGAAATGGAGTTGGTGTTATTGTAGATAGTTCGTTAAAGGATGAAGTTGTAGGAGTAAATTAAAGGATGAAGTTGTAATTAGTGTATATGCACCTCAAGCAGGATTAGATGAAAATACCAAATCAAGGTTTTGGGATGACCTAGATGAAGTATTACAAAATATTCCATCAAATGAAATGATTTTAATAGGAGGTGATCTAAATGGACATGTTGGAGTGAAAAATGAGGAATATGAGAGGGTGCATGGAGATTATGGGTTTGGAACAAGAAATGAGGAAGGTAAAACTATACTGGATTTTGCGATAGCATATGATCTTATACTAGCTAATACGTTTTTTAAGAAAAGAGAAGAACACTTGATCACATTTAAAAGCGGGAATAATAAATCGCAAATTGACTTTCTTATGGTTAGGAAGAGGGATAGAAAGATTTGTAAAGATTGTAAAGTCATTCCTGGAGAAAGTTTAACTACCCAACATAGGTTAGTAGTATTGGATATACGTCTTAAGCATAATATCCATAAAAAGAAAATATCCACTACTCCTAGAATTAAGTGGTGGAAGTTGAAGGATGAGAAACAAAACATATTTAAGGAGAAGGTAGAAGGACAAGTATTAGGTGAAGTATACGGTGACCCTACTACGACATGGGATAAAATGGTATCAAAGTTGAAAATAATAGCCAAGAATATACTCGGCGAGTCAAAGGGGCATGTACCACCAAGTAAAGAATCTTGGTGGTGGAATGAGAAAGTACAGGAAAAAGTGAAGGAAAAACGAATAGCCTATAAGAAATTATATATTTGCAAGAATGAAGAAAATTTAAAAAAATATACATTAGCTAAGAAAGAGGCTAAAAAAGCAGTGAATGAAGCTAAAAATACAACTTTTGAGCAGTTATATCGAAAATTAGATACAAAAGAAGGAGAAAAAGACATTTATAAAATAGCTAAAGTGAGAGAGAGGAAGACAAAAGATATTAGCCAAATAAGATGTATTAAAGATGAATGCAATAGGGTATTAGTAAATGATGGAGAAATAAAAGAGCGGTGGAAGAGGTATTTTCATCAACTTTTTAATGAAGGTGTAGGTGATCAACTTAACTTAGGTAATTTAAGCAGGTCAAATGAGTATAGAAATTTAAATTTTTACCGTAGAATTCAAATTTCAGAAGTAGAACAAGCTTTAAACGGAATGAAAAATGGAAAAGCCGTTGGGCCAGATGATATCCCGATAGAGGTATGGAAGTGCCTAGGGAAACAAGGTATTGAATGACTTACAAAATTATTTAACATGATATTGAAAACAAAGAAAATGCCAGATCAATGGAGAGTAAGTACTCTAATTCCCTTATATAAGAATAAGGGGGACGTACAAAATTGTGCAAATTATAGGGGCATTAAATTAATGAGTCATACCATGAAACTTTGGGAAAGAGTAATAGAAAAACGATTAAGGAAAGAGACTATGGTCACCGAAAATCAATTTGGGTTTATGCCTGGTAGGTCGACAATAGAAGCTATACATCTTCTCAGGCAACTAATTGAAAAGTATCGTGGGCAAAAGCAAGATCTACATATGATATTTGTTGATTTAGAAAAAGCTTATGATAGAGTCCCAAGGGAAATTATATGGAGAATTCTAGAAAAGAGGGGTGTTAGCGTAGTATATATTGACCTAATTAAGGATATGTATGAGGAAGTAACGACTAGAGTGAAGACTTCAGGCGGATTAACTGAAGCATTTCCAATAAAGATAGGGTTACATCAAGGGTCAGCTCTAAGTCCTTATCTTTTTACACTAATCATGGATGAACTTACTGGACACATTCAAGATACCGTACCATGGTGCATGTTGTTTGCAGATGATATTGTATTGGTAGATGAGACACGTGAGGGAGTAAATGCTAAATTAGAATCTTGGCGAGAAACACTAGAAGAGAAAGGTTTTAGGCTTAGTAGAGTAAAGACAGAATATATGGAATTTAAGTTTAGCAATATTGAACGTAATGAGACAAGTATTAAAATAGGAGATGATGAGTTGTCTGGAACTGAGAGTTTTAAATATTTAGGATCATTTTTGCAAGCCGATGGAGGGATTGAGAGAGATGTCTTACATAGAATACAAACAGGATGGTTGAAGTGGAGGAGAGCATCAGGTGTTTTATGTGATCGTAAAGTGCCTCTAAAACTTAAAGGAAAGTTCTATAAAACGGCAATTAGACCTGCCATGTTATATGGCGCTGAATGTTGGGCTATGACTCGAGCACATGAGCAAAAGATGAGAGTTGCGGAGATGAGGATGTTAAGATGGATGTGTGGACATACGAAGATGGACAGAATAAGAAATGAGAGCATTAGAGAGAAAGTTGGAGTTGCATCTATTGAGGGAAAACTCCGTGAGACACGTTTAAGGTGGTACGGACATGTACTTAGACGACCGATAAATGCTCCAGTTAGGCGGTGTGAAACTATGACAAATACGCATATCAAACGAGGGCGAGGTAGACCAAAAAAGACTTGGTTAGCAACAATAAAACAAGATAAAATTTATTTAAATATAAATGATGATATAATAGGAGATAGAGCTCAATGGCGTAAAAGGATCCATATAGCCGACCCCACTTAGTGGGATAAGGCTTGGTTGTTGTTGTTGTTGTTGTTGTATTTATCTAGTAAGTTTGGATCAAATACAAGTTTGGGATTGACAGTAACCTCTCAAGTTGAACAAGTAGGAGTTTACTTCTCATTCTCTTCATAGGTCAAATTAGCGTGTTCCTAACAACAAGCATTAATCCATTATCATGTTATATTTGTCAAGTTATTTGCTAGCATATATTGTTCAACAGTATGAGATTAAAAATCTGAGATGATGTTGGATGAGAAACTGTGCAGATCGTCCATCTTTAAAATTAATCATAAGAATTGGAAACATGAATTATAAAAAAAAATTGATAGACTTAGGTCAGAATACACAGATAAAGGCTGCAAAAGATCATCAGTTTCACGGTAAACCAGTACAATCAAAGAGAGTTTGTTAGCTTGCTCCCTTAAGGCAACGAATCATACTGCTCTTCTTCCCATTGTCTAAACTGGTTTGGGCGAGGGAGAGGAGACATTGAGGAGCCGGTCGGGTAGCAAAGGAGGAGGAGGAGCAGGAGCATTCGAAGAGGCCGAGAGGGAGGCCCAAAGTTTAGCTAGTTTTTAGTCCCACATCGCTCGTTGTTGAGCTGCTTCCTGCCAGAAATGCTATAAATAAGTGCGAGGTGCAAAACAGTGAATCCACGCAGCTGCGAGGTGAACACAAAGCGAATTATTCTTTCGCCTTTTACTAAAGAATACCGTGTGTTCGCCTCATCAAGCAGCATACGCTAATTTTTGAAGGGGTTTCTTCTATAAGAACCCCGATAAATTAAATTTAAAATTTTTCTTATGTTGGTTTTTGACGGTTGTGGTTTTAAAGAAGCTTTTTTTTTAAATGTATGTTAAGTTTTTTTTAATATGATATTAAATCGGTAATCTTTTAATTAAATATTAATGGAGTTGTTTTGATTCAAAATGATAATAAACCTTAAAAAAATCCAGTATTTTTTGTTATTATTTGTTTTTTTTAAAAAAAGTTGTATTATTTTGCTCCCAAATTGTTTATTAGTGACATTGAGATTTATATTTTTCATGCAGAACCATCACTAAATAAAGAAATTTATATATAACAGGATCTTCCAATTGCACACAAGCAATACTATAACAAATTAGCTTGTCAACCGTTGTATTTGAACAAGTAGTGTGGTTTAATCTATTATATTTATGTTTGTTTAACATATATAAAAATAATTAAATAAATAAGATTAAATAATTTATTAATAAATTTACATATATATATTCTCATTAATATTATGAATAAGGATTATGAATTTATTCAATAATATTTATTAATAAATTTTTTTATCAATATTATCAAATTTAAGAATCAAATAAATTTAAATTTATAAAATTTTTAAATAATCAAATAGATTTGTATCGAAAACTTGAAAATATTTAAATATGTAAAAAATCAAATCAAATTTAAATAATTATTTTTAATTGTTTAATTTATTTTAAATTTGATTTAATTTGACTCAATTAATTTATTAAATATATTTAAATATTATAAAATTTGACTCATTTACCGTCATAAACATAAAGATGGTTAACCGTGGTGCGTGAGAATGAAAATCAAAGAGAGCAAGTAGTTGCAAGCATACAATCAACACGACAATCAGTGGCTAATCTAATGAACGAAATATAGAATGAGAAAGTTTCCTTAGTTTCCTTTAAGGAAGTGAGGTACCATTGCTCCCTGATCCACCAAACCCTACTGGGAATTTCCAAGATTTCTTCATCGATTGCAAAAAAAAAAAAAAAAAAAACTCTCTCTTTATTTCAGCCTTTTGCTATGGGTTAGCTCGGAGTTGAGATTCTCGGAGACACCAAAGAAGACATAGAAGAAACATTCTCGTCCAAGGTACTCTACGCAGCTTTCTTCCTCAACAACGCTATGAATTGTATTGCTGGCCTTCTCATTGTCTATGCTCTCTTCAGCAAAGATCCCTCCTTTCCGTCTCCCTCCTCGCCTACGTATCCATCTAAACTGAGACTCCAAGAGCCGCTAAACAAGATCCATCGCCTTCCTCTCGTCATCGGAAGACAGCGGCGGGGGTCTGGGAGTGCTGGGATTTGCAGCAGAGGTAAAAATGGGCGTTTGGTTCGGGATTTTGGGCGAAGGGAAGAAGAGGCGTCGAGGAGGGAGGAGGAGGAGCGTCCGAAGGGCACAAGGGGCAGGGCGCGTCTGAGGAGGGCCATATGCTCGCAGTGTTGAAGGTCCATCATGTTGGTTTAGGGATGCCAATCTAAGATTGAAGTTTAGCTAGTTTTTAGTCCCACATCGTCTGTTGTTGAAGCACCTCTTTCGAGAAACACTTTAAATTGGTGCCAGTTCTGCTGTTTCAAAACACGCAGCTGCGTGGCGGACACAGAGCGAATTATTCTTTCGCCTTTTACTAAAGAATACCGTGTGTTCACCATCTTAAGCAGCATACGCTAATTTTTTGAGGGGCTGTTTTATCTAAAATAGCCCTAACAAAGGCGTTGTAAATGTTTTTATCTAGGATTATATATTCAAATAAAGATTATTTTAGACTAATTTTTGAAAGGTATCTGTTTCTTTACATTTTAGGCTAAACTTCTATACTATTTCCAACTACCAAAAATATTCAAAGTCCTGATCATGTTTTTGTAATATTTAAAATGTAATACTGAGTAACGTGTCATACGAAGTAAATAAAATATGATTGTTATAATTAGATCCATTACATTTTAACAGACCTTAAAATCGTAAAAATCAAAAGATAGATGAAATATTTATATTATAATAATTATATATATAATTATTAAAATAAATATTATTAATATTGATCAAAATTAAATAGTTATATGGTAATAATTGCTATATTTGTATAGCAGCTATTGAGATGAATCACGATTCTAATAAAAAAGATGTTCTCATGATTTTTACCTAAATTGTTTTAATTATAATTTGTTTTGATCAAAATATAATTAAGTTACTAAATATAGCTAAAACCTGGACCAAATAATTTAATATGGCCACGAATACGTTTCATACATTGAATATTTAATTTAGTGCGCAATTAATAATTTTAGGAGCCTAATCATGTGCTTTACCAAAAAAAACTATAGTTCAATATAAATCTTTTCCCGACAGCCTAATAATAATGGTTACTAATAGATATCATTATCTAAATATTTAATTTTAGGTGCATCTAGTGGGTTAAATTAAAGAGTTCAATATAAATCTATTGCTTTTAATCAACCAAATCTTTAGTTTGGTGGTTAAAGAGTTAGATGATTAATTCTAGGCTTGAGTTCTAAACTTACTTATTTTCAAAATTAATTAATTAATTAATTCTAATTTGTCAATCAATGAAGGCCCTGCACTGGTTGAATGATTACAAAAATAATATATATTTTAAGAACAGCACAGGGCACTGTCGGCACAAGCTATTGCCCTAATAATATTAAAGGTTGACTGGGCACTTATATTTGCTTGTACTTCACTCTAAAAACAAAAACAAATAGCTTTTTCAGTGAATTTGAACAAATTTGGGAAAAAAATAAAAAGGATGCTTTAATTTTTTTTCTAAATCATAAAAAAGGCATCTCATCCCATCCTCCACCGTTGCAAAATAACACATCTATCCTCCAATATCGTATTTCTATATTATTATCTTCAACCATCTAGTTCCATAATTTAATTATATAAACAAAACAAATCTACACGATAGTTAGAGACGGATTTAAGTAGGAATTATCCTGGGCAGTAGCCCAGCCCTATGAGTCTTATAATAATTTATCATTGATAGATATTTTTGAAAGGGTTGGTGGCGCAGTTGGCTAGTAGTAGGTCTTATAGCTTGAGAGTTCGAGCCTCTCTCATCCCATTTTTTGATAAAGATTACATAATATAACTTTAATCATAAATGAATCCAAGTTGGGCTATTTTGGATTCTAATCTAATTTTAAAAAAATTACATAAGATTATTTTGGACTCTAATCTAACTTTAAAAAAATTAGATACATATTTGTAGTCTACAATTTGGTATAAAAAAAATTAATGAATTCTTTTTTTGTTTATTATATTTTGATGTTTAACTCATCCTTTTTATACCTAAAGTCAGCACAGTCCATCTTTAATTTCTGGATCCGTCCCTGACGATAGTAATTACAATTTCACAATTGTTGCATTAAATCATAAAGGGCCCTTTTATTTTTAATCAAAAGGGCACCCACTTGACTTAACGGAAACTATTAAATCTGTTGATTCGTACACGAATATCAAAAATAATTTTTCAAAATTTATTAATTCGATAATAGAATACTAAGAATTAGGAAAGCAAACTCATCGTTCCCAAAAGAGATAGTGGAAATATTATTAATCAGCTAAAAAATTATCTTAAAATAACTAAATAAATGTTTAAGTAAATTCAAAATCCTAACTTAGAAAAGATAGAAATACCTTTCAATTCTAAACCCAAAAATTACTAAAAAGAATAACAAAAATATTGAGAACCTCTAAAAAACCCTAAATAATATTTTTTAGATTTGACTCATAATAAATATATATTTTTGAACGAGGTTTGATTTGACATAAATAATGTCTAATATCTAAATCAAAAAGTATGATCTTCGAAAATTTACTCTATTGTTCCTACATCACCACCCCACCATCCTCCACTGTAAAATGACACATTTATCCTCCAATATATTATTTCCACATTATTATCTTCTGCCATATAGTTCCATCAATCAATTGTTGAATAAGACAAGTTTGCATTATAACAGCTACAAAACTGTAACTATTATAACAAATCATCAAAGGGCGTCTCTTTTTTATTTTTAATCAAAAGGGTGTGCCAATCTCACCATCCTCTCGCATAAAATGACACATCTGCTCTATAATATATTGTTCCCATATTAGCATCTTCTATCATCTGATCTCATCAACTAATTGTACGAACAAGACAAGTCCGTGTTGTAGCAGTTACGAATCTGTAACTGCTATAATATTGTAGCAATTATAATTTTCGTAACTGCTACAGTAGTTATAACAACTACAGTTCGTAACTACTACAACATAGATATTATTGAACTAGACAAATTTGTATTGTAACAATTATAAAATCGTAGTTGCTACGATATTGGAGTACATAACTACTACAATATAAATGTTATTGAACAAAATAAATTTATATTGTGACAATTCAAATTTTATAACTGCAATAATATGAATATTATTAAACAAATTAAATCCATCCATCTGATATTGTATTTAATGCATGTGAGATAATAATGTCAATTAGTATATTTAAGGATAACTTTATTATTTTATAAAGACTAGTCGGATGAGACATCCTTTTATTAAAAATTAAAAAGGGACATCAACTTGATAATTCCAAAAAAAATCGCTTCTTTGATTTTTGCCTAACAAATTTTAACGAAAATACAAGAAAAACCTAGACAAAAATCACAAAGAAACAACTAAGAGGATCAAAATTTGAATCAATAGACTTTTATCGACTTTTAAGTAGGTATAAATTGTATTCCGAATTTTTTTTTACGTGCAGATGAGACCGCTTGGATTGGACCATGAACCATGTGCTTTGGGTCCAACATGGTTCAGCATAAATTTGAGTTCAAGATTGCTGCAAAATTTAGATGGCCATCATCATCAGAAATGCCATATTCTGCAAGGTCCAACTGATCATTTTGTCTGTCCCAATCTTCTGGAAACTCACAGCACACTTGCTACATTTCAATGTCTTGATGTTGATAATTGTCTCTATTCCCTCCCTCCTTAGGACAGACAGAGACAGACCATGATGCAAACACTTCACCTTCCAAGATTACAGCCCTAAACTCATTTGGACAAAGTGCTCCAACAAACAGATGCCTCAAAATTGTCAATTGCTTTTATGATCAATCATCAATACAAAATTAATATATTTTGTAGGTTTTTTGTGTTCTTCCCATATTAACTTATATAATTTAATTAAATTGTTTTTTATGTTTTTCCATATCTAATATTCATAATATGTTAAAAATAAAACATATATATATATATTTAAAAAATGAAAATAATAACGTTGATAATTGAGCTCAATCAAAGTTTGACTCGAGCTTGATAAAATTTTTAATAAACAAGTTTGAACATAGTTCTACCTACTAGTATTATACCCTCCAGCTGGTTCTAGCTGGCTTTACTTTTATAATTGTATTTTTTTTTTCAAGAACTGGACATGATAATAGGAACACTAACCTAAATCCTTAGCTGTTTCAACAAGTTGTCCTTATTTTTCTTTCTTCTGTAAGAAACTGGGTGAAGCATGTTTGCCTCCAGGACAATGAATCCAGTGAACCTCCATGATATAAGAACTTGCCTAAATAAAGCCAAGATTTTATTTTCCTCACAGAATCAAAGAATAAGTCAAGACTGTATTTACAAATTCCAAAGAAGCTAAAAAAAGAATAATAATATAGCTTCCAGAAAAAGTCAACACCTAATTGTAAAAATTTGAACAAAAACAACACAAGGACAGGCAATTAACTTTATGTATTCAACATCTTTAACACCAAAAGAACTATGCAAATATTTCACAAAGACTAGGAAAGTATTTGTGAGCCCTTTCCCTTAGGGAACCTCTCTCTACTCCAGCACCTAAGATTGACACCTAAACACTAAATTGTTAACTTTACCAATTTTGCAAGCTTGAAGTAGATCTTTGATTCTATGAAACAATTGTTCTGTACCTCTAGATCATCATCATGCACTGGCTAAATCTGCAAGTAAATTGTAACTATCTAATTCCCTCAAATCAATCAGGAAAGAAGTATTTGTCACAATAATTGATGCTAGTACATTAAAATGCTCCTCACTCACCTCATGAAGACATCTTTGCATCCATACCAAAAATAAAGAGCTTTCAAAGTATAAACACTTGAATCTTTGCCAAGAAAAAGATTGACTTTACTAATTGATACTTCATCTTTATTGCATATGAAAGCAAATATCAATGTAAAACCTAATTGCAGAAACAGCTTCTTTTTTGCATCAGATCTAGATGTAGAAAGCAGGAAGTGGGCAAACTATCAAGCATCAAATTTAAGGAAATTAGTTTTTCTTTACACGAATCGTATATTACCTGTTTACAACACCAATCGAACAACAGCATCATCATCAATTACAGCAACAATTATTGAAAACTACGACAGAACAAGCAAAACCACATACCAAATTCCTCTTTTCTTCCTCATTAAAATGGTATTTCCCCACGCCGGAGCACAGATCTGCAGGATCCATCTAACTTCGGCACTGGGTGATGGCGGAGCAGCTGCGGGAGTAGGGGTTAGCCTGGGCGCCCGGGCGGCAGTTATAGTAGGACGCGCCGCGGCGAGAGCACGGGGTGGTGTCGCGCCTGAGTGCGCCGTAGCTGATGTAGTTCGAAGTGGCCAGGATCCGGCGGCTGACTTCCGATCCGAGGTCGAACTCCTCGCCGGCGAGGCACTCCGCAATGCTGCCGCGGCAGCCTGAAAGCGACGGGATCCAACCAAGAGGCAGATCGCCGACTGCGCCACTGGCGGCGGCATGGTCCAGGGCGGCGGCGGCGGCGGCGGCGAGGATGGCGACAAGGACGGAGATCGGCAGTAGCTTCGCCATTTTTTCACCTTTTTGGCGCACAAGAAAGAGGAAGGAATTAATGGACGAAGCTTTGGGGGAAGACGGGCGTGTTTATTATAAGGCGAGGAGAGTGAGAACAAAGCTTTGAATTGATTCGACTTTATTTATTTATTTATTTATATTTTTTATTTTATTTTATTATTTTGGATTAAATCAAATGCCACAATTTGGTTTGTTTGACTTTTCTCGGTTTATATAGAAGATATTATTTAATGATTATTGAAAGAGGATTATTATTTTACTATATGAATAAATAAGAGGATTAAGATTTGAATTTCAGTATAAATGAATTAGGAGAGAAAATTATTTATCTTCAAAATTAATCTATAGTAATTTTAGTTTTTTTTAAAAATAATTTTGATTAAATTGAATAGATCATGACAATTTATGAAAGAAATTTAGGTTTAAATACTCTTTTGATATTTTTATAGCACGATTTCACTTTTTTATCTCAACGCGGAAGTATGCGGACCCACGCATGTGGCAAAGCGCGTCACCAAATCCTACCTCACGCTAATAATAAAATATAGCAGTTGCCATGTCCTCGTTGTCTTCTTCCTCTCCTTCGCCTCTTTCTTTCTTTTCCTCACGAAACAACTACAAATTCATATCCAAAAGAACCAAAACTTAAAAACTATTTTTCTTTTCTTCTCACAAGTTTTTATGCGGACGTGACGTGATGTAGTGCGGAGAAAAGGTCTAACGTCAAATAGGCTACCAAACTCCAGGATTAGACCTTGAAAGAACAAGCCCTTCAATTAATGAATGACTCAATGGCAATTTTATTTTTTTTTATTTTTTAAAAAATTTTTATTTTGAATATTTCTTTTTTAAAAAAATTAATTTATTTCACATCGACCACACGATCATCTTAAAAAAGAAAATCAAAAAATTACAATTAATCACATTGAATGTTTCAATCATCCAAAATGGTGCGTGCTGAAGAGAAAGTAATTGGAATATTTGTTGGATGAGGGTTCTTCAGCTCACATATAGTAACTATAGCAGTTGAGGGCAAGACATGTATTGAAGGAACAAGTGAGCCCCTCTTGATGATCAAGAATAGTCACTCCGTGGGCATCGTAATTCTATGAGAACGTTTCTTATGTCAATGGAGTGATTCAAATGAAATCCAATTTAGATCTAACTTTTTATTTATTAGGATTCGGATGGTTCAGAGGAGACTATTGTAGTTTCTCTTGTTTGAGAATTCATACATCTCTAATCAATGTATGAATAGTTATATCTCAAGCCTAAGTTTAGATTTAGCCTAAATGGAAAAATGAAACACTTAACAATCCATTTTCACACACCAAAACCTACTACATTGCACCTTTTAGGTTTAATGTTGGATGAATTGCAACGGCCATATTGATCCCAAAAAAGAAATAGTAGGTACAACTAATCCTTAAATGGCCAACTATTGTATTGTAAAAAGTGATAGGTTCGATCTATAGTCATTGAGGGTCTCTTTAAAGGATTTATTAAATTTATCAAGTTGTTTTAAAGAGTTAAAATCATTTGTTATCAATGGAATCCCTTGTTGGTGACGGTGGAGATGATAGGGGCTATGTCACAAGACTCGATCAATGCAAGAGTCATATGATATAATATGCTTCAATACTTGGTTCAATCAATTTATTCGGTTTAATTGAATTTTTGTCCCGTCTAGAGAATGATGAAAACTTTATTATTCTAAATTTCCATCCCAACAAGCTATGAAATAGATCATTTTTAAGTTAAATAAATAAAGAATTTTATTTTATTTTTCGATCAATTCCTTTCTTTGTATGCACTCACTCTCAAGTAATCACATATAAAAGGTAATACGAACAATAAAATATTATTAGTAAAATTGAAAAACGATACACCATAAAAGTTGATAGTAGAGAAAATAAATATAAATAAAGCATCCAATAATTTTCAAATTATTTAAATTTACTATGACAAAGATTAATGCTTTTTTACTATACTATATCTATTTATTTATTTTGTATGGGTTGTAAATTAAATAATATGGACTTACTCATTTTTAATTATTGTTTATTTTAGATAAGTCTTTAAATGGGCCGGGCTTGACGGCAACACAGTCCAAAATCCGATCCAACATAGCAATGTCCAAAATCGTCATTTTGCTCATTTTAGGGTTTTACCCTAGCTATATTAGACACAGAAGTGGCCTCGCCTGCCGCTTTCTCAACAGGTGAGGCGGGACTCTGGAAGTACTCCGAAGCTAGGAGTGAACATCCGTTACTATGGTTCGTCTCTACCTTATTAGGTTTTAGATGCATCTCTTTGCTCTTGATTTGTGTCCTGTGTCTGGATAAATTGCTTGTTGTTTGTTTTGTCGGGTTTATTAACCATCTGTTTTTTCGTTTGAATCATTTCATTACCCATGGATCTTATCTCCTTGTGGAAAAGTTTTGTTTTTTATGAGTTTTGTGTTGATTTTATCCAGTTCTTGTGATAGTGTGTTGATATTATGCCAGCGAAGTGTCAGATGATTCTTCATTTTCCTGCTGAGACAATCATCTCTCAGATGCCTGTTCTTGCCTATATCGAGTCGATTGGTGATTTGCTAGGTGGAAATTTTAGATAAGCGACCTCCTATTCATGGGTTTCAGCATGGGTTTATTTACTGCTTTTCTAAATACTTGTTCTGTCAGAATGCTTGAAATTCTACTGCTTTTGAGATTTATTTCAATGGTGAATTAGCACAGTTTCATGGTTGGCTGCACGCCGATCTCGATCTCCATTATCAAAACTTTAGAAAACGTTATATTGGTTGATAATTAAATGTGGAGCAGTTTATTAGAATTTCCTGTGGCCTATATTTAGTGGGTTCAGGCAAACAAGTGTCTTGCCCTCTGAGTTCTAATAACTTTAGGAACGTGGTGTAATCTTGTACCATCTATTTTACAATGTGACAATGTATTTGAGTTTCTTTTGTGCTGCTTTATTATAAATACGGGATCATTGATTCAAGGTCCAATATTTGCAACAAAGATGTAGGTCTTTGAGCACAGTGGTTATAAAACTAGGTTTTTACCCATTCCTGCATTCTTGTTGCTCATTGGTTGTTGCTTAATTCTTACTTGTTTTTGTTTGAAATCTGATCTTCCTTGGTTCTTGTTTTTGGTGCTGTTTCTCTTCAGGCAAGGGGATTGAAGAAACATCTAAAGCGGCTCAATGCCCCCAAGCATTGGATGTTGGACAAGCTTGGTGGGGCTTTTGTAAGTACAAATTTTTCCTTCCACATGTACGTTTCAGTCTTTTTTGAGCAGTAACATTTACTAGTGAATTTTGTTTCTCGATTAGGCTCCTAAGCCATCATCTGGCCCTCATAAATCAAGGGAATGTTTGCCCTTGATACTTATCCTGAGAAACAAGCTGAAATATGCTCTTGTATACCGTGAAGCCATTGCTATATTGATGCAACGCCATATAATGGTTGATGGAAAGGTTAGGACTGATAAGACATATCCAGCTGGTTTCATGGGTAGGTAGTCGGTGGCTTATACTCTTATTTCTTTGTGCCTAGTTTTATTCTGCAAGAAAAATTATTGAGACTAGTTTTGGGTTTATTACTTGGTGTTAATCTGCAGATGTTGTGTCAATTCCTAAGACTAATGAGAACTTCCGTCTCCTTTATGACACCAAGGGACGCTTCCGTCTCCATTCTGTTAGGGATGAAGAAGCTAAGGTATCTGGACATTGTGTTTTATTCCTTTTACTGATACTTGTTGGACATATCATGATAAAATGCTGATGACAATTACTACACTACACCAATTAGCTAATCGTGACGTCTCATGAACTCTTTCATGTTTTTTTACTCGTCTAGCAATCCATATTGAATTGGAATAGTTATACCAAAAAATACTTATAAAATGTGCAAAATTAGCGAGGATATGGGGTTTATTTTATTTACTTGCTGTATTTAGGCTTAATGAATTGATGATAACTATGTGCAGGTAAAATTATAATGTTTGTAGAAAGATAATTAGTTGTTTAAACTGATCTTTGCTCATTATGCATATGAGTTTTAACTTTTCAAAGTACTAAAATTATCCATTTCCCCCTTGAAGTTCAAGCTATGCAAGGTTAGATCTGTCCGATTTGGACACAAGGGCATTCCCTATTTGAACACCTATGATGGTCGCACCATTCGCTACCCAGACCCACTTATCAAGGCCAACGACACCATCAAATTTGACTTGGAGACCAACAAGATCGTAGACTTCATTAAGTTTGATGTTGGTAACGTCGTGATGGTGACTGGTGGGCGAAATACTGGCCGTGTCGGTGTGCTCAAGAACAGGGAGAAGCACAAGGGAAGCTTTGAGACAGTTCACATCCAAGATGCCACTGGGCATGAGTTTGCGACTCGCCTTGGCAATGTGTTCACCATTGGGAAAGGAACAAAGCCATGGGTATCTCTTCCTAAAGGCAAGGGTATCAAGCTAAGCATCATTGAGGAGGCAAGAAAGCGCTTGGCCTCAGCTGCTGGAACTGCTGCCACTGCTTAGTTCTCATTTCTACAATTACCTGAATTTGCTTACTCCCTTAGTTTCTGCTGTTACTATTATGCTATCATCTATCTGGTTTTTGGAGATTGAGAACAAGAGTATGTTATTTCATAGAACATTTGATGCAATTTGACAATTAGCGATTACTGGTTCTCACAATCGGATTTGATATTATTGTTTTGCTTCTATTAATTCTGTTCTTGCCAATTAACAATTCCAATATGAATGGTCATTCCTTTGCTGCAGCTGTTTGTTCTTCGTTGATTTATCACAATAGAACTTTTCTTCTCTTCTTTTCTGTAACCTCTTTATTCTCCTTGTATTGTTTACTCCTTTATCTCCTGCAAGCAAATTGAGCATAATATTTACGACTCGCTTATCTTTTTTAGATGCATGAATATCACATTTGGATGTTGAGTTGATTTTAAGTGGTAGATTTATCAAATTGGACATGAGTTGAATTGTGGGAATATCTTTCCCTCGAGTTTTATTTTACTTGTTTGTTAGTTTTACAAAATCGATGGATCATTTATAAGGAAGTAAATTGAGAAGTTGCAGTTGATTATAACGAAAAAGGGCATTATTTCAATTCGTGATTTGAATTCGTCACCTTAACGGTTCTAGCCACGGTTGTTTTCACAATCATCTTCTGCTAAATAAACGAAATAGAATTCTAATACTCTTCTTCTGCAAAAGGTGGATCCGTCACCTTAGCGGCCCCACATGATCGGGTAGTTGATTACGACGTCAGGAGGGTGCCAGAATTGCTTGGCTTCGTCAGGATTCTCGAACCCTTGCCCTCTTCAAAAGAAATAAAATTTTATGCAAATATGAGGACTGAAAAAGAAAAAGTGATGGTTGGTAACCAACTCACCGTAGATGCCCGAAATAGAATTATAATAATAGCTCTATATGACCTTATATTTTACAAAAAAATAAAACATTTTAATCATTAATTATCTTATACTAATTTGATTTATTCTTTTTTTTTAAAGCATAATAAATAGTATAATATTAAATGGTTAGGTCTATCATCCATTTCAAAATAATCTAAGCATATCTTATTTTTAAAAAAAATAATTTCATAAAATGAAATATTTTATAGGTACAGATGAAAGCCATAAATGAAAGTTTCTTTTATAAAAAAAATATAAATTAAAATAAATGCTGCAGTGGGCTTCCAGCCCAATGATCCGCCCAACTTCCATTATAAATTAGGCTTCAGCTCCGCAACGGATCCTCTCCGCCCGCTCCTTCTCCGGCGTCGTCGATCGGTAAACATTCTCTCCTAGGTTACCATTTGCGCATTGTTGTTGAATTGGAGGTCTCATCTTTACCATTCGTGTCTTTTGCCTAGCGAAGTTTGCAGCTTGATGTTTTGTTGACCTAGTTTCCTTCGGGTTGGCAATCTAGTTTGCCGATAGATGGGGTTTTCCTAATATTTAGTTATTCGTTTGTCATCGTTTTTTGTTTTAAAATTTGATCCGCTCCGTTCGTAAGTTTCAATTGATCGATCATCAGCAGACTGGAATCGCTGTATTGGCTTACTCATTGTTGCCAATGCGGAACGAGGTCAAGATGGATAGTGCACTTATTATATGGTAAATCCGCGAGGGGTGACAGTGACGCAATAAACGAAAGGCACACCAAGGTCAACTCACCTTGATGACTTTATTTAGGGGCATTCTTGCTACCTTAATGTTGGCAGAGGAACTGGGAGCAGGAAGTTCCATGCTCTTTAAATTTCAAGATGACACCAACTAACACTTATCATTTGAAAAAGGGTAGTCTTTGTCAAGACTTCAATATATGCTCTCTTGTCCAACCTTGGCATGGGCCGAATATTGTTCCTAAGATTTTTTGCTTAAGCTTACCCTGAAGGGGACCGTTAGTGTTTGAGCATGTCCATTAACTTTTATTCATTTAGCACAAATAATAAAAAAAAACCAAATAAAAACATAGAAGACTTAAAATTATAAATACTGCAATATAGAACGTAAAAAAAATTAATTGTGGATGAAAGTATTTACTATGTGCCCAACCTCAAGCCAAAAAATATAGCAAAATGAAAGAAACATATACCATAATGTTTTAAAAACTTGTTCTGGCTTTGTTTTATTCCAGTTCTTTGTTAAAGGCCTCAAACTTTGTTTAACTCTTATCATTCCTTCTCCTGTCAGTTTATAATCCCTCTTAGATTGACAATACTCTTGAGCTTGCTCATTGAGCCATATGTTTAATGATCTAATCTGATCCCAACCTTTTGAGTCAGCCTTTATAGAATAAATCGAGGAGGTCTCACTTCCTCATGAAACTAGACAATGCCTCTGCAATCCATTATCTTGACTCTGTGTAGCATTAGATAAACACAACTGGAAATTAGTTGTATGTTGGTTAGGTATGAGGGGGCTTATGCTCCATGAAGCTCAAGGAAACCTCAACTTTTTAAAGGTATTTTTAATTAGCAAAATTTCTTGACCTTTTCCTTATCCAAGTGGTCAATATCTTGTTTTTTCATGACTCCACAAACCTGGTTCAGTGTACCAAAACTGACCTTTGTAGATCGACTCTACAGGAAAAAACTCACATCATCACCACTCTTAATGGGAAGTTATGTTAAGAAGGCTTTTAAGATCAAACTGGTTACAAATTGGGAGCTTATTTCTTTCATAATACTCAAGGCAACACAACTCTTCCTATGAAAAACTTATAATAGCCTCACTCCAGTGTTGCAATGCCTTACTGAGTTGATGAGCATTTTTAAAATTGGACTTGTTTAGTCATATGCTGGTTCCTGGGCTGATTACTAGAGTTGTCAAGGCATTATAGGCTTTTTAGTTGTTCGACAGCAGTCAGGGAGGCCTCATTTTGAAGACCCAATTTTAATATCCTTTTGGAGTGGATATAAATTCCTTATAAAATCTATGATTAGATTCTACAAAAATGCAAGAATGAAACTATAAGTAATTTAATTCATGCTTTTCAGCTAGTTTTTTATCTTATAATTTTTATGCACTCAGAAGACACTTGATTGCTTATCATAAATAGTAATCTGTAAATTTTAATTGGTGTGAACTTGTTATTTCAGCTCTTGACATGCAACCTTGAATCTTTTCTTACCCTGTATTATTCCTTGCACTGCAGTTTTCAACTTTAGCAGCCTTTGTAAGTGATTGCCATATTTCTCAGAAGTCAGAACATTGTATCAAAATTACTGAAAGTATGATATGGACGTCCGCTGATTATATTATAGCCAAATTAATTGACATGGGTTTTGAGTTTTCTAAAGCTAGAGAAGCTGTAGAACTTGTTGGTCCATCACTTGATCATGCTGTGGAGTTCATCTTGAGTGGTTCCTCTAAGAGCGATAATAAAGCAAATTTGCAGACTTGTAGTAGTTCAAGACATCAAATCTTTAACCAAGGCTATGCACCCTCATACACTTCAAATAGAAGGAAACAATCGAGCATAAAAGATCATCTTCACCCATTGCATGGGATAAAAGGACATGTTTCTTCCAACCCTTCTTTTTCTAGCACTTATGGAAGAAGCAGATTAAAGTGCAAGGAATTAGATCAACAGGATATTTCCAATATTGATATGACTTTGAAAGTGGATTTTCCTTCAGAATACAGTCACCAGGTAACTGAAAATGGTGTCAATTCTACCGCGTTAGTTTTACAAGAAAAATGTGGCTCTCAGTCTCATTTGCACAATCAAGAAGTCAAATTAGAGTGGGAACAAAAAGTTGGTGGTATTTTGCACAAGCATTTTGGCTTTTCATCCTTAAAGGGTTTTCAAAAGAAAGCTTTGGACGCATGGTTATCTAACAGAGATGGCCTTGTTCTTGCTGCTACTGGATCAGGTATTTTGCTTCATCTTTTTTTTACAGTTTGACTGACACATTGTTATCTTCAAATTATAGAGCTTGGATTTATATTTTGAACTATTATTTTGTAAAATCGGTTTGAAAGTATCTTTCAGCCAATTGGTTACTGGCATTGCAGGCAAATCTCTCTGTTTTCAAATTCCAGCAATATTGACAAGCAAGGTTGTGATTGTTATTTCACCGCTAATAAGTTTGATGCATGACCAATGCTTGAAATTGGCAAAATATGGTGTATCTGCATGCTTCCTTGGGTCTGGACAATCTGACAACAGTGTCGAGCACAAAGCCATGTGTGGTGCATACAAGATTGTTTATGTTTGCCCTGAGACAATATTAAGGTGTGTTTTCCTCGTTTTTCACAGTAATTTTGTGAGGTTGTAAAATTCCAGTCCACATTAATATTTCACAAGCAGTGTTTTTGTAGGCTTGTAGAGCCACTTAAGGGTCTTGCAGTAAATCCAGGGATTGCACTGTTTGCTATTGATGAGGCTCATTGTGTTTCTAAGTGGGGTCATGATTTTCGACCTGATTACAGGTAGGTTCTAAAGGATTGTTGGCCTCTACTGTGTTTGCTTTGTTAGCTTTTGGAATATCTAGGGTGGAAACTGAAAATATCATTGGTTTAGTATTGACTGATACAAAACTGTTGTTGCATGTTTTTTCCTGCTTATTTAGATGGAAGAACTGATGAACACATGCATCTCATGTAGTTTTTTTTTTCTAATTCTGATAGGCGATTAAGTGTGCTGAGAGAGAATTTCATACAGTTCAATATTCCCTTGATGGCATTGACTGCTACTGCAACAAATCCTGTCCGGGAAGACATTTTGAAGTCGTTGCACATGTCAAAAGAAACAGAGATTATACTGACTTCTTTTTTCAGACCAAATCTTCGATTTTCAGTATGTGGAAATCATAAGTTGTCTTCAAGAATGGAAAAAATGCTTCTTACCTTGCAATTCATGCTAAGTTGGTTGATTACTTTGATTTCTGACATCATCTTTGAGTTAAATCTTGCTGATTCATTGGTAAAACTGCTAAATCTTACTTCTTCGACTGAACCTATTTCTGCTGACTTCTTAAAATGGGATGGTTGGCATCCAGTTTATACTGAGAATTCATAATGTCGGCATAGTTGTCTTGATGGGGCTAAAATGTGGCCCACATTGAGGATGATTATGACAAACTAGGGTAAACATGAATGGAGTAGTATGCCAATCCAACAACTACTTAAAACTCTAACTTTATGAATGCAAAGTATCTTCTATAGTGAAGGAAGACTGGTTTAGGGAGTAGATAAGAGGAGCAACCTTAAAATCATGCCAAATGTTCAGACTATTTGGAGTTCATTGCATGATTACAAAAATCATTCTAGTGATGGTAACCTTTTTCTGTATTTTCTAACCTAGCAATTGACTTTCTTTGGTTAATGAATAATATAGGAGATGGTTATAATCATTGGGTACTGCCTCTCGTCCATTAGTCAAGCCACCAGGCACACTATGTATGAATCGGGTACTCTAGATTATTTTCAAGCTGAACCAAAGGAATTGGTTTATCATAGAAAACCATCTTGGTATGATATCTTTTTATTTGTACTGTCTAAACTTTCTTTGTGACAGCTACAGTTTTGTCCCATATTATGAATTAATAAAGAAACTTTATACGCTTAGATAAGAGAACTATTATTAATTTAGGTTTAAAACATTTTAGCCGCTATTGGCTCTCACATGTTGTCAGTTAGGAATGATTCTAGGCTACGAGTTGGAATTTGGGTCTTGGTGAGGACGTCAAGACTTAAAGTGATGGAGATTTTGACTGTTCAAGTTTTGTCTTAAATCGTGAGCTATGGGTCAATGGGAAGCTTTATAAACAGATAAGAGAGCTACTATTAACTTGAGATTATGAATTTTCAGCCAATGGTTGAACTTGACAAGTTAATGGCTAAGTTCTTTATCTAAGCAAGTTGTGATAATTGCTATTGGAGTGAGCAAAATAAAAGTATGGTGAGGTGTTGGAAAGGGCTACCTGTGTTATAGTATATTCATCATTGACCCTCACTACTGCCAAATAGGGATGATTTTGGACTAATTGGAACTTGAGTCTTGACTGTGACATCAAGAACTAAAGTGGAGAGACACCCTAGTGAAGATTTATATGTTTAGGTAAGCGGAACATTATTAAATTGAGCTTTTGGGTTGGTGGTTGAGCCTGACAAATTAATTGGTAAACTTTCTCATGCGATAATTGATATAAAGAACCAGTCTGATGAGGGTGAGGAGTGATGCTTGGAGTGATAATTAATGTGACTCTTCGTAAACTTCCAAGATACAAGAGTACACACATATCAAAACACACCTCAAAGTGGAAAAAACGACCGGACCATAAGTGCAAGTTGCCTTGAATGGACTCTTAACAATGTGATATCTTTTGATGGAATTGATGATTTTTCCATAAGAACTTCTTAGTTTAGTGTGTTCGTTATGAAGCAATTTTGTGATGGGTGGCCATTTGGGAAGCTCCTCACTTTTTAGTCAAATTCGTCCATGGGACAAACCTTATAGGCTAATAGTATGAGATATCAGTCAAAATGGATGATATTGCTGAGCACATGATTGATATTGCTGAGTATATGGTGTGCTATATTCTCCTCTCTCCTCTTTTAGTGTTGCCCAATGCAATTGCTTCTTCTCATTGCCTCTATTATTATTCCCTCTATTATTGGATGGTGACTCTTTTCTTCATATAACACTCTTGCTAGTGCTTTAGCTCAAGGATCGAGCTTATGCATAATGATATGTGGTCAATCCACTGTGTAGCACATATATAGTATTGCATGGCATATTCGGTTAATTATTTTTAATAATTATATTGATAAAGATAACTATTTCGCACTCATTAAAGGATATACATGGACTCTTCTATTCATACTTTCACATAAAAAATGTCAATCATCCCATGTTAATACATGAAATCAAACAATCAATATTAACAATGCAATATAATCCATATACAATTTCTTTAATGCAAAGATAGATCCTGTATCTATGATGCCATATGGAGTGCTATTAGTTCCCTGTAAATTGTGCCTAGGGGGCTTCATATGTGGCTAAAGCTAGCTCTTTTTAAAATTATGCTTCAGCCAGCTATTTGTATTTGTAATAAAACTACTAAGCTCCTAGAAATGATGACAAGAAGGCTTTCTTGAGTTCTCAAATTCCCCTCTATTCCTTTTTCCTAACAATTATTCATGTGTGCACTCATTAATGCTGGATATGGTTGGTAATCTGTTACATTATATATTTTTGAAGTCTTAACCCAGCCTTTAGCTATGTATTCTAGTTGAATATTGAACTATAGTTTAAAACACTGTGGATCTAACCTTTCATTTCTAATCAGTGTCAACCAACACCATGTGCCATCATCTAATTCTGGTTGGATATCAAACCCCAAAATGAAATTCTTAGGAAATGGAGTAGATTATAAATAGAATATAAAGATGCATTCCTTAGGTTGATTCACGGATTGTCAATTTCATCATACCAAAATAAGCCAGCCTTGGATTCATACAAGGAATAACTAAAAGGATTGTAGGAATAATTTTTTTGGCAGATTAGCTATTTCAAGTTCATTTTGTAAGCGAAGGTAGAGAATAGTTGTTCCACTAGCATTCATCAAGGGAACATACACAGACACAAATTTCACTCTAATCAGTTAATCAAGGTCTTGGATGTGTATTGGAATTTATCTTTTTATGTATGAGTGCCATGAAGGGAAGCCTTGGCGCAACGGTAAGGTTGCTGCCTTGTGACCTAGAGGTCACGGGTTTGAATGAAACAGCCTCTTGCCAAAGGCAAGGTAAGGCTGTGTACAATGGATCCTTTCCCCGGACCCCGCAAGGCGGGAGCTTCGTGCACCGGGCTGCCCCTATGTATGAGTGCCATCTATGCTCACATTTCAAGCGTATGTGGTTGCAACTATATTGTTCATTCTTTTTGAGGAAAATGGAAGGTATAAAGCCTACCGAATCAGTGAAAATACTATGTATAAAGTTTATAGGGGGAATGGGACAGGCAGTGAGCATTTATTTAGTGACAAACTAGCAAATCGTCAGCAAACTTTTCGGTTACACCAGATGGAAATCATTTGAAACAGCTACTGAAGACCTCAAGTAAACTACTATATTGAAGACTAAATATGTGTATATTTTGTTGTTTCCAAAAAATCATCCATTATGTGGCTATGCGACTCCACTCTGTGGGCACCAATGCTAGACAGATCTAGTAGTTGGTTGAGGCTCAAGTAAGCTTCTATATTGAAGACTAAGGGGGCGTTTGGTATACATTCAGTAATGAGAATGGTAATGATTTTGATTGAGGGGTTAATGGCAATGAGAATGATTACCGGATTTTTGGTGCTTGATATAGATACTGGAATGAGTATTATTCCCATTAATGTTGTTTGGTTTGACTTAAATTATGGAATGAGAATCAGTCAAAATTCCCATTTTACCCTTATATGTAAAAGACAAAAGTAATCATATAGAGTCATAGACAAAACCATTTTATTTAAAAAAAAATACAATATGATGAATATTTTTCTTTCATCCCAACGTACAAAAGGCATAATTGTCCATAATAAATCATCGTCCAAAATACAATCGTCTTACATAATCAAAATAACTACCACAATATCAAAAGTGAAGAAAAAATGTATTCATCAAACCCAACATCACAAACATAAGCAATACAAGGTCATCACAAAACCACTGAACATTCGGTATGTTACAAATACAATTGAGAATAGTCTAAGCAATACAAATACAACAAGCAAGGTCCAAAGAAACCTTAGAAATTTCAGAAGAATGGTAGCCTAGCAAGGTCCAAAATGTCATCACAAAATTTTACAAGGTCATCACAACACCACTGAAATAAACTTGGTAGCCTAGCAAGGTCCAAAATGTTTCAAGCAAGGCCTAGTCTAATTCTAGCACATATGAACTTAGCTGAGCAAAGTATCTGGGGGTTACATATGAACTTGGAAATCTGTTGAACACTAAATATTGAAGACATATCTTGTCTCTTCATCCATTGAATAAAGAGCTCAAGATTTGTGTTTTTTTTAAATGGTCTAAAGTAGGAATTGATGGTATGTCCAATTTGTTTCTCAAAGGTCTACACAACAATCCAACAAGATTAGTGCAAACAACAATCAAAAAGGGCCATCGAGGACCACATTAGGGAAGGTTATCACAAGACAATATATTGACGTGAAGAGAAAAAACTATCAAGGAAATCTTACTTCAACAACCATGGTAAACATCCATACCTAATATTGCGCTTCACCTTGCAGATTCTTCAAACAAGTAGACTAGGAGAAATGAGGAGAAAGGAAGAAGAAGAGGAGGAGGAAGAAAAGGGGAAGGGGTGGAGGAGCTCGGCCGGCAGAGAAAAGAAGAAGAAGAGGAAGATGGGGGGGGGGGGGGGGAGCTTAGATGAACGGGGGAGAAGAAAAGGGGGGCAGCCAAGAGGAAGGGAGGCTCGCGGGTGAGGAAGAAGAAAGGAAGAATCGCGCCGGGGAAGAAATCGCGACTTAGGAGATGGGCGCGGGATACCGCTATCCACGGGGAAAAAAGCTGCACCGCGATGGGAATGGGTTTAGCGATAACCGAGAGAGGGGTAGGTTATGAAATCAGGGATATCAAATCCTTATTTTGATTTCCATTCCTGTTTACCAAGCATTAAGAATGGGAATGAAATAGATTTCATTTCCATTCCCCTCTCCTAAACCCGCCTACCAAGCGCCTCCTAAATGTATGTGTATATTCTATTGTTCCCAAAAATCATCCATTGGGTAGGGCTGTAAATGAACCGAACGTTCGGGAACAAGCTTGGCGTTTGATTTGGTAATAACTGGTTTATGTTCGTTCAATACATACAAGATCAATTAAATGAATAAGTTTGAACAACTCGTTGAACTAAACAAATAAACTTGGAAATATGTGTTCAGTTCATTAATGTTCATTAATAACATTCGCGAACAATGTTCATTAATAAAACTCTTATCAACATGCTAAATAAACAAAAAAACTTTCAAAATGAACAAACAAGTTTGTATTATTAAGCTCAATAATAATCAAACAAGCTTAAAATGTAAAAGTTTCAAATAATCAAACAAGCTTCAATTGAGAGATTGATAACATCTAAACGAATCAAGTTCAAGCTAAGCTTGAACCAAACTCAAGCTCAAGCTCATAAAAAAAACCAAGCTAAGGTTGAACAATCATTTCAACGAGTTGGTTCATTTAAGCTCAGTTTGGTTTGGCTTGGCTTGACTCAATTACCTTATCAAACAAACTTAAACACCACAAAGTTTGACTCGTTTACAACCCTATCTGTAGGCACTAATGCTAGACAAATCTAGTAACTAGTTGAGGCTCTTGCCATGAAGCAACTGAATGAGACTAAAATACTTGTTATGCAGCCTCCATATTCTCAGATATTTGTGTTTTTTTATTTTATTTTGTTTTATTTTCCTACCTACAATTAGCACTTTTTCGCTTAATTTTCCCCCCTTTTGTATAGGTTAAACACAGTAGAACATCTTCAGTGTGTTCATACCGTAAAGACTTCAAGGAGCTTATACAAACTTACTCAGCCACAAGGATGGCAAACAGAAAAAAACAGAAGGCTAGTGACATTGATAATGATAACTCTGACACCAATTCTTCAGATTATGTTAAATCTGCTGGAGAAGAAACTTCACTATCTAATAGCGAGGATGATGAGGGTGGCAGCACATATAAAAATTGGGAAGTCAATGGGGCTAATGATTATGCATCTCCTGAAAAGATTCAACTGACTGTTGAGTATCTAGAAGATGAGCTGGACATTCCTCCACTTTCAGATGATTTTGATGGTACTCATTTTCATTTTGAAATGATAGAATCACTTTATGGAACTTTTTATAAAAAAAATTTACTGAAGCAAGTCATGCATGCTATGTTTTTAGTTTTTTGTACTTAGTAGAATAGAACGATATGAGTGTATCAGTCATTCTTTTTCATTATTTCTGTGCATTCAGATAAATTATATGCTTTAAAATTCACATGTCTAATCCCATTTGAAAAAGAAACCCAGATTTCCATACAGTGAGATGATGTAAGTCCACACTGGTGCGCTGTGGTGATAGCTTGTGGCGTGTTTCAATATTCTCCAAGCATAGGGATTTGATAAAAAAAATGATTAATTTAAAATTTGTGTTACTACTTTTTTTTAGACATCAAAAAAGATCTAATCAAGTTAAATTCCATTTATACATGCTTTGATAAAATACTGATCCTTATTTATTGAATAAATAATCATCCATGAATCTGAGCTCATTTAGGATCATCAAATAATTTTGGCCAAAAGGTGCTTGATAGCCTTGGAGGGCTCCAAGTTTGGAAAAAAGAATATACACAGATGGATCACTTTTTCCAAATTTTGAGCCCTCTTCATTAGCTAAACTTTTTTCCATTTTTATAAGAAAAGGGTATGTGTTCCATCTATTTGGGTGGCCAACAAAATTTTATTCCACTATTGAAATCCATGTAGATTCATTTTGCTTGAATACCCATAATTGAAACATAGTTAAAGTGGTCATAAATAAATAAATCTGTTTGTAGCAATTGAAGGGTTAGAATGGGCGTGCTATTTAGGTTGGCATGTGATGGATAACTTATAGTAGTGGCAAGCCAACATAATCTAGAATAGTGCCATTCCAAAATGTGTGGTTTGACTCACGCAAACTAAAATGCATGACACATGACACACTGTTTTGCGCAAAATGGTTGCATTCTGCACTACAGTCATGGAATTTCACTTGGTTTAACAATTAGTACTGTCTTGTCATTTAAGTCTCACTTGCCTCTTGTTCTTTGATTTTTATGCCATTTGTTTCAAAATGATTTTATTTTGCAGTTTCTTGTGGTGAGTTTCCTGCTATTGAATCCGAGAATTTGAAGACTTTTGACACATCCAAATCATTTGATATGCAAGTGTCTTTGGAAGAAGGTCCAACAATTATCTATGTTCCTACTCGAAAAGAAACTTTAAGGATAGCAGATTATCTTTGTAAATTTAATGTCAAGGCTGCAGCATATCATGCAAAGGTACTTGTAGACTGTAGTCATCAAAAAAAAAGATCTTTGTCATGCCTCATGTTTGTCCGCTATTCACTTTTATGCCATGATTGAATGTGAATATGTTTTCATTTTTCAAAGGACAAATATTCCTTCAACTAAACCAATTTTCCAGTCTAGTAACTAAACAAGTGCTTTTTTTCAAATTGCTTCTTTCTGTTGGTTTCTGTTCAATTTAGATTTCAGAAAAGGACTTAAATGAATTTGCATCAATAACAAAACTTATTTCGGAAACAAACAAATTTGACCTACAAAATGTCTTCTATGCTTTGCCTTTTCCTGGGCTAAAGGAGAGACTGCATCCCTTTGTTTCAATAGTTCATTTTATTTCCTCAGTATTGCATGGTAGTTGTTGCAATGCCTTCTTTCTTTGCTACATACAACAACAACAACAATAACAACAACAATCAAGTCTTATTTGATGCAGGAACAGAAGCAATTTTAATCTTTTTACTATTTTATCGAGTTAGGGTTTTAGGAGTATTTTCATCTTTCACAGGGTTAGGGTTTGAGTCTATTTAAATTATTTGTTTAGTTGTTTTGGGGGTGGTTTTTTTATCAATAATATTTGTGGTCGTGCCATTTCTTCCCAAACGTCGAGTTTGATTGCTTATCTCCTGGCATTCTGTGGAATTAGTAGGATTTAGAAGATTGCTTCCAGTATCATGTGTGAATCAATGGATTCAATAGTTATCCGCTGCATCAGTTGGTATAAGAGCCGAATTGATCGTGTAATTATGCCACCGAGAAGACTGCAATGTGTTGACTACGCTTTTGATCGTGATATGGAGCAGCGATTTCAAGTGCTAATAGACGAATGGTATAATCTATTTGTGGATCAGGTAATAGAGAGAGGATAACAACGTTATTTGGAAATTGGAATAGAGGAAGTCCGATCCAATGCAAAAAATAATTATCAGATAAATTCGGAGGAGGAAGAGAACATTTTTGATGAAGAACAAAGAATTTTTATTTATAAGGAAGACGTGGATGATAATATTGAAATAGTTGGTGATCTAATTTATGACAATGATAAAGTAGACGGAAGAGGATCTTGGAGGGAGGTGGAGGAGGAAGAAATTGTCTTTGCAGGCATGGATTCCATAGGAGGGAATTCATTTCCTAGTGTCTGTTCGGATCCGGATTCGAAGAAATGGATGGTTTGCTACTTCTACGACACAAAAATCGGCAACTACTACGGGCAAGGGCACCCGATGAAACCGCATCGCATCGAGATTTCCCTGCTCACCTACTATGACTTTCTTGGGCAAATGCAAGTCTACAAGCCCAATCCTACTTAGAATCGCGATTTCTGTCACTTCCACGCTAATGACTACGTTGCCTTCCTCCAGTCCGTCATGCCCTAAACTCAGCAGGACCAGATCCATGCACTGAAGCGCTTCAACATTGGAGAGGGTTGGCCCGTCTTCGATGGTCTTTACTCCTTCTGCTAGGCCTATGCAGGCGGCTCTATCGGTGGCACCATTAAGCTCAATCACACACATGATATCACCATCAACTAGGCTGGTGACCTCCACCACGCCAAGAAGTGTGAGGCCTCTGGATTCTACTACGTCAACAACATCGTCCTTGCAACCCTCGAGTTCCTCAAGCGTCACGAACGAGTATTGTATGTGGACATTGATATCCATCATGGGGATGGAGTAGAAGAGGCCTTTTATACTACTGATAGAGTAATGACAGTTTTATTCCATAAGTTTGGAGATTATTTTCTTGGAATAAGTGACATACGCAAATTGGATATGGGAAAGGAAAATAGTACTCCCTAAATGTCTGTTAGATGACGGAATAGATGATGAGAGCTACCAGTCTCTCTTTAAACCTATTATGGGCAAGTTTGGGGTGTCAATTCAGATGGGTCGGGTGGGTTCGGGTCAAGTTGAAATAAAAATGTTATTAAAAAATCTCAACCTAAATTGAACCTGAACCCGAAATAAACTCGAAACCCTAAACCCAAACCTAAACCCGTATAACCTATCTAACATGAAAAAATTTGATATTTTTCCCGATAATTTTTCATTTTTATCTCAATATTTTGTCATTGTCATACTAATATTACATAAAACATCTTAATTTTCAAAATAAAATTTAATTTAACCACAAAAAAATCCTCTAAACCCTAAATCGGAATCAACCCGGGTAACCCGAATCCAACCCGAATTTAAGCTAATTCAAATTCTCCAACCCAAACCCGACCTGAACTTGAAAAGTCTCAACTCTAACCTGATTTTTTTGGATTGGGTTGGGTCGGGTTGGTGAGTCGGATCAATTTTTGACACCCTTAGGTAAAGTTATAGAAATTTTCTGGCCTAGTGTTGTGGTACTTCAGTGCGGTGTTGATTCGCTGTCTAGAGACAAATTAGGTTGTTTTAGTCTTTCCATCAAAGGCCACGCAGGGTATGTGAGGTACATGAGATCTTTCAATGTACCATTATTGCTGCTGGCGGTGGTGGATATACTGTCAGGAATGTTGCTCGTTGTTGGTGCTATGAGACAGGAGTTGCACTTGGAGTAGAAGTTGACAGCAAGATGCCTCCAAATGAATATTTTGAGTACTTTGGACCAGATTATGCTCTTCATGTGGCACCAAGTAATACGGAGAACAAAAATTCACACCGACAATTGGATAATATGAGAGCAAAACTTCTAGATAATCTTTCAAAGATTTAGCATGCTCCTAATGTGCAATTTCAGGAACGACCACCTGATACAGAGCTTCCTGAGCCAGATGAAGATCCAGATCAACAACATGATCTTTGATTCTGACATGGAAATTGAGGATTCAAAGCTTCCAGATGAGTCATCACAGAAACTATTCTCTAATAGTACACCAAGTATGAGAATTAAGAAGGAAAAATTTGGAGACTGATCTTAAAGATCAGGAAGCTCCAAACAAAGTAGTGGGGGACCACGGAAAATCTGTGGAACCCATGGCAAAGTTCTCAACTCCCAAGGTTTCAGATATAAATTCCATGGAGGTAGATGAACCTAGGACCCTAAAGAATCAACAGGACAATCACCATAAGTCCTTTGATGCTCTAGCTACCTCTAATAAAGAACAAGGACATTCTCAGAGCCAATACATAGGAGAACCACAAGAAATATTTGCTAGGAGCACCACTAATAGAAACATGACGCTTTCAATTGATTCTGATTTATTTGTAGAAGTGCAGCAGTTGCTAGCAAAATTTGCCAAGTTAATGCAATCTTCCTCCTAAGCTACCATCTGACACTATTCTAAACCTAAGGATGAGTTCTTTTCAACTCATTTTTTTTTCACTGCATCACATCGAGAAGATAGCAATGTGCCAAGTTGCCAACAACGCTTTTGATGATGATATGACCAACAATTCGATGGCGAATTTTCTCCACCATGGGGAGAATGATGTAGGAACAGAAGCAATTTAAGCCTTTTTACTATTTTATCAAGTTAGCATTTTAGGGTTATTTTCATTTTTCACAGGATTAGGGTCTGAGTCTATTTAAACTGTTTGTTTAGTTGTTTTGGGAATGGTTTTTTGAACAATAATATTTGCGATCGCGCCATTTCTTCCCAAACGTCAAGTTTGGTTGTCTATCTCCTGACATTCTGTAGAATCAACAAAGTTTAGAAGATTATTTTCGGTATTTATGCACGAATTAACGGATTCAATAGTTATCCGTTGTGTCATTATCCCACTAGGTGGAGTCAGTTATATGAATTCTTGTACGCCATTGAGCTCTATTATCTATTATATCATTATTTATATTTAAATAAATTTTATCTTATTTTATTGTTGCTAACTAAGTCTTTTTTGGTCTTCCTCCTCTATAGTTTGATATGCACATTTGTTATAGTTTCATATCGCCTAACTGAAACATTTATTAGTCGTCTAGGTACATGTCCGTACTATCTTAAATGTGTCTCCCGGAGTTCTCTCTCAATAGATACAATCTCGAATTTCTCTCTATTTTCATTTCTTATTCTGTTCATCCTTGTATGTCTGCACATCCACCGTAACATTCTCATCTTCTGCTCATGTGCTCCAATCATAGTTTAACATTTAGCTCCATATAACGTAGCAGGTTAACCGTTGTTTTGTAAAACTTTTCTTTAAGTCTTAGAGGTAATTTATGAAATATTTTTTATTCTGAAAGTGGAGAACACATTGGCTTATCAAGGCAGGTATAGTCAAATGAATGTGTTGGTTTTTGGTAGAGTTTGAAAATATGAAGCAAAGGCATTTTTGGAGTTGGTGAGTAGAGAAAATCAAAGTCTAAGGTGATCATTGCATCACATTCACTAGTCATTGGCATGTTTTAGAAAGGCCAAGTCCAATTCAAACTTCTGAATCACGAAGTGCACATTTAACCTGTGGGCCTTTGGCAACACAGAACACAAGTTTCATTGAAGGTAATGGTCTTTCTATCATCCAAGTTAAACTTTCTATTTTATTGTTTTATCAAAGCAATGAATGCCAACACAGCTTTATCTGTAACATCATCCTTAATTTTTAAACTATTACTCAAATGGTTTTCTTTTTCTAAACTTTTTTAATTTTGGTAAGATCACAGATAAATACACTTCTTGAATCTCTGGGAATGTGCAATATGACTGCCATATTTCAGTTGTTATTTTCTTACTCAAATCTTTTCCTGTTTTGTTTCATTTGAAATATTCTGCAGCTACCAAAAACCCATCTGAGACATGTCCATCATGAATTCCATCAAGGCTCTGTACAGGTAATTTCTGTATTATACTAGTTTGTAGTACCAAATGAGTAAGGGAATGACTTTGGCTTTTACGTAGCATCATTTTTGTGAACATAAATATCTAACTGTGCTTAATCTTTTATTCTTCTCTCTTCAATATTCTCATGGATTAGGTTGTTGTAGCAACAATTGCTTTTGGGATGGGAATTGATAAGTCCAATGTTCGAAGAATCATCCATTATGGATGGCCACAGGTATAATAGATCACTGTCTGACAAATGATATTATTGTTTAGACTCTAATGTTTTCTTGCTAAGGGCATGCTGACTTTTTTTTTGACCTGTTTGACAAATTGGGGCTGTTTCAGTGCATTTCTAATTCTGCCAAAGTTATTCATGATTTTCATGTAAGAAGTAGTTTAATACTTAAGTTCAGTGTGACCTACAACTATATTATTTCATGTCTATATGAGCTATGCTTCTTGTACTCCCCATCTCTCTGCCTTTCTTGCTTACTGCACAAATGAAGGAAGGAGGAGGAGAATGCTATGGTTGGGAGGGAGATGGGGGGAAAAGAATACGAGTGAGATATAGAAAGAAGTATTGAAAAAGATGTCTCATTCTATGCCAGAATTTAGGTTGACTTGAATAGGTATGATTTCAGTACTATACTGGGGTTTAGTGATTTTGACATACATTGAACTGTTATGAGATAAAATCAAATGAGTTTTGCCTCTTTAATATGTTTCCACTGGTTTATTTACATTTTAAAATAAGACTAAATTCATTTATGACTACACAGTATCAACCTTAGACATTTTGGCACGTGTTGAAGTGTGCCTAGATGAATTTTGATAAATTTTGCTCTTCTTTCTCTTATCTTTAAATTCTAAAAATAACAAACTACAATAATTTGATAGTCAATTGAATTAAAATTTTATTGTATGATACTATCTCGTACACTGAAGTGCGCCAAGATGAATTCAAGAGATTTACTTATTTATTATAACTTGTTTACTTCTGAAAAAAAAAAATAAGGTCATAACAACTAGATGGTCAGTTGAATTGCAATTTTAAAAAAAATCTAAAATTTAACAAGTTTTTGATATTTCTCATTATTAGCATGTGCGCTGAGTATTGACATAGTATGGCCCTCAATACAAGTGGCACGTGCAGCACAAGAGACCCGTGCTGTTAGTACTGAATTTTAGCAATTTACTGGAATGGTAAAATTTCAGCCATGCTAGCAAACATGATATCAAATTCCAAACCATGGATTTAAAGTCTTAGGGTTGTGTTTCGTAATGAAATGTTACAAAGCTTTTTTAGTGGATGGTCAATAATGTTAGGAACCGGGAGATGGCTAGAGAGGGGGGGAGTGAATAGCCTCTCTTCCAATCGATTTTTCTCAGAACGACTGCCTCAACTTAACCACAACACCAACACCTCAGAAGATCAGAAGATTCACCCGAGAGCAAGAACACCAACACCTTGCAGCACCTCAGGGAACTCAAGCAAGCAAGAGGAATGAACGCAAGTAGAGAGTGCACAATTCACAGATTCACAGCTTTCTTGAATTGCCCTCTGCTTCTCCATCCCCTTCTTTTTAAACTTCCTTTCTTCTGCTCATGCAAGCACACCTACTGAACCATCTGAGCCCCTCAAGTAGAGAGTGCACAATTCACAGATTCACAGCTTTCTTGAATTGCCCTCTGCTTCTCCATCCCTTTCTTTTTAAACTTCCTTTCTTCTACTCATGCAAGCACACCACTGAACCATCTGAGCCCCTCTGAGCCCTCCGGCACACTGAAATCATCCTCCTCCAGTTGCCAGGTGAGTTCAGTCGTCGTGCCAGTAGCCGTTTATCCAGAAATTGGCTATCAAACAAACCTTACCAGATGGAAAGCCAATCCTTGACTCTCCTCATTTGAATTTGAATATCTGCAAACTCAGAGCAAACTCAGAAATACATCAGCAACAAATCGCAACAAATAACAGCGAATCAAAGAGCAGATCAGAAGAGCAGAAATGTGTGCAGAAGTCTGAATATGATAGCCATAATCGATCAAGACATCGATTAAGAGAGAGTGGAATCGATTACCACCCTTGTAATCGATTCCAGCGTGACTTAATCGATCAGATGATCGATTCCCACTTTATGTAATCGACCGTGCGATCGATTAAACGTCGTAGCGCGATTTCCACAGAACACCCTGTAATCGATCAAGTGATCGATTACAGTGTGTTCCATAATCGATCAAGTAATCGATTATGATGAGTTCTGTGCGACATTCAATTCTCACAGATTGCTCAGTAATCGATCCGGTGATCGACTAACCATCCTAGCTACTGGTTAATCGATCCACCCACCGATTACACTGAAGTTAATTCGATTCCCACACAACTTGATCACCTGGTCAACTCGTATCTCACCCGAGCCAACCACATTGGACTATGTATTCAGAGAACAGGCTCCCAAGCCTCCTCTGACAATGATCTGGTCTGGAGACAAGCTACCAAGCCTTCTCCGACCACAGTCCGGTACAGAGAACGAGCTACCGAGCCCTCTCTGACCTAGTCCGGAGAACGAGCTCCCGAGCCCTCTCCGACTCCATCTGGTCCAGAGAACGAGCTCCCGAGCCCTCTCTGACCTAGTCCGGAGAACGAGCTCCCGAGCCCTCTCCGACTCCATCTGGTCCAGAGAACGAGCTCCCGAGCCCTCTCTGACCTAGTCCGGAGAACGAGCTCCCTAGCCCTCTCCGACTCCATCTGGTCCAGAGAACGAGCTCCCGAGCCCTCTCTGACCTAGTCCGGAGAACGAGCTCCCTAGCTCTCTCCGACTCCATTTGGTCCAGCGAGGAAAGAACTCGGTAAGAATTTATTTCAGCCATTTTTCACTAGTGACAGTCGACTGATGTGGTAAGATCAGTCGACTGACACTAAGTTATTACACCTGATACGCCTCATCAGTCGACTGGATTTAACTCCAGTCGGATCGTTTCTGGAGATTAGTCGACTGACCTTGAAGGCCAGTCGACTGATGGCAATCAGAAGGTATAACGACTCGACTTGAGCTTCACATCAGTCGACTGAAGGTGATGGACTCGACTGGATGTGTTCATCAGTCGACTGTCATCAACTCCGAGCAAGCAGAAGGTAAGATGACTCGACTGATCGACCACATCAGTCGACTAAGGGCAAAATCAGTCGACTGACTTAAATCTGTGTCAACATCAAAACAACCGTCGGGACAAACTGTATCAACAAATAAGTGATAAATGATCTCTACTAAGATTGCCTTTTTAAGCGCTCAAAGTCCTGGAACTTCTATTGCTGTCTTACCTCATTATGGGTTAAACGTTCTTGGTTCTCTTTAGAATGATAGCCTAAATGCATAGCTTTCTTGAACTTATCTTTTGCTAGGCGTTTGTAGTAGCATTTCATCTCAACATGGATCACGTTTTCTTGAATTGACATTATATTTTTTTTTCTGTTTTAATTGAAGGGAATTATGTGTTATGAAGTCTTGGTTTTTGTGTCTATACAGATGCATTGCTTCCATCAAACATATTTCATTTGTGTGTATATATAGTAGTTATTTTTCATATACTTAGTATTTTATGTTCTCATGCACTTTACTTCTATAACATTTCTGGTTAAATTGATTACTGTTGTCCAGATTTGCCTGCCATGACTTTAATAGGTTATGGAACTTTTGAAGATTGTGATGTATGATCTATCATGGGTTTACCTATCTTCTGAATAAGTTTTTTCCTGCAGAGTTTGGAAGCATATTATCAAGAAGCTGGTCGAGCTGGGAGAGATGGAAAACTCTCAGATTGCAGTGAGATGAAACTCTTGCTCCTGAAATATGTCCATTCTGAACTTCGTTAACATTTCCTTGTTATTTAGAAAATACTCGTAGTTTGATTAAGATTGCTCTAGATAATTAGATCGACTTCCAGAAACTAGAGTAGGTGAGACCTTGCAATATGGTAGGTTATAACCTTGATGTGATGCGTAGGTCCACTTATATTATCAGCATGATAGGTAATTGAAAGAAGGAAGAAGGTAGGTTGGGGGTTGGGACATGTACCGTGTCTTTCAATGCAGAGGTGATCTAACTTGTCCCTCAGTATATTCTTACCCATATGAATCATACCACAGAAAGGCATGTTGCACAGAAAAATTGTTTGATTAAGTTAAATGCTTTCATCATTCTGATAATTCATAATAGTCCTGTACTGTGATCTTCAGATGTTTGTCTTTAGATAAAATGCTTCCTTTTGCCCCTACCGTTATGACTTGTGCAACAAAGCGCTGAGAGGAAGGAGCAAATTGAGATCTGGTCTCCTCTTTAGTAGGTGAGGTGAACACAGTTGGCAATCATGACACAAGATCTCAGGTGAATTATCATCATTAAACTGCATAATGACAGGAAAAAGTAATGCACTTGGTAATGTGAGACAGAAGAATATAAGTGATTTTCCTTAAATAAAGAAGACATGACTTACAGCATATCTTACAAGAGCAACCTCGACCTAGAACTTAAGAGGAATATTCATATGGACCAATATTTTTCAACCAAGATAAAGTGTTGATTTTTTTTGCTCTATGAAAACTGTTAGTTGTGGATGTGGTGTGCAAGAGCAAGAAGATTCATTGTACCACTACTGGACATGTAGAAGTGAAATTGAATGCTGACACAAATGTTATGAGCAGTATCACTTCTTAATGTTCATATAAGATCTTGACATCAGGTCTATTCGCAATGCTATTTAAAGTTGTCAAACAACTCTGTATCTTTCATTAACCAAAGCCCATGCCATCCTAGAGTAATCTCAACAATATTTATATCAATCTAGGAGTAGGACCACAAACATTAGAATTAAGTGAACCAAATGGTTTATTTGACAAGTTAGGATGCGCTAACTGACTGTCACTTTTGAATATATGTTGTGCATTAGTAACATGCCTGTTTGTGAATCCAAAATAAAAACAGAATTGGGCAGAAATGTCATCAAACAATTGATCTTTAGTCATTTTATTGATGAAAATAGGGATGAGTGGAATTTAGGCTAGAGAAGAGATGATGAGATAGTCTACCATTCCTTGTCGCTGATGAGACTGCATCGCCTAAAGAGATTTGGTAAGTGATTAGACTCTAACAGTTTAAAGTGGGTAACATATTATTTGATGTTCTAGATACCCATGCTGAGATTGCATGAGACATGCTTTAGGTGGACTAAGCAAAGTAAGAAATACAATGAGCTGAGTAGATGCATTGGTCAGTTCTAGAGCACTCCTGTTTATTTTTACTCGATCCATGAAAATGTTATGAGAATGTTTTGCTGATTGGGAAGTTGCAAGAGTTATCTTTAACACAAATTTCATGAAGCTGTGAAGTCATTCATATCTATTCCTATTGATTTAAGATATGCAATTTTTCATAACCATCAAACGATTATTCTCTGTACCATGATATTTTCTATTTCATCAACTTTTTCTTTTTTCCCCATGCAGTTTTATATGCAAATCTATCGCGAACGCCAACACTTCTTCCTAGTCAAAGAAATGATGAACAGACAAAACAAGCATATAAGCTGTTATCTGATTGTTTCCGGTATTGACATATTGTACTCTCTCTGTTCTTTTATACAACATGCTAATCTCTTCTACACTGTATAAGATTCATGTTAACTTCATAGGTATGCTATGAACACTACTACTTGCCGAGCCAAAGCATTAGTGAGATACTTTGGGGAGGAGCTTGACTGTGATGGATGCCACTTGTATGCTTCTGTGTTTCTTTCACTTCAGAAAATTATATTGCATGATTTTATCTGTTTGTCTCATCATAGTAGAACTCATTATAAGTCAAGAGCTTATATGATTTCATTAGATAAATTCAGCAATAAATATCAAGTAATATCAAATAATATTTCATACACAGAACAATATCAGACAGATTATGTTTTTTGGTATCTAACATATATTCCCTTGTTTAATATTGCCCAAGAGTAGCAGAACCAGTTTACGGGACAGCCAGGGTAGTGTCTCTGCTTCTTTGTCCTACATGGCAAATGTAGGATGATCCCATGGGCTTATGTTCATTGAGGTATCTCCACATTAACTATTGGGTTGGACGAATTGTGCTCATTTCCATCAGATTTGTACCAATGGACTGGTAGGAGTGTTAACAGTGCCCAAGAAAAGTAGAAATACTGTGGTCTTGGCTGAGACAATTCTCAGTTCTTTAATTCCTCATAACTAAGTGCAAGATGTCACTACATATGTTAAGTCGAGGTATCTCACCATTGGGTTTGCCCTATGTCAAGCGTGCTCTATCCCACTTGAACATGATGTATATGTTGCATCAACATTTACTCAAGTTCTGCAGTTATCCAGCTTGTGGACTTTTTCTAACCTAAGTTTGCTATGCAGATTATTATTATTTTCAAGTTTTATAGTAAGCTTTCTTCTAGATTAATTTCTAATATGTTTCTTAAGATCAACGTCATAGATAACTTTTGATTCTACTGGAAATTTCATTTTGCCAAGATGCTC
Organism: Curcuma longa; assembly: GCF_044706935.1. Taxonomy (NCBI): domain Eukaryota; kingdom Viridiplantae; phylum Streptophyta; class Magnoliopsida; order Zingiberales; family Zingiberaceae; genus Curcuma; species Curcuma longa. Next base: position 5,817,654 of record NC_133874.1, read on the forward strand.
AAACAATCATGCAAAGAGTTGGCTATGAAGCATTCCCTTCACACGGTCTTACTATATTCAGGCACAATCATGATTTTTTAAGCATATAAAAGAAGAATCCAGTCAAGAGTGAACTATCTTTGGTGTATTTTACTCCTGATTCTTAAAATAACGAAGTCTGGTGAACAAAAGAAATATGAGACATGCTTTGTCCTAGCTTTATATCTCTTTTTAAGTTTCTTATTCTGTCTCTTACTGATCAGTAACAACCTCCTGATATGTTCCTTCTTAAATTCCTAACATGAAGATGTGACATCTGCCATGCTGGACCTCCCGAGATACAAAATATGAAGGCTGAAGCGGATGTTTTCTTAGGGGTGCTAAAAGCTGAACATGTGAGGACTTTTCTTGTTCTTCTATTTAAAATTTTGAAGTGAGAATAGATACCCTTTCCAATGGATTTTCCTTGAATTGCCATCATTATTCCTTTTAAATTATTGGTTCTTGTTGTGGCAGTTAAGTTCATGTATCTACTTAATCTCCAAACTTATCTTTGTTCTTCATGATTACTTTTATGTGTATACATCCATAGTTGTTCAACATGATTTTCCTCTTCCTCTATTTAGCCTTATTTTAGAGTAGCAAAAGCGTATGACTGTTCTTAATATTTATCAAATATCACTGTGCTGAGCGGAATAGCAACAAATATCCACAAAGTAAAGGAAAATTTTGAAGGGGTTCAATTTTTATTAGACCCAAGTACATGAAAGTCCATTGATTTTTTTTTAAAAAATTTTTGTGCGGGATGATTGGAGGGCTTAAGTCTTGATTTGCTCCGGTTGCAAGGATCTAATCAATGCTAACTCTAAATACTGTATGTATTCTTGTTATTTGTTTTGTCTGTTCCAAGTTTTCCTTCAACCCCTGCTGACATTCTAACAGTAAAGGCTGTTGAGATTATTACTTATTTCATCTCATTTGATACTAAATTTTGTTTGTTATCAGTTCTAGACCATAGCTCTGCAAGTTTACTAAGAAACGAATAAAACTTGCAACCCTATGTTTCGATACTCAGGTGCCTACTATGAATCTATTATTATTAGTTTTTCATTAACAGCTATAACCTACATAAGTTCTATGTTTAGCTATTTTGCAACCTATGTGATGGATCAGTGGTTGTTGAACAACTCGAATACAAGGATTCAGCACTCCAAACAAGTGCGAAGTGTGAACTTGTTTGCAAAAACAAGAGGAGACGAAGGAACACTACCTGCAAGGGTTGTTGAACTCATCAACTTCATAACAACGTGGAGGAAGAGGATTGTGATGGCGCTACGCATGAGGAAGGATGGGTGTTCGATGATGTCACGTCCAGAGAGATTAGAAATTTTAGAGTTTGATGGCATTGTAAGGGGAGGTGAAGACTCATGCTCGTGTCAATGGGAAAGGAGGAAGGCAACCACAAGAAAAGGTGGGACTTGTCTTGCCAATAAGGAAAGGGGTGGCCGAGGTTATGTGGGGAAGGAATTAGATTATAATATTTATTCTTTAATAATCTCAGTTATATTAAATCAAGGTTTGAATCGCGTTTGGAGTTGGGATTGATTCTTGGTCAAAACAAGATATGGGGTAAAATTACCATACAGAGCTTACTACAGCTTGTTAAGCATTGTATTGTTTATGCTTGAATGCTTATTTTGGTGTTCATTATTTTGAAAAGCTTAAATAATTTCCTAAGACATTGTTGTATTTGATTCAGGCATATGCTCATAATGCATATACAGATGATACTGCTAATATGATGCTTGCTGGGAGGCCAAAATTCAAGACAGTAGTAAGCCGAATAAGAGAACAGGTTTATCTTTTATTATTTGGATATAGTATTTGTTCATGGCTTAAATGTCCATTCATCTGTGACTGTATTTGCAAGGTAGCAGATATAATACACGCTGTCATCCAGTTTCCATGGGATTCTGCTGACTCCAGTCCGTTTGTTTCTTTTATTTCTGATGGCTTGGCATCTAATTAGTAACACGCTTTCCAAGGCTCCATTTATGGCTATTTCAATCTCTAAACAAAAATATATATGGCTTCCTAATTTGGTTTATTCTCTTCCCTTAATTAATGGTTTAATTGGTTATCCTCCTTCAATGCATTTCTATCCTTTAATTTCATTCTGATTATAATTTTTTTTTTGGAAGTCTGAGTAGAAGCAAAGCGTTGCTTCTCTTCCTGTTTTTTTTATTATTATAAGGGGTCCATTATTGCGTGTCCTGTTTTCCTGGGGCATTTCTTGGCATGCAATCTATAGTTCTGTCTCACCCTAATATTCCTTCTGCATATTCTTACTTTGTGACATTCCTTCTTATCATGTTAAGAATTATTCAATTCTTTTTCTCTGCTATGCCATTTTGTTGGAGGGAATATGGCACTGTTATGAACCTTCAAACGCAGTGCTCTCCACAAAAATCTTCACATCTCTTAGAAGTGAACTCCTTCCATGCTTGGATCTTAAGACTTTGATGGAAAAGCTACTTTGATTCTCAACTAGTACTTTGATTCTTTTAAAAACATTAAAAACACATCTGCATAACCAACATCTGATTTGGGCTGATTTCTTCTGATATTCTTCAGATTTTGAGACTGTACATTGGTGGTAGTCTAGTAGTCTTTTTTAAAAGCATTGGAGCAGGAAATTTTTTTTCTGCACATTGTTGAAATATTTTTTATTTTCAGATAAAATCTCATGTCTCTGTCCTAAGGTGTTTTTGCTTTTGGGACAATGTACAGTTTCGCAAGTTTGCTACAAGTGACCCAGTTTGGTGGCGAGGCCTTGCACGGATTTTGGAGGAAAAGGGGTACATTACAGAAGGAGATGTTTCGGTATGTAATGAGGGTCTTGACAGGCGTTTGAACATGAAACAAATCGCTTAACATAATTTATAGACGATTGTCATCAAATACTTTGGGTTTTGTGCAGAATTTCAATTTTTTTTTGTAAAAATGGTTTTAGATTACTTGCTGCATGGTCTAAATTTTGTTGATTGATTTTCCCCTGCTTATCAGGCTCATGTGTCGATGAAATATCCAGAGCTAACAGAACAAGGCTTGAGATTTCTCCACTCTGAATCTGAAAAGGAGTTTTTAGCATATCCAGAAGCAGATATGCTACTCTCTTCAAAAGTAGACAAGCCATATTCTTCTTTCTCTGAGTGGGGGCGAGGTTGGGCTGATCCAGAGATACGCCGCCAACGTCTTGAAGGTAAAAAATATCGGAAAAGGAAAAGAAGACCCACTCGTAGAAAGAATCCAGAACCAAACACAGTAAGAGGAAGGTTAACTGCAAAACTTTCAAAGAAAAGAATAAATTAATTTGGTTGGAGAGCCAAAGGGTGAATTCATGATAAGTCAATAGATGGTTATTAGATAAGTGAAGCTGCAGTATTTCCTTGAGAACAGGTGGTTGGAGGAAGCTTTTATAGTCTTTCCGAGGAGCAACAAGAACGAATAAGGCGAACTCATAGTCTCTAGAATGCAAATGGTCTGAGGTAAGATGATTCCTGCAGCTCCATGACACAACTTGATGACGGGTTTGCATTTCGTGCTTGTTTAAGCCTGATTGGTGGGTGTTTTTATTCCTTCCCCCAACAGCACGCAGTGACTATGGTGATTTTTTTGCTCATTTAGTTTTTTGACATACAAACTTTTGCTTCATTTGGTTGCTGCTCATGAAACCTCTTCCCTTTAACTAGTTGTTTGTTACACATGCATCTTCCTGTTATATTACACAATTGAACCCTCAATTCCCAATGGCAAATTTAACTTAATGAGAATGTGCTTGCACAATTCTTTTACTTTTTGGTGATCAGTGTTGGAGACGCAAGTGAATCTATCTTGGCATGGTAGTAGTATCGTACTGTGGTGCTTGGAATCTCTCGATGTTTCTTCTGTGCATGTACATTCTTGATGACTTTACTTTTGAATTCTCTTCTTAATACATATTTCCCCAACCCACCTTGATCACTGACCAAATTCCATTTGTCAACGTCGTTCTTCAAAGATACACTTGTTTCCCCTGCATAGTTTCTCCATTTCTAATCTTCAAAATTATTCTTATACGACTCTGAAAGTTTTCCCTTATTATAAAAGAAGTTAATTTGAGTGTATTTACGACGAGCTGTCTGTTGTTCAGAAAACAAGCTCACAGTCAAAAATTTCATATCTAGGGTGAAAAGTGTGTTTACGAGGGGACAGATGTGCCATTTGCCCCACATTTCTGCACCTCGTGTTAAAAAATGGAGGTATGAAACTTGCAACTACACTGATTTTCTACCCTTGATTCCGTCCCTGATCACAAGTTATTGCCATACCAATCTATGCATGGATTCGAGGTATGAAACTTACAGCTACACTTGATATAATATTTATCTTTCTGTTTCTTCGACTGTATTACCAATGTATCACAAATACTTTTATCATTGGACCTTCAAGAGTGTTAGGACTGTAGGTATTGGCCCCAGAGGACGGACATCGGCTTTAAATTTGGTTCCATAATAATTCAAAACTCTCCAGAGAACAAATCAAACTCAAATATAAAATCAAATACTAATTATTTTATTACACGAGAATTTAGAACCACAAATTTTCACAACATTTATTAATAATTTTTAAATGATTCTTTGTTGTTTAAATTAAACTAGGTTAGCAAACTCTTAGGGTTAAGACCAAATTTAAAATTATAATTTAGTGGGGTTCTTTTTTCAAGAAACCCCTCCAAAAATTGGCGTAGGCTGCTTCAAGTGGCGAACACACGGTATTCTTTAGTAAAAGGCGAAAGAATAATTCGCTATGTGTTCACCACGCAGCTGCGTGATTTTAATCGGTGGAACCACGAACCAATTTATAGTCATTCTCACAAGGGGCACAGCAACAGCTACCGATGTGGGACTAAAAACTAGTCAAACTTGATAATGATCAAAACCGTCTACCTCGCTAATCCTGCGATTCGCTGGCTCGATCCTCCTCTTTGATGGCTGATCGACTCCCCGAAGTCTCTTCCCCTTGCCTAGGACCCAAACCAAAAAACCCATCAACCTCTATCGCGAAACCCTAGTTCACAATCCCCGGGAGCCACAGTCCCCTTCCCTCCCCTGCAGCTGCCTTCCGATGATGAGAGAGAGAGGGGCGATGGAGCTTGAGAAGAACCTGCAAGCTCCTCTTTCTTATTATCATATTTATTTATCATAACATTCTCTATATATTATCAGAGCCATTACACCACCTTCACTCTCTTTTTTTCCCCACGCATCGATCACCCATCTTTTCCCTATTCCTTCTTCTTCTTCTCCCTCTTCCTCTCCTGATTCTCCTTCATCTCTTCTAACTGCAGCAAGCTCTCTACTTCTTCTTCTTCATCATCCACAGCTTCTCTCACACCACGGTCTGGTAGTAGTCGACTAGTCAGCCGCCGGTGTCTCTGGCCCGCAGCATCAGGCGATAGTTGATCCCAACAGCCGCTTGCTCCTTTTGCTTTGGCCAACGGCAGTTACTCCGGCCTCTTCTTCCGGTCGACAGCAGCGACTACAATTGCTGCCGTCCATCACAGCGGAGCCTGAGAAAGCCACAATCGTCTTCTAATTTGGATCTATTATTATTAGGGATAATAAATTATTATTATTTTGATGTGAGATGAAGGTAAGTGATGAAAAATAAAATTCAGAATAATATCAAATTTATTATATTATTATTTATTAATTTATATATTTAATTTTTCAAATCTATTAATTTTAAAAATGATCAATTCATCTTATAAAAAAATTTCATCCAGTGTGTTACATTTAAAAATCAATCCATAAGTATCTGATTAATTACAGAAGTACTTTATCGTTGCTACATAATCATACTATATGTAGTTATTGCTCTAGAAAATTTAATTAATCATATAGTTAGAGAAAATATCAAATTTGTATATTTAAGATTTGACTCAAATTTCATTAGTGGGATTGCATACTTAAGACAATCAACTATTCCATAAGTCTATCCTAAAGTATTTTTGTTTGTCATAAACCATTGAAATTTTAATCTATTGAAAGGTGTATATTGACATTGAAGGAACTCATGTCATATTAGACTATGACATCTTTGTCAAAGTAATGTTATACTATGGCTTGGATACAGTGCAAATAGACAATGACTCAAATTTATAAATTGCTAATCTTGAAAAAATATATATACAATTATCTAATTAAACTTTTCACATGTGCAACATTTTCATGTTCCATCTGTTATTAAAAATTTACTCTTTACATGTTAGTTTTATCCGAATAATGATAACTTTTTTGAATTTTTTCATAATCATTATTTTGTAAAAGATAGAGGAGCATATACTACCTTATTTCATGATAGAATAAAAAATAATTTTTGCTATCTTTAAAATTCTTTAATCATCATCAATCGATGTATAATTTACCTACTTCCTTTACCTCCTCCTCATTTTGTTCATGTAGGATCTGCCTGGAAGGTAAAAGTCACAAGTTATATTTTTCTTCATCCAATCATGTTTCTAATTTTTCATTTGAAATACTTTATTTTGATGTTTGAGGTCTTTATCTTTAATTTATTGTCTAACCAATGTTTCTTATATTATATCATATTTATTGACCATTTTAGCAAATATATTTGGTTTTATCCTATGAAAAAAAATTTGATTTATTAGACATATTCTATCGTTTTCAAAAATAAATTGATTGTTATTTTAATCGCAAAATACTCTATCTTCATTCTAATTGAGGAGGCGAATATCAAATTTTCCATCATCTCTTCTCTCTTGTGAAATCATTCATCAAGTCTCTTACCCTCACACTTTTGAGCATAATGGCTCTATTAAGAGAAAACTTAAAAATGTTTTAGCTCTTCTCCATCATGTATCAATTTCGCGTAAATTTTGGGATGATGCTATTAGTACTATAGTATATTTTATAAATCAACTTTCTACACCATATAAGCTAGCTTTGGAAAAACTTCATAATCAGACTTCTGAGTACATTTTACTTTAAATTTTTGATTATGTATGTTATCTATGATTATGGTCATACTCTAAACACAAAATTGATTCTCGTTTACTATAGTGTGTTTTTCTTGGTTATAACAATTTGCACCATAAGTTTCGTTGCTTGCATATACCAATCGGATAAATATATATATATTTCACAACTTGTTACTTTGATGAGTATCTGCTCTCTTTTTCATCAACTTCTTCAATCTCTCCTCCAAATACATGTGATATGTTTTTTGGTACCACTAACATTATACTAGACGTTAGATATCTGACATCTATGCACGATGCCTACTAGTAATCACCTGATATGTCTTTCCACGAGCTTTAGTGGTCTCGTGCTGCGATGAGCCTATGGAGTTTGTGCTCTCCTTCATTATGGGACATGGAGCTTAATTCCTCGCACCTCCTCCATGAATATTGTGAGCTGCAAATGTGTCTTTAGTCATCAATATCATGTTGATGGTTCTCTTGAAATGTATAAAACTCGTCTTATAATCAAAAGATTCAATCAACAGTCAAGTATTGACTTTAATGACACATTCAATTTAGTTATTGAGATTACAACTATTTGATTATTGCTTTCTTAGTTATCAGTTTCAATTGGTCAATCCGACAATTAGATATTTTTAATACTTTTCTTCATGATCATCTTGAAGAAACTATGTTTATGGAGCAATCGTCTAGGTTCATTCATCTACTATTTCAACACATGTTAGTCGGCTCAAGAAATTAGTATATGATCTTCGACAAGCCCCTCCATATATAATTTTATTGTCTATTTACTTGGTTATACACTCAAGGATTTTCTGGCTCAAAGATCGAATCTTTTTTAGTTTATAAGTGTAATGTTGACTTAATGATATTTCTTCTTATTTATGTGGATGATATTTACTAACTGGTAGTGATCAAGAAGACATTACTATTATACTATTCATCTTCTTAACTCAAAATTTTCAATTCCAGATCTTGGCTTGTTATTTTCTTAGTATTGATTTTTTCTCAAATTCTGAATGTTATTTTTTCTCACAGAGCAAATGCATCACTGAGATTCTATACCAAACTAAAATAGATTGTGCACGTTCTATTTCTATGCCAATTGTTATAGATAACTTTTCTACACTAGTATTTTCTCCTATTATAACTAATTCTCAAACATACCAAAGTATTATTAAAGTACTAAAGTATGTCACTATCACCTGACTTGATATTATTTTCGTTATCAATTGAGCTTGTCAATTTATGCATGTTTTTCTTTGAACAACATTGAAAAAATATTAAAATGATTCTTCGTTATTCTTTATGATCTCTTTCTATATCGTTATTTTTTAAAAGAATTAAATATCTACAGTGATGCAGATGTGGCTTGTTCTACTAAAGATAGACGTTCTACTGATGGATATGTAATATTTCTTAGTCGAAATTCCATTTCATGATATTCTAAAAAGTAATTTACTATTTCTTGTTCAAACACTAAGGTCGAATATAAACTATAGCTAATGTAATGTCTGAAATTATTTGGCTTCGATATATCCTTTCTAAACTGTATCTTTCTATTAGTGTTATTCTTAAACTATAGTGTGATAATATTGGAGCGATATTTTTTTAATGCAAATCAAAATTTTCATGCTCATACAAAATAAGTGAATTAATTTTTATTTTATTGGAAAACATATGAAGACTAAACAATTATTAATCTATTATATTTTCACATAGGCAATTTGCTAACATCTTCACCAAACTATTATCTAGATAATATTTCAATAAATTGACAACCAAACTCAATACTCGATAATTCTCATTGAATTTAATTACCTGAGGTAATGACAATAAAAATAATAATCCAAGATAATAATTAAAAACTTATCATATTTAAGATAGTAATCAAGAATTGATTCTAATTGTTGATTTATCATGTTTGGACGGTAATTGCCATCATATTTGTAGTTGTTTGTATAAGGACTCACGTATCATATTTTTTATTACTATATTTATCATAATATTTTTTAAATAATTTATGTAATTAGGCTGATTAATCTGCAATAATAATAAATAAATAAATAAATAAATAATTATTTCTTTTCTCTGTTTTCTTTTCTCTTACAGATATAGATCATGGATTTGAGGTGTTAAACTTGCAACTATGGGTGATTTCCCCCTTTTACAAAGTTGTACGGCTCACCGCTTCAAGCTATCCATGCGTGACTTCTTCAACTTTTTATACTAATTCTTATGGGATTTTATCATTGGACGTTCAATATAAATTCAAATCATATATTGATTGTTTTTTCTTACGAGAGTTTAGAACATTAAAATACACTAAAGACACCATAGAACTAACCGACTAACCTTTAACAAGAGTTATATTCAACTACATAAAAATTAATAATATTAATTCAAACTTTAAAATTATTATTTAGTGGGGCTTTTTTTCAGAAAAACCCCTCCAAAAATTGGCGTATGCTGCTTAAAGTAGCAAACACACGGTATTCTTTAGTAAAAGGCGAAAGAATAATTCGCTATGTGTTTACCACGCAGCTGCGTGAATTTAATCGACGGAACCCCGAACCAATTTATAGTCATTTTCACAGGAGGCAAAGCAACAGCTACGAATGTGGGACTAAAAAACTAGTCAACCTTCTGTTGCTATAGGTTAATCTGCAATAATAATAAATAAATAAATAAAGTAATTATTTCTTTTCTCTTACAGATATAGATCATGGATTTGAGGTGTTAAACTTGCAACTATGGGTGATTTCCCCCTTTTACAAAGTTGTACGGCTCACGGCTTCAAGCTATCTATGCGAGTGACTTCTTTAACTATTTATATTAATTCTTTTGGGATTTTATCATTGGACCTTCAATATAAATTCAAAATTCATATATTGATTGTTTTTTCTTACGAGAGTTAGAACATTAAAATACACTTAAGACACTATAAAACTAACCGACTAACCTTTATCAAGAGTTATATTCAACTACATAAAAATTAACAATATTAATATAAACTTTCAAATTATTATTTAGTGGGGTTTTGTTTAAAAAACCCCTACAAAAATTAGCGTATGCTGCTTAAAGTAGCAAACACACGGTATTCTTTAGTAAAAGGCGAAAGAATAATTCGCTATGTGTTTACCACGCAGCTGCGTGAATTTAATCGACGGAACCCCGAACGAATTTATAGTCATTTTCACAGGAGGCAAAGCAACAGCTACCGATGTGGGACTAAAAAACTAGTCAACCTTACGTTGCTATAGCCTATAGGGCGACCATGGTGGTAAGCCCCTCCTCCGTCGCTAATCCTTCGCTTCGCCTTCTCTTTGCTGCCTGATCGACTCCCCGAAGTCTCTTCCCCTTGCCTAAGACCCAAACCAAAAAACCTATCAACCTCTATCGCGAAACCCTAGTTCACAATCCCCGGGAGCCACAGTCCCCTTCCCACTCCTGCAGCTGCCTTCCGATGATGAGAGAGAGAGAGAGAGAGAGAGAGAGAGAGAGAGTGGGCTAGGGAGACTGAAAGGAAGGAGCTTGCAGATGGCAATGCAGTCAATGAGAAGGTGCGCAAAAGCTGCGTAGAGCATAGGAACAAGAAAACCCTGAATTATTGCAGGAACTTCCTCCGTCACTGAACTCATTGTGATGTGTTCTTTGTTAGACTAGAAAGATACACTGGATATCTTAAAGGTGAAATCATATTCTTCATTCACATTCAGCCTTCACTTTCGTTTAGTCCATTAACTCTGAAGGTAATAGAATGTTGTTTGCCGAGCTAGTATATCTATGATACACATGTAGGACCAACACTCGTACATCAATTTATGTACGTATACATGAGAAAATTCTGCAACTTTTTGGCTAATTTCAGCAGATGAACAAGCGTTTAGTTTTACATGTAGTAGTACAATGCAAATGATCTAAGGGCACAATAATCTTCTCACCGTAGATAAAAGTGAACACAAATACCAGTTAAATTAAGACTGTTTCTTTCAAACAGGAAGTCGATATGGATTAGTAAGCCAATCCTTCTTATGTGATAAATAAGAGAAGCACAAATGACGAAACACAACTTGCAATATAATTAGTAAGCATATCCTACTTATGCCTTCAAATCAATATGAATTGATGGAGTAGAGATGAAGCAGTTCGTAAAGTGAGAATAGAGGTAAAATATAGCAACAGTGTATTTATCCAATAGTTTAGTGCCATGCTAGTTGGTAGGTTACAGTAGTGTTCAACAAACTTATTGTTCTATCCTATTCCAAATTCAAAAAAAGAAATATCAATTTGTAAACCATGAGTCATTGCGGCATATTCATAATATGCTTTTAGTTGCATTCTGATTCAGGGTTAAAAAGATCAGTCTGATGCACAAAACTCCAGTCAATACGGGATCTCAAAAAAAGATCAGACTAAATTAGGTCTATTATACGCAACCTATTACAAAAGACTATTTATGTGACAATAACTTTACCATTGTACTATTATTGAATATTAAAGAGGCATCTGAACAAAGGCAGGCAGTGCACAGCCAGTATGTTTCCATGAGAAAAAGTCCTAGGTTACAGCAAAACCAAAGCAAGCATAACCTTACTTCAGATGAAATCATGACCTGGGAACCTCGTTGATCCATTGCCTTGGGGGCAAAGAAGGACAACCCAGAACCCCAAGTTACCTCACAACCACACAACACATTGTATTCAAGAATAAACTTTTGGAATATTTGCACAGGATGTTAACCCAATATGCCGACCAAAGATAGCTGAAGTATGCTCAGAACCTTCTCATCCAATCAAAGGAGAAAGCAGCAAAAAAAAAAGGAGAGCATTTTCATATACCATCAAATTGTCTAGAAGCGAAATTGTTTGATATTGAGATGGCACTAATGTGATGAAAGAATTTATACAAAGTAATTTGCGAATAATACTCAGCACAATACAAATTACAATTGCAAGAGTAGAAAACAAAAGTCTAAATGACATTGGTAGTTGCAATACATCAGCATATATTTGCAGGGTTTCTATAATAAATTTATTTTAGAGTTTTGATGTTTAAACTGTGGTCCCATTCATTAGAGCATGTTCATGTCTCACTAGAAAATCTTGGGATGTCTATCCTTGGATTCTCAAGGGTGACTTCTCATCATTAGTTACCCTGAGACACGAAATTTGTACTGAATTCTCAAGTCCATGGAAAAAAGAATTTAAAGATTCATATTTTCATCAATGAGAGAAACTATTTGCACTCTCCTTTACCCAAAGAATCTAGAATCTCTTATTCAAACACTTTGTATGTTTCAGTATTATGTGATCATATGACAACTCATCAAATTCTTACTGCCTCCTGGAAGAAAGAGTCATATCATCAAACACATTGTTGGCAACATACCAGAAATGCATTCATAAAGCCAAATTTTACTATCATGGTTATTTTTGAAGATACATCAGACTTTGTTAATACTAGTCATAAACACTATTAGCCCAACAGAAGGCAGTGCCTAACAAGAAAAGATATAACACTAGTCTCCATGGTAGCAATAAGAGTGTCAAGGAATGACCTATATGAACAATCTTTGGCATTCCTTGACTAGATGATTCTTATTTAAAGCACAAGGAAAATGCATTTGCTCTCTCGATCTAACATCTACTGATCTATTATATCCTCCCCATTTTTTGCAATTTTATAAATGTAGAGGAAACGTTGTAGTTCTAACATGGTATTAAATTCATAAACACATTAAAACATAATGGCCATTAGCTTCTATCCATAACATTTTATCTGAACAAGATAATTCTCCAACTTCGTCCAAAAACTCCTGTTTAAATTGACCTCTAGTGAAGGTGAAACCAAAGCTAATATCACAGTCTCACATCATTAGTACTAAAGCACTCCTATGAGAAAGAATAGTGCTCATAAAAATAATGTTCATATACATGCAGAACAAGTAATGATTAACAATGAGGCTTGGTTGTTTAAGACCAAATTATTATGATAACGCCTAATGATGTAGTGAACAATATATTAATTGTAGTTAATGATGTAGTTAACATAAAACAAATAAACTGTCACAGCATGATAATTTTTTCACATGAATGGATGAAAAGGATTAGTTTATATACAAGTTATGTGCATTGAAAGAGAAGGAGATAAGAGAGGAAACCCTAATCCGTGAGGTCGCCTTGTTCGGTAGTGATTCCATCAACACACCGACGGCCCCCTCGGCGCCAGAAGCCGCCCCATCTTCTTAAAAGCGAAGTGGGTGCAGTTGGAGAGGGCGATCCAGCACAAGATCCCATAAATAAAATCGAACGCCGGATCCGACGAGGACGATTCGCCGGAACCATCCCAGCCAGGGCCGGAATCGCCAGAATTCCAGCCTCTTCCCCCATCGCCTCCGCCTCCAAAAGGCCCGTCGTCGCCGTCGCCGTCCCCGAAGAAGCCGTCGTCCTCGCCACCGCCCTCCGTGAGGGTCCTCCGCCGGATCCGGCGCGTGCTGCGGCGGGCGAGGGCGATCGGGGCGGAGGCGTGGCGAAAGATGTCGGCGCGGACTACGGTGGGCGGCGCGACGGAGTCGAGGACGGAGAGGGAGCATCGGGCGACCGCCCTGGCGGACGCGGCGAGGCCGTGAACGGACGCCGTAGCCGAGAAGGCGTCGGCGATGGCGGAGGAGGTCTCCATGCGAGGCTCCGCCCGGCGGCGACGGCGAAGAAGACAGGGAGCGTCGGGCGTCGACGAAGCGGCTTAATGAACGGCGTGGCGTGACTCGGGAGGACTGAGGAAGGAAATCAAGACACGGCGATCCGAGTCACGCACGTGGTTGGCACGAGCGGCAGGCCGCGGCCGGATATTTATTTCGCAGAAAAATATTATTTCGAAAATAAAATAAAATTTTAAGACATTGTTTATTTATTTATCTATTTATCGGTCCATTATCGTCAAGAAGGTAGTGAGCCGGCCAAAAATGGAAGGCGAAGGCATCGGCATCGTCCACAGGCAGGTGGAGGTCAACGGAATCCAGATTCACCTGGCAGAGAAGGGGGAGGGCCCGCCGGTGCTGCTGCTCCACGGCTTCCCGGAGCTCTGGTACTCGTGGCGCCACCAGATTGTCGGCCTCGCCGCCCGCGGGTTCCGCGCGCTCGCCCCAGACCTCCGCGGCTACGGCGACTCCTCCGCGCCGCCCGATGCCGCCTCCTACTCCGCCTTCCATGTCGTGGGCGACCTCGTCGCCCTCCTCGACGCCCTCGCCCTGCCTCAGGTTCTCCGATCTCCCTACTTCTCGCGAGAAATCTGCCCTCCTTGAATCGGTTCCGCTGTTCCAAAGTTCGAAATTGATTGCTTCGATTGATTAAAAAAAACAGGTATTCTTGGTGGGGCATGATTGGGGGGCACTCATAGCTTGGTATATGTGCCTGTTTCGGCCGGATAGAGTGAAGGCGCTTGTGAATCTCAGTGTGGCGTTTTCACCATTTCTGCGTCGAAACCCTAACGTCAAGCTTGTTGACTACTTCAGATCTCTTTATGGAGATGACTACTACGTTTGCAAGTTCCAGGTGCGGACCTCATCCTATCTGCAAGATTCAAGCTTTTGTTTAGTTGCCTTTTCAAAATGAAATCAAGCATATCATTAGATTATCTATTTTTTAAGGCAAAGATCATAGAACATAGTATGTGAGTTACTGCTACTCGATCAACAACACTAAACAATTTCCAGCACCATTCTTTTAAATCACTTTCAGATACGCTTATGTTGCACTCTTTTATCAATTCCCTTTTGAATATAGCGTCATTTGAACAACGTGCAGGCACCTGGAGTCATAGAAGCAACTTATGCTCATGTTGGAACTGGAAATGTATTGCGAGGAATTTTCAGCTTTCGTGGTAACAATCCTTTAGCTCAGCGGGAGGATGCTTCATTGTTTCCCTCTTGGCTTTCAGAAGAAGATATAAGCTATTATATAAGCAAATTTGAGAAATCTGGATTCAGTGGTCCAGTCAACTATTACAGATGTTTGGATTTGTAAGTATCACTCATCTTCCATTTTGATCTGATCAAGTTTTAGCACAAGGATGGTTAAGAACTTCAGCTTAAGAGTCAAGATGACTAAAGTTCATATTTCATATCTCAATCTCTGGAATACTCATGCAGGAATTGGGAGCTGGGAGCACCATGGTACAGCGCACAGATAAAAGTTCCGGTGAAGTTCATCGTCGGCGACAAAGACTTAACGTACCATTATCCAGGAATCCAGGACTACTTGCACAAAGGAGGTTTCCAGCAGGATGTGCCATTGCTTGAGGAGGTGGTTGTCATGGAGGGAGTAGGTCACTTCATCAATCAAGAAAAGCCACATGAGGTTACTGAACACATCTACAACTTCTTCAACAAGTTCAGTCTTGATGATGCTTCAAAATTATAGCTTGGTCCAAAAGCTTTGTACGCGAAAGAATAAACAGAATTATAATCTTTCAACTCCGGAGGGAGTAGGTACCCTTTAGATGTTTGTTTGTCTTGATAGTTTTGCACTATCGTTAAGCATTAGCTACCTTTCAGAGGTAGACCAAATAAATCTAACTCCTTTGAGTTTTATTATGAGTTGATCAATTTTGGATCACCAATAATCCCCGCAAGAACATGCTCCATCCCTGAAATGATGAAACCTATTGATATCTCTGATGATAATCTCCCTGGAAACAATCTTGCATATGTACTTGAATGCCGTATGGCAATCTATGCAAACTCGGATATTCTTCTTCACTCTGATGGGGGCTCCGGCCGGAGTACTGATCAATGCAAATGCAACCGCAAGCCGCTCGCTGTGGTGCGAAAGGAGAATTTCCTTCTCTCCTGGCTCGACATCATGGAGGTCGATCTCGAGCATAGGGATGTATCCTGCCTTTTTCATTCGATCGCCAAGCTCCTCTAGCTTCGCGTAGATCTCAGTCGTTCGGTCATGGCTTCTATCTCCCACTATGAAGGTATAAATCAAACCCTTCGATTCGACCCAGCTCACTGCAGGTTCTTTCTTCACCTTTCTCTCCTTCATCAACCTCCTGGCCGTCGCAACATCGTCCCACATTCCCGCCGAAGCATACATGTTTGCGAGAAGCACATGGGTTCCGGACTTCTCTGGTTCAAGATCGAAGAGCACCTCGGCTGCTCGTCGACCCAGTTCTATATTTCCATGAACTCTGGCAGCCCCCAAGAGTGCCCCCCAAACTGAAGCATTGGCTTCGAAAGGCATAGCGTGCACGAGTTCCATCGCCTCGTCTAATTTACCGGCACGTCCAAGAAGGTCGATCACGCAGGCATAATGCTCTTGTGTTCGCTGAACTCCGAACATCTCTTCCATCGAATCGAAATAGTGTCTCGACTCATCGACCAGACCTGCATGGTTGCAAGCAGAAAGAACACTGGTCAAAGTAATGTGATTCGGAGGCACACCATCGTCGATCATTTGAGAGAACAAAGCCAACGCCTGTTTTCCATGTCCGTGTTGGGCGAGCCCTCCGATCATAGCAGACCACGAGACGACCCCCTTTTCTGGTATCTCAGAGAAAGCTAAGCTCGCATCGTCGATGCTCCCGCACTTGGCATACATGTTGACGAGTGCATTCCCAGTGAACACATCGAACATATTGCCCATCTTCAGCACATGTACATGAATCTGCTTCCCTTGTTCGTAAGCAGACAAACTGGCGCACGCATTGAGAAGGCTACTGTAAACATATGAATCTGGTTTAAGCTCTTGGCTTAGCATTCTAGCGAACACTTTGAAGGCTTCTTCCCCTTGCCCACTCTGAGAGTGCACTGTGATCAAAGATGTGAAAGCCACCACGTCGGTAGATTGGCATTCCTCGAAGAATCTCCCTGCTTCCTGGACGGAATTACACTTGCCGTATGCATCGATTAGGCCATTCACTACATGAGGATCTGAGAGAAGGCCAGTTCTCGTCGCAAGCCCATGCACCTGCTCGGCGATACCAATTGCCTGTGTGCTCGCTGTGGATTTAAGAACAGCTGACAGTGTGGTTCGATTTAAGCTCAAACCTCCATTCCTCATGTCGGAGAAAAAGGAAAGGGCTTCATCATCCCTTCCGCAATGTGAGCACCCAGAGATCAAAGCATTCCATGCCGACAAGTCTCGTTCAGGGATGAAGTAGAAGGCCCTCGTAGCATCGTCTAATCGATCGCATTTTGCATACATATCGATGAGGCCGACGCCGACGAATGAATCAGAATCTAAACCAGCCGTGATCAAGCTTCCATGTATCTGCATGCCTAAATCCAACATTTTTGCCCCAGCGCAAGCTTTGATAATGCTGGACAGAGTGAACACATTAGGAACCATTTCTGAAGCCTTCATCTTCACCAACAAAGCCAATGCCTGGTGATCATGTCCGTGCAGGACACAGGCAGCAATGAAAGAGTTCCATGAAACAATATCACGTCTAGCAATCATCTCGAAAACAAATGCGGCGGCTTCGAAGTTACCTAGCTTGGCATACATGTCGACGAGGGCGTTGGCAATGAAAGGGTCTGAATGGTAACCGAGTCTGGTGAGATAGCCATGAACAGCTTTCCCACGGGACAAATCTTGCGAGCCAGTGCAAGCATTTACAACGCAGGAAAGCCCAAATTCATTAGGCCTCGACAAACCCAATGCCATCTTCTGAAACAGACTGATCGCCTCCTCAAACCGCTCGTTCCTCACGAAGCCAGCAAGCAAACCGTTCCAAGAGACACTGTTCGGCTCGGGAATGCCCTCGAAGAGCCTCTTCGAATCTGATAGGCGCCCGAAGTTGGAGTACATGACGACGAGCGTGTTCGCGACGAACACATCAGACTCGAACCCGGTGAGCACGATGAAGGCATGGACTTGTGTGCCGGCGAGGAAGTCAGAGGAGACGGAGCAGGCCTTGAGAACGGAGGGGAGGGTGAACTCGTTGCTCGGCACGCCCAAAGACCGCATCTTCCGGAAGGCCTCGAGGGCGTCGCGGCCGAGGCCGTTGTTGGCGAAGGCGGAGATGAGGGCGGACCAGGAGCCGTGGTCGTGGTCGGGGAATTCCTCGAAGAGCTTCCGGGAGGACTCCGGGGAGCGGCATCTGGAGTAGAGCGAGAGGAGGTGGTGGCGGAGGGGAGGGGAAGACGAAAGGCATGACTTGGCGAGGAGGGCGTGGATCTTAGCGGCGCCGCCGATTGAATGTGTGGAGGAGATAAGGGCGATGAGATCGGAGATGGAGCAGGTGACGGTGGGGGTGGAAGTTTCGCCAGGAGGAGAGAGAGAGGGTGATAAGTCCGCGGCGGAGACGGCGGCGGCGGTGTGGAGAAGGGTTTTACGGGAGAAGGGAACAGAGGAGCGGAGGGGTTTGGAAGATACGGGAAGAAGGATGCGGCAAGGCTTCATCACAAGACCCAGGCACACAACTGAACTCTAGTTTGTACTCCGCCCCAATCCACCACGTATTGAAAACCCAGACCGGAACGGTGAACCGGACACTCCGGTTCATTTCGAGTGAAATATTACTTTGCATATTTATCCATGAGTATTCATGTGCATCTACTGATATGGTAAATTGATGCTTCCGGAATATTACTGAGTTGATTACGACGGAACAGATTTATAGAAAAAAATAAAGATTTGAATTTCGACGAAGTTAAATAATATCCTCTTCCATTATAACCAACTGTAATTTCTCGATTTACCTCTTTATAGACGGTCGTGGAACTGTTAGGATAGCGGATTCCACCTTTTACAGAAGATATAGTAAATTGATTTAATATTTTTTTAAAAAAAAACTTTTTTTAATATTTAAGATTTAGAGATAGAATTTATCCAAATTTAATTTTTAATTGTCACGTAAAGAAAATAAGAATTAAAAAAATAATTTTAAAAAAGGGTTTTTGCCCATAGATAAGTAAGGTATCATTGAAACAAAAATTAAACTAAAATAAAAATATTCTATTGATGTTTATTTAATGTTAAAAAAATTATATTTATTGGAAAGAATATAGACACAATTCCATATTATTATGAGTGTGAGGTAAGAATCCTGAGACATAATTGAAGTTAGTTACGATTGGAATAAAATTGTTGAAGTGGATAAATATCAAATCTTGACGAAATCAAAATAATGTCCTTCTCTGTCATGATCGATTTACCTTCTCATAAATGGTCATAAGATAATTCCATACTAATGATTTTATCACCGATAGAAACGTACGATTTCATACTCTTATAGGTGCGATGGAATGATACAACACGCTAGAAGCAATAACAGAATCAAAATTTAAAGTTCAAATGAAATAAATATCTTGAAGGAAGTCTTGTGAATGTATATAAATTATGCTTTTATCCGATAGGTGAATTAAAAAAATTATCTACTTTCAAATTTCAAAATTAATCTAGTGAAATCCAAACACAAGATTATAAATTATCTAAAAAAAAAAAAAAAAAGGAAGAAACAGACAGCTCCAAGGTAAACCAGAACACCAAAATTTAGGTCCAAAAAGAACAAGTCAATAGCTGGGAAGTTTGTACAGAGTTCAGAAAATTTAGTCCTTCCCGAACTAATGTGTATTCTAAAGAATACAAATCAAAATGTACAGATCAACTTTAAAAGGGTTCCAGGGGCAGGAAAAAATAATGCTAGGGGCATTTCCATACTGTGATTGTATAAGAGACACAGCAAGTGCTGCACTATATCATCGGTGGGAGTTTAAGTATCGAGATTGGCTTGCGGTAGACGAACAAGAATCATCACAAACTCATGGATGGGGCTCAGGTTAGACTTTTGCAATCTGGGCATCCGCTTCGAGCCTCCCACTGAGAGGCAACTTCAAAATTGAATATTTTCTGTTTTTTCAGTACCCATTTCAAGGAATTAGTCATCTGGATCCATCTCTTCATCCTGCTCGATGGATCTACTCGCATCACTTCGGTTTCCGCTATCGGATTCAGCCTGCCTGACTGCCTCATCATCTTCTTGCAATTCACCCTCCTCAACATCTTCATCTTTAGTTATGGCCGCATTAGAGAAAGCCATTGCTAGGCCACGAACCATCCATTCAGGGCATTCATCATCGCTTCTGAATTGTGACTCAAGACTGCTGCTCATGGCTTGATCAGGGATAACAGACGATTTGGAAGTTCTACAGGAACATTCTGGGAAAGGATGCGAAAGAAAAGATACAGGTTTTGATGATTCAGCCTCTGCGATGAATCCTTCCACACCCAAGCTCCTGTTAAGATGATCCCGCACCAATTTTGTCCAATTTTGCGGCGGATGATATAGATTATCAAGTCCAGAGCTGAACAGTTCGGCAAGCTTTTGTCTGGTGAAAGCAAAACTCGATTATGTTCATCATACAGAAATAAATACAGTTCCAGCACTCATAAATAGAAATTGTATATAAAGAATTTGCATTGTTGCATCTCAAGACTACAGCTTTTAGAAGTACCAGACACTGATTAGAACCATGGAATCATTGAAGTGGTTTGATGCAATATATCAACCAAAGCATTCGTCAATTTCCTTTCTAAAAAATAATCACTTTCAACATTTTACCTGTTTAGATTTGCAAGCACACCAAGCACCACATCTAAAAATGCCACAGAACAGCAGGACAGAAAGGAGAGAGGAGAGGGTGTTTTAGCATTTAAACCCTTAGCAAAGACAAGGTACTTCATATCAATTCATTTGCGCCCTCATTTCAAGCTTTTGTCAAATTATCAATATTGGGAGGATGACTAAATGAGTGGGAGATAGTTTCAACCTAGGCTAATCTTTAATGTTCCATATGAGAACATGTAAAAGTCGAAACCATGAAGTTCTTTCCTCAGGTAGCTTGTGCATAAATAAAAATGATGCTACAAAGGAAAGGACAAGTTTTGCAGCCCTTTAAATATCAAAAGCATAGGGTTATTGTCTAGGATTACGGCAACATCAAGCCTTGTTGAAAATTATTTGGAGTCACTATAAGCCAACGTAATACTGTTTCTGTGCCAGGCTATATTGCCAGCATATTCAAACCCCCTCTGAAAATTTTTAATGATTGATTGTTTTAAATAAATTTTATTTTATCATCCTTATCGCATGTACAACATAGAATCTATTTCAGTTTTTACCATCCTTGTGTTATCTTAACTTGTTTTATCAGCTTTTGAAGTCCCTCTTAATTGCTCATGGATAATAATTTTTTCCAGTAATATAATGCATCTATCTTATAATTTATTCCCTGCTACACTAACTTCTTGTTCACATTTCCTATATGTTTAATGATCACAGTTTGGATTATAAAGTATTAACAATTTTGGTAGTCTCATGAAATTGTGTTGCATAAGAGAATCACAACAATTATTCAAGACTTGAAGAGTTCAAAATATCTAACTGCTCTTCATAAACTTCCTATCCATCAAATACTAATTATTCCTTCACTTCTATTTTTAATACTAAATCTACATTTCACATATTCAATATTAGTTCTACTTAATTTAAAGTCTATATTTTCTAAAATTTATCCCCACAGTTGAAGCTTCGAGTTTATTTTACTTACCCTCGTTAAGTTAAATTTGATTAATGATGTCTCGACTAATATTTATTATTCAAGATACTTTTTATATTTTTAGAATTTGTTTCTCTAAAATTTTAATTTAATTCACTACTTGTTATAGTTTTATTTTTCACAAGTAAACATCAATCTGAAGGATCATAAAGAATAAAATAATCTGAATTCATTATAATTTATGGTCTATTGTAGTGTGTGTCACAATGTGTTGAGTGTTGACATGGTATGTTGTAATAAAATTTATATTCAATTATCTATCTGATTGCTATAGTGTTACTCTTAGAAGTAAAAAAGCTAGGTCGAAGGGGATTAACAATGTAAATCTCATTGATTGATCTCTGCATGCTCCACCACATGTAGAAGCGTGTCAAATGTTGGCACAAATAATACAACGAAATTATAATATCACTTGGTTATCTAATTCCTATATTTTTATTCCTAAAATTAAATATCCTAAATGGAAGTGAATTTTAAAAGAGCAAAATTTATCTCAACACAATTTTGATGTATGTCGAGCATCAACATGATGGAATATTGAGATTGTATTATTCCGACCAAGAGCCGAAACTCCTCTACAAAATGATACATTAAATCTTGATTCAATTGATAATTTCATTGGTACTAATGTAGAAAAACAAAAGCTTCAACTGTCAGTCAATGTGAAAATCATTTGTTACCCCCACCAAAAGTTTTAACAATAGATATTAAGTTATCACTCAAGTCCTTTTTCACAACAATATAGTTACTAGAACAATAATTGTTTAGGAACTCTATCGTAATTTTTTTCTAGGTTAATAACAATTGAGTCAATCCCTCTTTACTATATATTTCTCGACTATAGTAAATCTTCCAGGCATAAATCAACTAAATTTCAAAACTTATTGAAGAGTGGTGCCAAAGGCTTAAATGATAAATAAAAGCAAATGCATCATTTTTTGAAACAAAATATATGTCAAATGCTAAAGAAAAGTTGCATTCCAATTTACGCATGCAACAAATTAGTACCCAAGAAATTACCTATTAGGACGATAGGTTACTCCAGATGTTGTTTGGTATACTCGGTGACCCATTACCAAACTTGAAAAATCAGGCCAACCACTACCATCATTGTTAAACCCAGGAAAAAAAGCATCAGCTTCAACAGAGACATAATAATCGAGAGCATCCCAGATTAACCTGTGTGCTTGGTTCCTCAAATCCATAGGTGAAGGATCTGGCTCCGTGTCAGTCTCTGCAACCCAACCATACCAACCCTCCTTCTCATGCTGATAAAAGGGCCTTGCAGGAGGGGGAGGGAGTGGTCGTGGTCGGGGCCCAGCCTTTTTCCATTCATCAATAAGTTGTTTCTCACTCTTCACAGGAGGAGGCTGAGGAATATTTAAAGGGAGAGGATATTCAGGACCAATCAAGCTTGACAACTCTTTCTTACTGCACAAGAAAGTACGGTCTACTAAGTTCATATACATAGCTCGCAAGGGAACTAGAATCCTCTGCCCTCCAAATGTCTCAGAACCGGCCAAGTAGATTATAGTATTTGCTGGATAACCCATTGCGCGAAGAATAAGTCCAACCTGCAGAGATTCAACCTAAAATTTAAATACAAATATAAAAGAATTTATAACTCAAAAATGGGCATAGAGAATATTAAAGAAACTAAACAAAACCACATCTAGATATAGTAGAGTTATTTATAGCTCAAAATAAAATTTACAGCATTCATTGGAACCAAGATATATTAAGTTAGTAAGCAAATACAAGATATTAGTAGAGTTGGAAATTTTTAATTTTTTATTAAGCGCCCTACAGAAATGATCGACTAATAACTTCACTAGAAGGAAAGCCTAGGCGTAACTATAAAGTTGTTACGTACAATATACCCAATGTGGTCCGACCTTTCCCCGGGACTATATTGACGGGAGCTTTGTGCACTGGGCTATCCCTTTAAAAGGGAATATCCAAAATTGTGCCACTTGAATATTCAAGGTAATAAAGTTCATGATAATCCTAATAAAACCAGCACATCAGAATAAAAAATTGTAATAAATCAAATGCACTAGGAAGGTTTACTGTGTTGGTCCAAATCTGTGGCATATAAAGAATTATATCATCCACAAGTGAGAAAGTATACCTATTTCGTTGGAATGCAGGATAACATTGCCCTAAGAGAGTATCTATGTGCATGCATGCATGAGAGAGAGAGAGAGAGAGAGAGAGAGAGAGAGAGACCACTTACAGTCATTGTACTTTCTGAAACAACCTTTCAGTTTATAGCTATTGCACTTTGAAATATTCTTAGAAGAATGTTTTTAGGCAATTGATTGAGAAATTTAAATTTCATATGCAGGAAGAGCCTGGTCAACCATGATTTATTAACATAGAAATATTAAACTCTTGACAATTGACATAAAGGCAATGGAATAAGTAGGCATGCTAAAAATGTTTTTATTCATTTGGTGTGAAGGTAGAGAACCATGGAGGAAAAGTACTTCTCAAACAGACTTTCAAAATGAGATACATTTCTGTTTTCCAACCATTGCTCCAGCTTTGTTTAGGCACAACCATATTATGTCGTGTCATTGAGTACAGTTACCTCTTCAGGCAAGAGAGGGCATGAGCCATTTCTTTTTCGAGAAAATGAATCAACAACAAGATCATCAGCAATTGCTTCTTGATTTATCAGCTGCTTCCTAGTGTACTGGATAAGTTCAGTATGAACATCCTGGCCCAAGAGTATTAAAATAGAGCATGTTAAACAGCAGAGCAATTAGTTAAATGGTGGATGAGATACGAGACAGAAAAGCACAAATTAGTATCACATTAATCCAAACAACCTGGAAAAGTTCGGCACAACCATGAAATGCTAGAACATCCCTCATAAGGCCTGCATGATAAGATAGATAAGGACTTCCAGTTGCTCGTAACCTGCAATTGAATTCAATTTCATATTCTGTATTTAAACACACTCCAATATTAATATCTGGAGTTTCAAACTATACAATGGTCAGCAAAGAATGATTCTTCAAAATTTTTAAGAAGAATAGGTCCTATCTCAAAAACTCAAGCATATTGAAGTTCAATAAATTCTTATGTGCATAAAGAAAAAAATTCTGTTAAGAATAAAAGTCCAACTATCTAATGTACAACAGGATTTAACTAAAGTGATACCTCTCTACCATCTTGCTACCCAGTTCCCGGATTTCTGAGCGGAATTGAAGAGCATGGAAAGCAACTCTGCATCTAAGTCTCTGATATTCATCCATGCTTGATGGAAGAATTGCCTATAGAAAAAAGGTGAAAATATTCATGACCATCTAATGAAGATTCACATAAATACCAAAACATTGAATTAGAAGGGGGACATCAGTTTCATAGAAGTCTTTTTGTCAGAGTAAATACTAGGACAAAAGTGCCTATTTCCATCACTTTCATATCCTATAATGTCAGGCATGGATATCAGATTGACCTAGGGAATTAAACAGATTGGCCTCACACTTGAAAATAAGATCTTTCCAATGGTTGATCTTGTCTTGAGGAGTACACAGCCACAAAAGTCTTTCCGATAGTTGATCTAAAACAAGATTTTGTCTTGCAAGTCTTTCATCACTAGCCTTCTACTTCATTGTTGAAAATTCTCTCTTGTAATTGCTAACTAGCTGAATCTGATCATCCAATTAGCCAAAATTGTTTACCATTCAATGTCCATAAATCAACTATTGTGTGTCCCAGACCAATCAATGAAACAGGTTCCATTAACTACTAAGATCCTTAGTGATGAAAAAGTGAACTCCATGAGATATGCTCATAAATTGACATTTTGTGCCAACTAGATCCAAGTGTTATTACCTAATTTGTATGTTCTGGAAAAAAGATTGAAAGCACAGTGAGAATGTCAGGTAGTAATCTCAAACAAATGGCATTCACTACAACAGATATTGTGAATTCAAAATGCAGGAAGCAAGACTCAGAAGCCAGGTAAGGAATTATGTAACCATCACTAGCTTTCTACTCCATTGAAAATTCACTCTCGTAATTGCTAACCACCAACATCTGATCATTCAATTAGTCGAAATTTGTTTATTATTCAAAGTCCATAAAACAACCATATAGTGCCCCACGCTAATTCAAGAAACTGGTTCCACTGAGATCCTAAGCATTGAATAGTGAAGTCCATTATGCAATATATTATCACAAATTAACTATTTATGCATAACTAGATCACGGTATTAGCAGCTATTTTGATGTTTAAGAAATAAAATGATTTGGGAACGCAAGAAACTTAATGGTCATACTATTCTACCAGCCAAAATACCTACAAACTTCGATATTTATGAAACCAAAAACCAAGTGAGATGTGCTTTCAACCAAGATATAAGGGAGGATATGTTTTGAACTCTATGCTAACCTTCCTAAGCACTTTGTCCAAGGAAGTAATTCCTCTTTTAGAATGCTGTTCATTAGTCCTGAGAACTTTGTCAAGTGCATCTCCAACTAAACTAGTGCATGTCATCATAGCTCAGAAGTCAGAAGGTAGTTATTATGACTGCAATGACTGATGTTTTATTCACATATTTTCTTCTGTTTGCTTGAAAAATTAAGAAAAAACTCAGAACACTATCTAGAGACAGACAGTGAGGAGCCTCCTTTGTACATTGCTCTCTGTTATAGGTAGCTCCCAGAAACTAGAGACTACTTTTTAGAGTGTGTGATGGTCTACAAGAGATCACAAATTGTGATGGCCACAAAATCTCATCAATCAAGCATTACAGAATTTCAAAGAAATTACCATGCATGTGATGCCCTCAGCACTATCACAATTCACTAGTTTTAGCATTACTTTCATATGCATCTTCTCAGAGAAATAAGACATCACTGCCATTTAGGAAAAGGACCTAACAGAGGGCACATTATTTTCAAATTTATTTCCATTTATAGTGAAGATTACTAGTTTCTATTTTACAAAAAACATGTCCAGGTCAAAAAATATGTTGAGTTTAATAGCTTAAATGAATCATTGAATCATACCTGAAGGCATCCTCCATCAGAGATTATTATCCTAATAACCTTAGATTTTTTAAATTTAGGCAACACATCTCTGATATAAAAGTTTGGGGAAGTTGAGAGTTTGGGTGATATTGTAGGAAATTTTGTCCTTTTCCTAGCCTCCTTCAAGTCTGATGGTAAACTCTTCACAATGACAACATCCTCTGAAAGTGCTGTTATAAACTGCTCTTCGTCGTAAAGATATGAAAAACTCTTAAATCTTGGACTGCTATGCAAAAACTAATGATCAGAAGAAGAAGTAAAAACATTAAGAATAACTGTAAACAAAAGCATCTCATATAGACCTGATGCCTTTTGATCGAACACTTTGTTGGATCTCTGGAAGGATAAGTGTTGCATTTAAGAGCCTTGCAATAGCAACGAGGTCACAGATCTGCATAATATAATATTTTATAAGTAGGTCAATTGAAAGACTTGCAAACTTGATTTGTTAACAAGTAACTGAAACAGCGACAAGTTAGACTGACTATATGCCCACACATTAATGGAAAGACAAAAGTCTTGGAGAATAATTAGGCAATGTTCCATGATACAAAAATACATCTAATTTTTGAAGATTACAGACTTAGGGTAAGTCCAACATACCGAAGATCTAATCTTCTCGAATCCACCAAAGATCTTTGCATATATAAAACCATTCTGCTGAATTGGAACTGTAATATAATAACCCAAAAGGGAGAAAATCAAAAACAAAACAAGCACTAATGATAAAACAAAACAAAAAACCTTGAATTTAAAGCAATTCATGCTAGCAAGTTTAGAAGGTAGAAGTTTTTTGATCATACAAGTACCTTAATCCTGTTCAAAGATGTACAAATTCAGCTAGAAGAATGCACTTGAATTAATTTTCTTAGTAACTAGTTACCTCCAGATATATCAATTATCAAGTGATTGTTTCCAAACAATTAGACTAATGCTTGCTTTGGCTGTTTTACCAGTATTACAATACATAAGAAAACTACCAAACCTACACTGTTTTGTGATTTCTATCTATCAATTAAGTGAAATAGTGATCATCTAATATAATTTAACCAATATGAAAAGTACATGGTATTGAATTCAATATCAATACAAATGATAAATATGTTATTATCAAATGAAAAACTAAAAAAACATGGAATACCAGAGGGGTATGGACTTCTTGGCTTGGAATAAGGATGCAAGACCTCTAGAGAAGTCACCGGACCCCATAATCTTCGAGGCCGAGGTTTCTGTAAATATGACAATGACTACAATGAAACTATTGCAATTGAAAAAAAAATTGCAAACCTTCAGGTGAAGAATGAGCTTAAAATTTGGCTAGCCAAAACAAGTCATGCAGAAGCATACAAAAGTATTAAGGACATACATGCCCCAATGAGTATGGATAATCGTCTTGCAACTTGTATTGTATAAATCCCCCCACCGAGTAATTTGCAACAAAAAGATGCACGAGCAGAGAAAACACAGATAACGTGATCCCCACTAGTGCAGCCAACTTGATATTGCTCTTGTGTAACATCTTAAATCATGGCTCGCATTATACTGTTAAATGCCAACATATTGTCAGAAAAAACACCGAGCATGGCCGATATGAATAGAATCGCTAAATAATTGATGCAAATAGAACAAATAGCACGCTAACCCGCAGTAACAATAATTTGCGTCGTACATATGAATATGAGAGTAATATACAGATTAGAAATATAGTAGATAATAAGATTGTGAACTTAGAGATCAAATAAAAAATTACTCAAACAATCACAAAGAAAAGCAACAAATGGCACTGAGAAGATCAAGTTCAGGAAGTTTCACGCTCAGATGAAACTCAGACTAACTCTAACTAAACACTCAACTCGCTTTCCGCGATCGCCATCATGCAATGTGAGATCTACTCAACTCGGAATCTTCGCCAAACAGAATAAATCATAGGGATTTCCGCACCGCGTGCCCTCAAAATCCTTCGTTTCATGAAACACAAGGGCATTTGGATTCTTCACTGTTAACCGATCCGACAAAGTTCCAATACTGATCCACGAAGAGGGCGGGGAAGGGGACGAGAACAAAGGGCAAGATGAAGACCAAAAACATGAATCCGGAAACCAGAAAGCTATCAGAGATATATAACCTGGGTGAAGCCTTTAATGTCTCCCCGGAGCTGAGATCTCCGAGTAGAACCGGAATCGGCGAACCGATCGTCCCGGGGATCACCGCCGCGGGCTTCGATCGGATCCTGCGTAGGCCGAGGCGAAGGTTAGCAGAGAACCCTAGTGACGCCGGGGAGATGGAGTGAGGGATTCGAAGCGGAAGATTAGAGACGAAGGGGAATGCGAAGCGTCAACGGGGGCTTACTTTTTTGTAAAATATGTGTCTGTTATTCAACTCAAATGAAGTCATGTATGAGAAGATAACGAAAAAAGAAAAAAATAAAATAATAATAATAATAATAATAATAATAATAATAATAATAACGGAATTTGGGGACTAGGAGTACTATAACGCCGGTGCCGGTCCGTATCAAATAAACCGGAATTCGTTTGTTTAAACGGTATTTTATCGAACCGCGTAAAAAAAATCAATATTATTCATAATTCTAAAAATATGTATCATTTTTTTCCGATTATACTCTTCCATTTCAATTTTTTCTCTATTTAAAAATTTATTATTTTTAATTTATGTTATCAATTCGAACCTAGATATATTAAAGAGACTTTTAAAATTATATTATATAAAAATGATGGATGGATTTAGAGAATCAAAATTAATTTTAAAAAAATTTTAAATCATTTCAAATTAAAATTAATATACTTTTCAAAATTAATCTATATCTTAGATCTAAATTTGACCAGCGTAAATCAAAAATAATAATAAATTTATAAAGTCTTGATAAAAAATTTATCATAAATTGATTATAAAATATAGGACAATAATATTCACTAATTAATATCACTTCAGCTGCTCTAAAACATAGGACAATAATACTTACTAACTGATAATTTTTATAATTTCTATGATTTAAAAAATATCAAATTTTTAAAATTTTAAATGGTATAAATTTATCAAGGAATTCTAAATCCCTTTAAATTATAGAATTCTAAATCTCTTTTAAATTAAAATTAATATATTATTGTTAAATTGTGATTAGTGAATTTTTAAATGAGTTAAGAAAATTTTGAATTTGAAAAAAAAAAACTTTGCATGTGAAAAAAAAAAGATGAATATAATGGAAACGATACATATTTTTAAAATTATAAAATTGAATCCATAAAATAGATAATACTGAAATTTCCTACCTGCGATTCGGTAAAATGTCTTTGTTTAACGCATCCGAACCGGAGGCATCGCTTTTGCACGTGGGAGGCGCCTGAAGAGTCTGTGAACAGAAACGCACCATGCTTCACGTGTGCTTTTTTTTTTCTCAAAATGCACCTCAAATTTTCGGAAATATCAATGTGTTCTCGGACCCAATCTTTGTCAGTTTCGGCGAATTTGCCTAACTCAATTAGTGGATACCATGTGCCGACCACGTGACGACTGATGCCCAGTGTCAGCTTATTAAAAAAAATGTGTGAATTGTGAAATAATTCTAATTTGATAAATCTATATTTTATTCTCGTGTTAGGATGCATTTATTGATCGATTTTTAACGATCTTAAAATATTAATTATGAAGTGATACATCGTTCATATTTTTTTTATTTATTCTGATAATTAATAAAAAAATTTATAAAACAAAATTATTCATCTTCAAAATTAATCAATTAAAAAATTAAATATCTATATTATATATTAAAAAATAAAATTTTCACATTTACGTACATTATTATAAAAATCACTTCTTGACTATATTAGAAAAAAATTATATTCTTTATATTTTTAAATAATTGAGAATCCGTCACTCCACTAATATGGAAAAAGGAAAATTCTCAATTCTATTCATTTAATATCCCTTTGGTCTTATTGACATAAGAGATGTCATTTATAGTCTGTCTATTTTTATATATGAAAAGTTAAAAATTATCATAATTATCATATAATAAATTATAATTAAAAAATGAGGGTTTGTAATGATTTTTAAATCTTTTCTACTAGATAATTTATTATCTTCATGCATGAAAATAATAAATTCGATTGTTTTGATAAGACTCTATTATGGATTTCTAACTACATTCTCTATAGGACCCTCTTATATCCTCTTTCTTTGAACTTGGGCAATGGAAGGAGGAACCAAGGAGGAGATAGTAACGCTCCTGGGGCATAGCTGAGGAGGAATTAGCAACAACAACTAGTTTTATTATGGGACAGCTCTTGATGTTCATATTGATCTATTATGTGCCTCTGCATCTAGCATTAGGTAGACCTCATACAATAACTGTTCCTAATTCTACCTTATCTTTTATTTCATTTCTTCTAGAACAATTACAAAAACTTTTTTGATTATGAATCTACTACCAAAAATTCAATGCGTAATCTCAACATTCAATGTGTATTCTTGAATAATCTAATTTTTTAATTATTCAACTATTTAATTTTATCAAGTTCAATGTTAATCAGATTTGACAACATTTATATGTTTCAATGCAATAACAAAATGTTATTTGCAACAAGGAGTTTTATTGGTTCTATTTTTTTCATGAAATGAGTTAGATTGGTATTATTCTGGATACGTCAAAATGTTTGTATTCGATCTAAATCAAATAGGTACAAGTACACAAGTAGAAGGCGTATGATAGAATGAATGACAGATTATAAATTCATGATAAAATAAATGACAGATTATAAATTCTTGTAAAATTGACCTCTAACTATTACATCAAAAATATCATACCATCTATCAATTATGGTACACTTCTTCTTCCACCTAAGGAAACTGGAAGCTCATGAAGTCCTCCCTCTTCCCTCCAGCTGGGGGGCTTATGTACACCCAAAGCAAGGAGATGATACTCGAGAGTAGACCAGACCATATAAACACAATCGTCGGCACCTTCCCCCTCCTCC
Source organism: Curcuma longa (assembly GCF_044706935.1). Lineage (NCBI taxonomy): Eukaryota > Viridiplantae > Streptophyta > Magnoliopsida > Zingiberales > Zingiberaceae > Curcuma > Curcuma longa. Next base: position 5,849,287 of record NC_133874.1, read on the forward strand.
CCATCAGGCCTTTCGCGAACGGATACAGATGGCAAAGCACCCAGAAGCTGAAGAACACACCTCCCAGAAGCTTGCTCCACTGCGGGAATTCACTGTACATCGTCCTCGCAGTCCCCACGGCAATCGCTATCATGTTCGTCATCATAATCGTAATCGGAGGCACCATCAAGAAGCTCCACTTCACGACGTAGAGCTCAGCGAAGGCGTCGGCGGCATCGTCATCGGTCGCAGGTTTCGACGTCAAAGTGAATGAAATGTCCACGCCGGCAATGACCTTCAGCAAGCCTTGGAGGACAGCAGCCGGGTGAGCACTAGTTCCTCCGATCAACCAGAACTGCTCGTTCCTCCACCATTCGTGCAACGTGATCCCGGACCACTTGATCTCCAACAACGCGAGCAGACAGAGAGTGCTGGTAATGGCGAGGAGCAGTGTCAGAAATGTAACGCTGAGGGATTGAACGATGAACTGGCCTGTGAATAGAGAGATTGCTGGGAGAACGCAGTAGACCATGAGAAAGATCGAGGTGAAGGGGTAGATTCCGCAGTTGAAATAGGCTACTCTCTGCAAGAACTTCATCCTCCTGCTGGCGAAGATCGCATTGTTCTGGGAGAAGAATATCTCGACGGAACCAGTCGCCCACCGGAGGACTTGGTGCAGCCTGTCGGTCAGATTGATCGGAGCTGTCCCTCTGAAAGCATCCCTCTTGGTGACGCAGTAGATTGACCTCCACCCCCTGTTGTGCATTCTGTAACCTGTAACGACATCCTCAGTGACAGAACCATAGATCCAACCAACTCGTCGTCCCCATTCAGTTTGATCCTCGTAGAAGCAAGATACGACACTGATTGCTTCGGCGACTGTTGCAGCGTCGAGTGGTTCTCGAGGGACTGTCAGAGAACCGGCGGGCCTGCCTTGTCGAACTCCGGGCATGTCTTGAAGCAGCCTTCCCTGGTACTCAGCTACGGGAATGGATGCTGCTAAAGTGGCTGAACTACCAAACCTCTTCGGCAGCAGTGCTGATTCCACATCTAGTTCGTCCTTCTCATCGTCAGCGATAGGATCATGCTTCTTCCCCATTGTAGGTTTCCTCAGGAAAAGCTTAGTCTTCTTCCTTCCGAACCAACCATGGTGTTCGGTGGCACGAGGAGGGCTGAAGCCATAAAGAGCAGTTCTTCGAAAAATGCAGCCAGTTCCAACATACATGGGACCTTGCAATCCATCCATGGCCCTCATGGTGACATCAAAGAATACCAAGTTGTTATTAGCATACCTGTCACTGGGATCGATTCCATCAAACCTCTGAGGAAATTGGACGTAGCATATCCTGTCACCACCTCTATCAAGCATGAAACACATCCCTTCTCTCAGAGCCAAGGAATTGTGGACGTAGTGATCGCAATCCAGATTCAGAATGAAGGGGCCATTGGACATTATGGCACTTGTTCTGACCAGAGCGTTCATGGCACCAGCCTTCTTGTTGTGATCATATCCCGGCCTCTTCTCGCGTGAAACATAGACGAGCATTGGAAGTCTGATGTCGACGTCAGTGGTGTTGATGAGATTACTCTCTTGTTCCACATTGCCTGTTACTGGTTCAGGATTTGGAGGAACAAGCATCACCTATGAATGGTAAGATACAATGATGTCAAACAACTACTCGATCGATGCGAAGAACAAGCACAAGGCAATGGATAATTACTTACCTGAATGATACCAGCATGATCACCTCTGGAATGATCAGGTGCAGCTGAAAACCATGTCCCAGGCCAGTGTGATCCATCAGACATCCAAGTCGCTTTGATAAACTCAGTGCGTTCCGAAATGCTGTCTTTGATCTCCATTTGTTTCTTCTTAGCTCGTAGCTCTTCATGTGCGTTGTATGCATCAGATCGCCTCCTGATGGATTCAGGCAAAGAATTTATCCTTACTTTAAACTCATCATATTCCCTCTTAACCTTCCTCCTCTCTCGAACAAAGTCTCGACGGACTTTGTTCTTTAGAAAGTCGCGCTTTTGACTGAAGTAGGCCTCCGGATTCCTTGGCTCGACGGCATGTTTCCTGCAGAAGGGAACCCAAATTCTTGCAAAGCTAGCGGTTTCAGCAAGAGCTTCAAATGTCAGAAGAGAGCCTCCATCATCTGATAGGTAACAAGCGAGTTTCTCAACTGGGTAGTCGACTGCAAGTATGGAGAGGATTGTGTTCGCAGTGACTAAAGGTGGTTCTTTTTCTGGATCAGCTGTGGAGACAAACACATCGACTCCTGGAAGATCAGATCGACCTTTGGGGTTTCTAATGCTTGGGGATTCGAAGCATTCTTTCAGGACGGAGAGATCTGTGGCTCTGTTAACTGGACAAAGCTTTGGAAGCTGATCTAGAAGCCAAGAGAATGCAAACCACACCTCACAAGCTACAGACATTCCCCATAGCCAAATAGCATCATGGTTGGGATGCCGAATCCTCCATGCAAGGAAAAGACCAAGTGCAAGAAGGCGAAGGACTACGAGCAACCTGAAGATCAAGCAGGATTGGTTCTACTCTCATCCTCAATTGTAGAAGCAAATGCAAAGTATAGATTGTTGATTACCTGTATGGGCTGAGAATTGCTTGGGACACGCCCTTTTTCCTTGTCAGTGGCCTTCTGCATTTCCCCTCGAAATCAGGTGGTTCCTCGAAACCCTTGTACTCTGCTCCGTCGCCGGCGTTGCCATCTCTGGGCCACACTGCATTCCCATACCCATATGTTCCCTTGGTCTCGAAGAGCCAGCGGTTGTGATCGAAGTCCCCAGGCTGGTGCGGTGCTTTCATCGATCTCACCATCGACAGCCTCTTCCCGGCCTTGAGATTGAAATCCAGCATTGAAGTCAAAGGAAGTGGCCTCCCCTCGTCCTCAGACACCGAATCGTCCTCGTCGTTCACTGTCCGGTACAGCTCCTTGCACCCCGGGCACAGCCCTCCGCCGTCCCCGACGCACTCCAAGTAGCAGTCTTTGCAGATCAGGAACCCGCATTCGCACGGCGGCTTCATCCCTCCACGGAACGCATCGCCGTCGCATCCATTCATCTCGCAGAGCATCCCTGCGGATTTCGCCACCCCCACGCTTTCCGCCGAGCACTCGATGACGTGGCCGCGGGTCACGCAGTTGAACCCGCCGGTGAAGATGGTGCCGGAGATGAAGCTCCGCTGCGGCCGAGGCTCGAGCTCGTCGACATCCTCGGGCGATGCGGTCGGCTGGTGGTCCGGCGTCGGCGGGATGTGGACGGTGTAGCGGACGAACTCGGAGGAGGTACGTTCATGGCTCTCGTCGTTGTCGGCCACGGAGCCGTACCTCCCCCCGCCGCTCGAGAGGCCCCGGCTGGACGGCCTGGCGGCCGGGGATTCAGCTTTGGAGAAGGAGTGCCGCGGGACCGGACTGGTCAAGCCGATGCTCCGGCGGAGGGGTCCCTCGCCTCCTTCCTTCCCGCCGGAGGAAGACACGGTGATCGTCACCGGGGAAGCCGCCGGCGACGATGCTCGCCGACCCGCCATCTATCTCCTCGAAAATCAAACTCGAGATCGAATCAAGCGAACAGAAACAAACAATCAAAGATTTCGGGAGCTGAACGAAGACACAGTTTGAATTTATTTGAAGAAATGGGGAAAAAATAAAGCAAAAAAAAAAAATCTTAAAAGACCGTTCGCAACGGTCGGGTTTGACATTCTAACACCGCAACGTTCGAGAACGGGTGCCGCACGGAGAGGCCAACGGCTACTTGCTTTCAACTCCGACCGTCCGATCGCGTCAGCTTTGTTCTTGGAGCGTCTATCGCTGGCCCCACAAAAATCAACGGTCAAGGCGCCTCCGGCGCGGAAAAAAATGTCAAATTAGACGGCCAAGATTGACGGATCACCCAATGTCGGTGACAACGGCTAAGAGAGTAAATTCTCAACTACTTCCGATATTTATTATGAAATTATTTATTATTATAAAGATAGAAAAGATTTAGAGTCATGTACTATTTACCCGAAGTGAGGAGTGAGAAATGATCCGCGAATGATATAGTTGAATTGATTACGATAAAATAGAATTATTCAAGTGGATAAGGATCAAATATTTAATGAAATCGAGATAATACTCTTCTCTGTTGTAACCAACTGAAAATTTTCAATTTATCTCCTCACATATGGTCGTGAAACCGATCATGTATGACATTGAAAGATAAATTTTATCTTGTACAAAAATGAGTAGAAAGAGGCCAAATTTTTTTGACTTTCTTAAAATTCCTCCCAAATAAATAGGACATTAGTTTAAAGTTATAGGGACTATAACTATTTGAGAAGAAATTATTATACCGATTATGGAAATATACAGTCGATTCCACGACCATTTAACAAAGGAAATGAAGCTATAATTGATCACCTAGTGGTAGATTACTTCACCGAGAATCAAATGTCTCAAAATTATGTGACCAATGAAAAATATCAATCATTGATACAAGACCATAACTAGTAACAGGAGGAGGACAAGAGTTTCACTATGCAGAGTAATCAATCAAGAACTCAAAGTGTTTGGCCACAGATTCTTGTTGCCTTCATAAAAGTAATGACAAACATAACAAAATATTTGGCATTTTCAAACTCTAGCAAACGATATAAAAAAACTCGTCTCTAAAGTTGATTTCCCCCTATAACATAGTTACAAACTTCCAGTTGCAATTCCAAAACATACACATTGATAGTGGGTAGAATTAAGTTACATGAAACTGCAAACAAAAACTGTGCAGCAGAAGTTTGAATCCAGGATCAAAACAGAAGTTTGATGCACGTTAACTTTAAAAAGGATGATAAATTGGTATGAAAATCACCTCCTAAATGTGTTGGAATGTGAAAGAAAGAAGCGATAGTCAGGATGATCAACTTGTAGGAGGCGAAGCCAATTGTCTGCATCCTGCAATAACAAGCTTGCACGCTGCTCTTCACGCGGGCTAGAAGATGTCCAAACGGAACTTCTGAACTTATACGAAGCCAGACCAAAAACAGGCAAGCATAACTTCGCAGGCCGGTCATCGGAGTTCCCGACACTCATGTTACCAAAGGAGCCGAGAACCACTGAAGGTGGATTGGCACTATCTGTCAGAGATGAACAAAACAAATTATGAGAGAAAACGAGAACTGTGACTACGTAGTTATAGAAAGTATACGATGGCCTAATGTTGGACAATTATGTTTCTCATCTTCCAGTTGGAGACACCAGCAAGAATTAAGACAAGGCAATCAGTTAATAAAATTTTAGTTCAACTTCATGTTAATCACACTCCTAATATTTGAAATTAGCACATGATGCATGTAATACAATGATGATATGATCGAAGTTTTCATATATTTTACAGGAGGGGTATCTAAACATCTGATATATATATAGGACAGAATGAAGTTTCTTGCAATAAATATATAGACATATTGATACTGATTTAAACAGTGTCCAGAAGTCCAAGCACTGCATTTTCCACACACCTTATGCTTAGTATTTCTGTATTTCTGTTAAGCAAATTAAAGAGACACTTCACCACTGTCACTCCGAGATGTAAGAATGTACAATTTGATAATTTTTCATAGATGTGCAATTAACCGGTACACATCCTAGTTAAAATTGCTTACTTTTAGGAGCAGCCAAAGAGTGGAATGTCAAAAAGCAGGCATCCAAATCCTTTAACGTGTGACCTATTGGAATTCTGTAAATTGGGTACCTGAAGCATGAATGTCAAAGAGATACCAGGCATGTAAACAACATTAGCATGTATCTAAAAAAACAACCAGATGAGTAAATGGATTCTGAAAGATGATAATGAAAAATGATGCACAAACTGAAATAAACCATACCAGGCAATAGACATCCAGCTAGAAGGTAGCATATCACAGCTGTTGTATGCTTTCAGGTCTGGAAATTTACTTGCAAGAACTGATATCTATATTGGCAATACATAAAAAATATCAATTTCTGGCTTTAAATGAATGCTTGAAGTGTAAAGTAAAATAAGCATCATTTGCCTTATCAGTCAGTGGCTCTCTTCCATAGGGTGGATCCTTCTCAAAGTACTGAAATACTGGAAGAGCTGGTTTGGGATAAACCTCGCCGTTTTCATTTGCAAATCTTTCATGGCCAACTTGGCTAGTCGATTCCCAGGATGAACTTCCTTCCTTCAATCGGTTATCTTCACCGCCACTGCTACCCTCACTGCTGATATCCAGGTAATGATTGTCATTACTTTCCTCAGTTGATTGCCTTGAAAACAACAGTGTCAAAAGCTTCAAAATTATAAATCTTGGAAAGACAATTTTCTCTGTCTTATGACTCAACAATACCATGTAGTGCTTTATTACTAAACTTTGATCACTAATAAACACCATGCTTTCATTCATTTGATACTGGAAACATGCACAAACTAAAAAAAGCTGTTCTCAGAAAGTTAAAAAAGAAAATATCAGTATGATAGGAAACTTGTAAAGGGAACATAAATTGTTTTTCCTTCTGATAAAGATTTCCTAGTGGATGGTGTTTCTCTCAACTCATTTCAGGCAGAAGGATCCTGTCATAAAAGTTGCACAAAATATATACCATTATAATGTTTCTTGTTTAAGGCGCCCAATAAATATTTACTGAAATTGTAGTTGAAGATTTAAGCAGCTAAGGCAGTCTATAAGGAGCAGAACACCACTTTCTTAATGCATGACCAGCAGTAGGATTGGTATTATGCAATGTTCAGACACTTAGGCAAGTGCCTAGAAGTAGCAAGTCTGAAGCTCTAAGCTAGACTTTGTCATATATAAACAACTAATTACCATATGTATGCACGCTTTGTGTCAAAATAATCTGAGATTATGATTAAAAAATCTAATTTAATGAATATTGTTTCAACCAAAAAGGAAAAATGTAAGTGTACTGTAAGGCAGGCAATAGGCTAGTAGCAAAGTTATTGTATTTTATCTAATTCCAGAAAGAAGCAATACAATTAAAGAAAATAGAAGTGCAGGAGAGATTTTTCACAATCATTTAAATTAGAGAATTGTGCTTGCTGGATCTCCTTTGCATCACTAAGATTAGGATGGTAAAGTCTTGAACATAATACATAGCATTACACAGTATGCACATTGATGCAAATAAATTTCTTGGGTGTGCAGACCAATTTTAAGAAAAATCTAGTCATTCATGTCAACTACTATGGTATCCGCACAATGTGGAAAAGAATGATACACTAATTTGAATGGGCCATAAAAATGCATTATAAGATGCATTTATTAATTTATTAAAATAATTAACAAATATTTGTGTTTAAATGGATTTAATAATTGTAAAAAGAATTTATATAACTTGTAATGAACATCAAAATGATTAATAAGGAAAATAATTGCAGATGTTAAAATGCAACAAAATAGATAATAACTCATCAATCAAGTACATGAATATATCAATTTATTATTGATCAAGTTAGAAGAAAGATAATGAACTCAATTCATCAATTATACATATATACATTTTTATTACAAACCCTATTTCATAGTTAAAAAATTAAATTATGACAAGCTATATTAAGTTTACAACTATAATTAACTATAAAAATAAAAGAAAAATGAACATCATCTATTTTGAAATAATTATATAAATATTTTATTATTAAAAAAAGTAGTTAAATATATTTCTTCAATATATTTATTAATAAATATTTGTTAATCTCATTAATTAATTAATTGTAGTTATATGCATAAATTTCTTTTAAAAAAACATAGATTTTACATATAAAAATAGTTTAGTTTACAAATCATAGTGCTCATTGTATCCAATACATAATGATAGCAAAATTAAAAGATGAGTTTACATATAATGACAAAATATTCTATCTTTTGTATTTATAGCACAGTTCTATCTTGTTAATATATATATATATATATATATATATATATATATATATATATATATATATATTTCAAGAAATGATGTCATAGATTTTAAGAAAGAAAACCTCACAACATGGAATCCTCGATCATGAAGTTGCAAGCTTCCAGAAATTTAGTCAGACTTCCCAACAAAAAAATTAAAGGAAAAAAATCTACTTAAACTTTATGTTAAAGAAGGAAACTAATGCTTTAACATGAGGGTCAAAAGACTATTTAACATTGAAGCCTAATCTGAATCAGAGAAAGCACCAAGGAATATGGTGTCCTGCTGACGGCAAGTAAGACCCGCCACTTGCAACTTGAGGATCTCTAAATCTCTTCAAGAATTTAGTTGGCTTTGACTTGATGTCTAATATCCAAGAATATGAAAGGTTTGGGAAGAAGAAACAACATCTACAGGACTCCTCCACCGATAGTGGGTGAGTTGGGGGATGACAATATCAATCATTGAAAAGTTTCTACTGGTGATGGATATATGTTCCATAAACTCATCAAGGAGGTAATTTTTTCTAGACATAACCCATATTCAGCAGATATGAACTGACAGATAAAACATTCACTATCAAGACAATTTCTATTTGATATCATGCAAAAGAATACACAGGCTCCGAACATGCAGGTTGGGGTAATACAATCGGGATTGATCATGCATTAATTATAATGTTAAAATAAACATAGAGGGTTTCCAATGTGTAATTTAACTAAAATGCTAAAAAGCTCCAAAAAATGGGGAAGACAGGCTATACCTCTGATTTAGTATGTTATATAGATATCCTTAATAAGTGTCTCCATTCCGTTCAAACAAAAACAACATAATTACATAGATAAGCTTATGTTAATGACTTACATTAGAGAATGAAATAAAAAGCTGACAAGGAAAACTAAGTTTGTCTGGTGTTGCCCTGGAGTATGATTTTATAAATGAAGATATATGTAAGTAACAGAGCTAAAAGCAGGGAGCAACTTCTGAGCAAAAATGTCTATCCAAGGTTGAACAGAGTTAAAGTAAAAGATAGGGATTAGAGAGATTCAAGCTTCAATTTTACCCCCAATATCAATGTCCAATATGAAAGAAACTAACAGACAGGACATGGGATGAAGCATTAACCATTACAAAGTCTGTGATGATTTAGCTGACAATAATTAAAGCTCTTCACAATGAGTGTCGTGGTTAGAATTCACAAGCTCAATATATTTATCATGAACAGAACTAGAAGAATCCCATCTTCTCTTTTGATGGAATCATACCCAGCTTCAACAGCACTCGTAGACAACTCATCCTCACACTAAAACTTAAGATCTCATCGCAACCCTCACAATGCAGACTGTCGAAGCATTCTCTCATATCAGGTTCAGAAATGTGGCAAAAAATGTATCTTTTCTTACGAATAATTAACGGAAAAAAACATTGAGAGAGCAACTAATCAATTTCAGGGAGAATGAAAAACAACGTCAAGATAGTCATCAAAGCATACCCCGGTCTTAATTTGGTGGCAGAAGTATCCACGTACAGCTGGATAGCCGAGAGGTATGGTACATAGTACTGAACAACGGACTCACTCCCGTTCAGCACCAATGGCACTCCTGCACCATAAGCACTCCACTCCTTTAGAGACTCCCAAAGATCGCTGAAGCAAAAGTAAGGCTGCGATCCAACCTTAGCTCCATTACTCTGCCGTCTTCCACTGGCCTGTGAGCGTTTAAGAAATTAAACACTCATCAGAGGCAACTCATGTATCAACAAAAACCAAAAAGGAAGTTCTTTTCGACGCTAAGCCTACTTCCAGACCTTGGAAAAATACCGGGCGGGTACTACCGGCGTAGTGGATTCAAGCAACCGATCAAGATTCCCAGCTGGAGCTGGTGGTAGCGGCGGGGAAGGAGTAGGTGTGGGAGACGGGGAAAGGGATGGAGACGACGACGAGGAGGACACCGAAGGCTTCGATAAGGCATCATCCATGCCAAGTCTGTCCTCCGCTACCCTGACGTCGGCTGCCGGCGAGGACGATCGGCTACTCGGCTCCGCTTCCTTCTTCTGTTGCAGCATCAGCTGCTGCTGCTGCTGCTTCTGCAGTTCCCGCTGCTTCCTGAGTGCCGGAGGACAGTAGAAACGCTCTTCATCTCTGATGCGGGAAGACGATGAACCGCCGGAGCCGACCATATCGGCGGGAAAGGGGGAGGCAATTCGAAGGGATTCTGAAATGCTCGTCTTGCGGCACTCCCGAATCCTCAATTTCGAGTTCGTCGGTGGGGATCGGAGCTCGTTAGGGTTTTCTTCGTGGGGCGTAAGGCGCGTTTTCCCCTTTGTCTCCAACAGGACAGCAGCAGTTAGAGGTCGACTACGGTGCTCCGCCCCCGCAGCCTCGTCGCCTCCCGGCACTTCCCATATCAACTGCGGTATCTTCACCGCAGGAAACTGGTACCCAGATTGGCGGGTCCCTGTTGACCAATGCAACGCATTGGATCACGTACGACTGACCGCATACAAGGAGTTAGACGACGGTGGAATCTCAGTCCTTTATCCAACGCCTTTATTTGATCCGGACCGTCCATTCAGAAGAATATTCCCCGACGTGACGTGCTCTCCTATCAGCCGAAAGTCGTATATTTGCATTTTTATATGCGGATAAACATAGAAATGATTTTTATTGTGGAGTGAATTCACTGCTTACGTCCGCATATCCGTCGAGCAGTCGAATACCAAAAATAACCTCAATTTTATGAAAAAAAAATCAGGAGAATATTCTAATAATAGAGATTATTTATTAAAATTACAAATAAATTAAATATTATACGCATATTCGCTTTAGGGTTACAGATCCCCATCGACGATCAGTTTGAGATTCTCGCAGACGAATTGGTGGGTTTATAATTTGTAAGTTTTAATCTCGGTGACGATTTGTTGTTCTTGTGTCTTGTAGTAGAGATCTTCGATGGTCTTACAAAATTGGATAGGCATGGCATACGATGACGAGAAGGATTCGTAGGTCTTTGGTTTGAAATCTCATATTAACTTCTTTTTTACCTAATTTGTTTTGAATTTTCAAATGTTTGATACTGATAGGTTGCATTGTCGTTTGGTTCTTCGGTCCAGTCATGATTTAAGAAAACAAATTGGCTGACCAGATTCTTGTGATCGGGTACTGCTCATCATGCCATGTTAAGAATTGTTCATATTGTTAATTAATCTAGCACTGTCAAAGTGCAGCAAGTTCTTTGTTATTTCAGTCATTCAGATGTTGAATGGCAGGCTGAAACTATTCATTGCCAGTTCCGATTGTCTGGGACCTCAGTCTTAAGCTGAAAATTTTCATTACCAGTTCCAATTATCTGGAACCTCATCATTAGCTTCTCTTAATATGCTATTATTCATGTTGATTGTGGCCACACATCATTGCGGACTTCTTATATATTTAGTTAAAACACTACAAAAATTAATGGAAATAGCGACGGATCAATTCCGTTGCTATCTCTGTTAATCATCGATTGAAATCGATCGCAAAAAAGCGTTCATCTTAGGACTGAATAAAATTATTCAATGTATCAAGTTATATTTGACTTTGCTGTGAATATCAATTGCTTGAAAAGGATATTATCAGTTCTAAATTTGAGAATTAAAATAACAGGGGCCTTTGAGCTTCTCGGATTCGTTACACCGTACCTAGGAGTTGATGGTGAAAACTAGTGCAATATCATCGAGTAAGACATGCTTAAAACTCGTCGCTAATTTAAAGAAAAAACATTTTGAAGTGATATGTTAGACATCATAGACATTCCCACAGCATGCTAGGAGTATATGTCCGTGGCTCATCAGAGTGATGCATCGAGATAGTCTCTGCCGATTTAAAGTCTCTATTAGTTGATGTACTTTTGTGTTCCTAACTGTCTACTGATTTTTTATTGATATGTAGCATACAAGATAGTAATGATCTTTTGTACCCATTTCAAGACATGATAACAAATATAAGGAATCTCAATCTTGGTCTGATTAGTTTATGTGCTCATGTTTCCTTCACTTTTATTCTTGTATATATGAAGTGTGTGATTTTAATCTGTAAATTTCTAAGTTGTTTTTCATACATTCTGAGAAAAGCATGGACTTGCAGGTCATTACTCTAACATCTGATTTTTTACTATTCCTTGCAGGAAATTTTCCTACTCAAAGGATTTTGCGGGTGCATATTACATGTTCTGTATTGTTAAGAGCTTGCATATTCCCTTTCTTGCAAGCTTGCCATTCCATTATTTGTCAAACTTAACCATAGAAGAGAATTAGAAAACTGCGAATTATATACTTGTCAAGACTGATAACGCGTGCACACATTCAATGTTTTCCATTGTTTTAGCCTTCAGCCTTTTGAATAACTGATGGTAATATCCATGCCAAAACATACTACACAATTACTAGATTTGTTTCCTAATCCAAATTGATTATCAACTTATGTTCAAAGTAAGTCCTTTCTTGCACACCTGCCTCTGGACTGAGTTTTCAGTATCGAGCGTTTTGATCATTTTTTTTTTTTTCACCAATTGCATTGCCATGTATGCCTTCCTCAGTAATTTGATGTATTTTTAGAAGTAGTAGTCCATCCAAGTTCTCAGAGGGAAATCCTTTGTTTTACAAGTTTCCCAGGGATCAACTAAACCCTGCGTTAAATCATTTTTAAGGCTTGAAAATGCTTCCTGTGTTGAACTTTGCGTGTTGTTTATACCAAAGAATAATTCTTCCTAGTGCACTGACAAGTCTGATGGCTAATCAAATTTATGTTTTCCCCTTTTCCAGTGTACGGGAATAATACTGTGCTGCAGTTTCTCGATTTACCTTTTCACATATGATCGTAACTATATGAGACCCTGGGATAACGAATTCTATGTGAAGAGATAATTGTGTGAGTAGTCAACCACTGCTGAGAGCATGCCCATCTCACAGGTAATTGTAGGACTAACTATGTGAGACCGTTGGGATGACAGATTCTATCTTTTTGTTGAAGAGAATAATACTGTACGAATAGTCAACCACTGCTGAGAGCATGCCCATTATAATAAGGTGTTCAGAATACTAAACAAATCCAAGGGGGCATCTTATCCTCACCCAACTTTTGATAACTTTTGTCAAAAGTCCTCGAGGAAGCATCCAAGTAAATCCCCAGCCAGTCATGGCTTCTGGTCCTCTATCGCCACTGTGCACCTTTGTGATCGACAAGCAAGCCTTAGCATCCATTTCTTGTGCATGGCCGGCTGCAACTTTTTATCTCATGCAAGCTCAAAGTTTGTTTGACGACCCCTTTCGGCCATGACTCGGTTTGTCTTTTCTCCACAGCATCACTATAAGAGTCTGATTGTTTCTTTTCTTCGCTCATCCATCCATCTCTCTATCCACCTCACATGGATGACAAGGCTGAGGGGGCCAAGGCAGCCGCCTGCGGCGGCGACGGCGAGGCGGCTGCCGCCGTCCGCCATCAATTCTCCGCCTTGGTGGCTCACCGCGCTCTTTTCGGAGGCCGCCGTCGGCGGGCGGCAGGCCGGAAGGTCGGCAGCGGAGACAAGCCGGTGCAAAGCAGGCTGAGCAAGGTCTCAGGCGCCGCCAACGATGCCAAATGAGAGACGTAATGTTTTAGAAGGCTTAGTTTCGCTTTCATTAAATGTTTTGAGTTACAACAAGAGCTCTGTAACTTTGAAGCTCGTTCAGCTCCCCCTACTTGTCAAATGAATCCAATCACTCCACCGTGTCCGTACGCTTTCACGATATAACTTTTAAAAAGGTTTATCATTATTCGAATAAATAAGAATAATGATAATGGCAGTCGCATTCAGCATTCTGGTCGTGGCTGACATCGTGACGACGTCCTCCGGATTCGTGATGCGGGAGAAGGTCAGCCGTCAGCGTCATGCCGCTGCGGCGTGGTCGCCTTCTCCCACTTTCCGCTCACGCGACTGATGCGGTAACGCGCCTTGCGGCCTCCGTTTTATAACTTTCAAGTTGGATTAGATCCGCCGAATTAGTCTGTCTTGTCAATTTAGATGAATTAGGTTAAAATTTTATCAATCTATTTTAAGATGAGTTGAGATAGATTAGCCCGCTTAAGCTTGCGATCCGCATGGGTTGAAACCGCCGATGGGCTTAGGTTAGTCCGCGGATTGAGAAAGTTTATTTATTTATTTTAAAATTTAAAATTAAAATAGAAAATTTAATAAATTAGTGGATTTGGTCCATTTAAATTATAATTCAAGTTTAAAAATTATAATTCAAATTTAAACTTTCAACTTAATCAATTTAAATTTAATATTTTTAATATTTTTAATATTTTTTTTATTTTTTAACAGGTCCGTGGGTTGGCCCGTTCAACCCGTGGCCCGCCTTGAATTGGATTGGGTCGGAGATTTCCCAACTTGCCCAGTTGGTGGGTTGGCCCACTCCGCCCCGCCATATAATGGATCCACCATGGGTTGGCCCGTCTCGTCATGGATTGATCTGTTTGACAGCTCTACTCCATTTTCCGAATTTGCCCATCTTCTGCCGGCGGTAATCTGACCGGTGCTGTATCAGACCGCGTGATGGATCAGATCAGTCATTGATTTTCTTCAAGATTCGTGCAGCCGGTGGGTCAGGTCGGATTAGATCTGACAACGGTTTCAACCGACGATTACAAGATATCGTAATTCAATTTGCAAAACTCAGTGCCTCCGCGTCAACCGATGATTCGACGATTTGAGCTGCCGGAGTATAGCTGAGTTGGTTACGACGTAGCAGAGTTGCAGAAGAGTGTAAGAGTTCGAATCCTGGTGAAGTCAAGTTTTGTCACCAACTACAGTTTCTCGATTTACCTCCTCACAAATAGTCGTGGGGTTGGCCGTGTGAGGCCGCTAAGGTGGCGGATTCCACTTTTTTGCAGAAGATGATTCGACGGTTTGAAATCGATGATTGACAGTTTAAAATTGATAATTTAATAGTTTTGAAGATTTTTAATTGTTCAAATTCGAAATCAGTAATCAGTGTTCACGATGGCTCATGACATAAAAAAAATCTAAAAGAAGGATGATGAAAAGAAAATCCTCCATTCTCGATCTATCTATCCTCGCCGATCAGATAACAAAAGATCGGACAGCAACGAAACCTATCGGTAACGATCCTCCTATTGTTAAAGGCCGTGAAGCCTCCGCTTTGTCATCTTCTTACCCGACTGTTAGATTCTCCTATATTTCCTTTCAAATCTAACGTCCACAGTCCACTAGACTATAAGATTCTCTTATGTTTTCTTACAAATCTAACCTTCATCATAGTAGACGTGAAATAATGTGATCCTGCTCCCAGAGCATAACTGAGTTGGTTACGACGGAGCAAAATTGCAGAAGATGACAAAGGTTTAAATCTAAGCAAAGACAATACTCTCCTCTGTCGTGGTCAAACTTCGTCTCCACCCCTTTCATCCTCTCTAAATGGAATCCCATGGTAGGCGCCCGCAACATGCCATTACCCACGGCAAGTGACTATAGGCGTCCGTCACCCACGACAAGTGACTATAGGCGTCACTATCAAACCATCTATTCAATGATTATTTTAGGGCCTGAATCGGGTCAACGAGTAATCTGTCCGTTGATTCAATTACAATTTGGATCCGGCCCGCTAAGTGAGATGCAAGAGACAAGCTACTATTACATTTTACAGCTTCTTAATTTTCCTATTTAAATTCTATTATACGTTTAGGTAAGTTTTATAAAATCAAAGATATTCTTTGACAATTCTTATTTTAACATTATTTTCTTAAAAAAAACTATAGGAATAAGAATTAATTCATCCCTTAACAACGATTGCAAATATAATATTAGATATATTAATCATCACTAATCACATGGGAAGTGAAATCATGTCATCCTTAATGCTGTTAACAGTGAGTGTGACCTACGAGGATTAGTTAATGCAGCATGTGCATTGGATTTGCAATTTGGCAAAAGATTGCATCTAACTAACTGTTTTGGATGTCGTATAAATGGATAAATAATAAAAAGATATTTTTTTACGGAAAAAGGAAACCATATCGATAAGGGCAAAAAGGAAAGCCTACAAGATAATAAACAATAAATGAAAAAAAAAGAAACCTACCAGATAAAAAACAATAAATGTTTGTTAAAAGTAAGTCCGGCAAAAAGTTTAAATTTTAATTCAATATAGAGGGTTATTCGGTTTAATTTTACCCAAATATAATCATATACCTAAATGCATAAGTAGGGATTAAACGGTAAATTACTGGTATAAAAAAAATTATAGAATTGAGTTTGATTTGTTAGATTGATTCGTCCTATTAAATAATTTAAATAGATTAAATTAAAATTTTATTAATTTATTTTAAAATAGATTCAGATAAATTAATCTGTCTAGATTCGCAATCTACGTAAATCGATCCATGATAGATTTGGATTGACGTGCAAGTTGAGAAAACTTCAAATTTTAAAATTAAAAGAGAAAAAAAGTCAATGGACAAGTGGACTTATGAATCACAATCCAAATTTAAAAATTTCAATTTAATCTGAGTCTAAATTATAATTCAAATTTAAAATTTAAATATTTTCTATATTTTTTATTTTTTGATAGATTTATGATTTGACCCGTCTAACGTATAATCTATCTTGAGTTAGAGTTTAAATTTAAATTTAAGCGGTTTTACATAGTGAATCTTACAAACCATATATGAATAGGTAAATCGAGAAACTGCAATCTGTCAATAGCGGAGTTAGAATTGTCCCCCACACGGTCAACCCCACGGTCAGGAGAGCATTATCCCCCACACAGTCAGCTCAACGACCATCTGTGAGGAAATAAATCGAGAAGTTGCAGTTAACCACAATGAAGGAGGGTCAGATTCATTGAGATTCAAATCCTTATCCACTTTTACAGTCATCCTTGTCACAACAAATTCCTATCACAAATTTATCACAACAAATCTGGATCGAGATTTTAAAATAGAAGATTAAATCCAAACCATCACAATCACTCATTCAATTTATCTCATTTAATCTTAACTTTAAAATCGAAGATTTGTTGTGACAAATTTATGACAGAAATTTATTGTATAACTCTATTTATTCTACTATAACCAACTCAACTATATCTAGGACATTAATCCACCTTTGTGAAAATATACAAAGAAGAAACACTTAACACGTAATTTCCCATTGATAAAGGGCATTTGTGGCAAAATGCTGTCTCAGAAAGCAGTCGGACATAAAATGGCAGCTCCCCCGCGACCGCGGCTCCTCCCACGATTGCGTCTCGAACAAGAAGCCGACGCCCACGCCGCCCTGCTGCTCTACCTGCTGCCGCAATGGAGCACCAGAACCCTAGCAATGGCGACGAGTTCGAGAGCGCATGCTCCACCCCCTTCGCGAGCGCGCCTTCGAGCCCCGGCCGTGGCGGTTCCTCCACGGCCGTGGCCGGCTGCTTCTTCAGCGCCCCGTCCAGCCCAATGCACTACATCCTCTCGTCTCCTTCTCCGCCCTACTCATCTGCGATCTCCCCCTCCGATCCTGCCTCCGTCGATTTCTCATTCGATTTCGAGTTCTCCGCCCGCTTCCCCTCCCTTTCCACCGCGGCTTCTGCCGACGAGCTCTTCCTCAACGGTCAGATTCGGCCTATGGAACTGTCTTTCCACCTCCAGCGCCGGCAGAGCCTCGCTCCGCTCCCGGATCTCGGCGTCGAGGATGATGAGGACGCGCGGGATAGCCGAGAGGCGGAGGAGAAGGAAGTCCGCAGGCGGGATCTGATGCTACGGAGTAAGTCCGTGCATCGGAGGGCTAGATCGCTATCTCCGTTGAGAAATCTACCCTTTCGCCGGCGGTCGCATGGCGCGGCGAACGAGGAGAGGGGTGGAGACGGGGAGAAGGCACCAGATCGAAAGCAGATCGAGTCGGAAGAAGCTCCCGCACCGCCCGTCTCGGCGTCCTCCCGCTCCTCCTCTTCTTCCTCGACGTCCTCTTCGTCCTCCTCGGGGCGGAGCTCAAAGCGGTGGATCTTTCTGAAAGATTTCCTCCACCGGAAGAAGCTCGTCGGAAGTGGCCACGCGAAGGAGAAGCTCTGGCGCGCCATCTCTTTCTCGGCTCCACCCGAGAGGACTCCGCAGCCGGCGGAGTCCGCAGCGCGTCGAGAACAGACGACTCAGCCGCGACGCCAACAGAGGCCAGTCAATGGGCTGGGGAGGCGGCGGGCGCCGGCGCCGTCAGCGCACGAGTGGCTCTACACTGCGAACCGGGCTCAGGCGGAGGAGATGAGGCGGCGAACCTTCCTCCCGTACCGGCAGGGCCTCCTGGGCTGCCTCTGGTTCAGCTCCAGGGGCTACGGCGCCATCGACGGGTTCGCCTGCTCTCTCAGCCACGTTCCGTCGAGGTAACCCGTTCCGTTATATTCTCTCTCTTCGAATTTCTGTAACTCGCCGAGTTTCGTTACAAATATTCTTATTTTATATTCTGATTTAAAAATTTGAATTTCTAAATCTAGTTTAAGATAGTTTGAATCCTATTTTTAAAGTTCTCGGATATAACTGTTAAACCCCTATAAAGGTTTGAAACTGTATTTAAGATGACAGATTCTATTTTTTATCAAAGAAATCTATTTTAAAATTTAATAAATTAAAAAAAAAATTTGATAGTTAACTCGTTTATCATCCTCCCGAGTTTTCAAACTAAAAAATTGATCCATTCTTCTCATGCTAAGAATTTTTCTAATTCAGATCTATTGTTACGTTAAATTTCAGTTACTCATTATGTGCTGATTATCAAAAATTTCAATCGAAATGTTATGCTTAAAAGGAAAATTAAATAATTTCAAATTTTGTTCCTATTTTTATTTATTTGTAACTATTATAACAATACTAATATTTTTCTCATGCTAAGAACACTAAAAACAACCTATATAAGCCGCTTGCTTACTCGGTTACCCGCTTGTTGACTCGGTTACGGCTTGAACAATACGAATATAAAACCTATTTATTATGATTTTATTAGCCGTTCCAGATTTAATAAATATATTTATTCCTGCGTTACTTACTACTTATCTACCAATCCTGCTTACAAGAATAATTCACTGGTTTTATATTTTCGTGTTATTGTTTTTCAATATTTTTTATAATTATTTTTTCTATTTGGAGAGAATTAAGTATCTTCTATGTAAAAATTAAATTTGGAAATACAATAATTTTAACAAAACGATGCAAAATGTATTTTTTTAAAATTAGTATTATTTTGAAAAAAAAAATCATAAAGCCTATTTTATATTTTTTAAAAATTTATTATCAATATCTGTTTTAGTCTATTTTTTTTTTATTTTCGAAAACTCTTGCTCAACACTGTAATTCATAATTATTATAATATAAATATTTTATTTTATTAAATTATATTATAATAATTCTGAAATTATAATTATATAGTAATTATGATTCAATAATTATTATAGCAATATTGAACATAAAAATATATGGAAGTGGAATAAGATGTTATTTTAATAAAAAAATAAACTGTTTTTTTAATGATTTTAATAAAAAAAATGTTTTTTTAATTTTTATCGTATTATTTTAACTAATACACAGTGGCATCACTTGTGAAATTTGACCTTAGACTCTGCCATAATAAGTAATAACTTCATGTGAGTTGTTAATTATTGCCCCCGAGGCATAGGTGAATTGGTTACGACGTAGCAGATTTATAGAAGAGGGCAAGAGTTCGAATCCTGACGAAGTCAGGCAATACTCTCCTGTGTCGTAACTAACTATACTTTCTCGATTTACCTTTACACAGATGGTCGTGGGGCCGACCGTGTGAGGCCGCTAAGGTGGCGGATCCACCTTTAGCAGAAGAGTTGTTTTTTTAAATAATTTTTAGGACATAATTAAGTTGGTTACGACGATAAAGTAGAATTGTTAAAACATATATAGATTGAATCTTTGATGAAGAATGACGGATTAGAGAATTTTTTTTTTTATAATTTAAACATCTAATTTTTTACCATTTAATTAATTTTGAAGGTTATCGATATAACACTATGAAAGTTTCTAGTATTATCAACGGAATGATTCACGATGAGCGAAGAAAATATTCGATTAAATTAAATTAAATTTAAAATTTTAATTTAGTTATTTCAAAATTTTAATTTTTTAAAAAATTAATTATATTAGTTAATTAATTCATTTCAATTTTAAAATTTTTTATTTGATTAAATTAAATAAATTAAAATAAAAAATAATCAAAATTTCTAAATAAATGAATATATAAATTTTAATTGATCGATAAATCTCTTATAATATTTAAAAATGTTAATTAATTTAATTTTTATAATATTTAAAAATTTTAAATAATTTAATTTTTATCAAATTAATTGATATTTTATCAGTTCAATTTATTCGATTTTTATTTAAAAATTTAATAAATTTAATTAATAAAAAAATGATTTGTAATAATTCAATTCAATTGAATATTCAACCCTAATTAATGAGTCAATTTGTAAAAAATTTATTATATGATGAGACAGAATAAGCTAATCCGTCATCATGAATAAGCTAATCCGTCATCATGACACACTGAAGAATCTCTAATCCAACTCAAGATAGATTATCTATTAGACAGATTAATCCACCAACCTTTCAAATAAATAAATAAATATATATATAATTTTAAAATTTTTAAATTTAAATTACAAATTAAATAAGCCAAGCTCACAAACCCATTAGCTTTTCACTTTAGTTTAAAATTTTGAAAAGAATTTTTTTCTCAAACGCCCACATGGGCCCGCAAACCCATGCAGATTGATCTACCTAAACCTACTTTTAAATAGATTGATTAAAATTTAATTTAATGAATTGATCCAACCTGACAAGTTAAACTTAAATTGACGGCTTTAGAAGTTTCTCATTGGACATCAGGTAAATCAAAAAACATAGATAAATCCTAATAGACAATCCAACTTAATAAGTTTTTCAAACTCTCCAAATATAAAATACCTGAATGATATTTGAACTCTCATTATATTATTCAAATAGTCCATCTCACATCTTACCGTCACACTTTAACGTGAACTAATACACCATCTGAAGAAGAGGCAAAAGAATACATTAAACAGTGCATTAAGTTTATAGGATTTGTGCATTTACTTTAAAAAGAACAACTAATGTGTTCTTCATTCAGTTCTAGTAAAGTCAGAAGCTCAGTTCAAGCTCAAATAAACCTCAAACATGAATATATTATCATAGATTAAGCAACTTGATCAAGTTATAAACATAATATTAGCACGGACAACATATTTATAAACAATGTGCTCAAAATCAGACCGACGATGGGTTCAACAGCGAAAATTGATAATGAAAAGGTTAATCAAGTCTGTTGAAACAATAGAACAAATAAGCAGATTCACAAACTAGCAACGCCACAGGATTATATCACAATGCAAAGCCTACAAGCAGCTTTTTAGAAACCAAAAATTTGAACTTATAGTTAGGCTCGGTAATATGTTAAGATGAACTCAGTTGAAACCCTAGAGTAACATTTTTGCACAAGCAACATAAAGAGATTGAGTTTCCCAAACATTTTTTAATGTAACAGAATGATATAAGCCATGAACCATGTTTTGGGAGAGCACAAACGGAAATGGTATAACACACAGCGAAACAATCTGGCAGATACATTGATAGAAACCATGAATTTTCTTTCGTTCAGAAGTGGAGCTTACCAGCCAAATACCAAGAATGGATGGCCAGGCTGCCAAAGGCCATGATGTTGGCTAGTGATGACAAGCCATGAATCATTCCGAACTTCTTGTTCATGGATTTGAGCTGTGGATTGGTTTTTGCTGCTTCCATGTTCTTTGACACTCCAACTTCATCACCAATGTTGAGATCCCTCTCGACTTTGTGCCTCTTCTTCATCATCTGAGCAATTAAAATGGGCAAAATTAGCTTTTTCTCTTGTTGGGCAAAATGAGCTTTAACATATGACTTGTGCCAATCAGAGTAACTGATTGTAACGAGTTGTTGAATTTAGTTAGAAATAATATTGCACAAGTAACTATAGTTTTAGCACACAATGCATCTTGACAATGCAGTGAATGAATATCAGTTGAAATGTTACCGTGCGTGGAGTATAAAAGACATTAAAACGAAGCTATATTTTCAGCATATTTTGTGATATTGTAGGTTATCAACTAAGAGCAATAGAGACCACAAACATGAATCAATACAGCATCCACCTCTTCAACATAACAATTAGTTATCACAATGTATTTAAATAACCAAATTTTGGTCTCATCTTCATGATAGAAATGGTATGAATCAAGGCTTTAAATATTGTTCAAAGCTGGGGTTTAAGTACTCAGTGGGAACGATTAGGTGCCAGTGCCATGACAGGTCAACACAGTGTCAGAGCCACCTAGGAAGAGGAAAGAATCCAGGATGAGACGAGGAAGAACGGAATGAGAAGGAAGAGGAAAAGAGGCTTCCTAGGTGTAAGTCATTCCAGGGAAGCCTTGTTGATAAACTACGAAACCCTTGCCCACACTCATGGAAGCCAGGCTATTTAGGTCCCCAGCAGAAGCTCTATTGCATTTGTTGCAGTCTCGAACTTATTTCACATGCCGGCTGGTGGAGGACAATAAATTTCACTCATGCCAACTGGCACAGAGCAGGTATTAAAACTAGAGTATGAACTAAGATTTCTTCAAATAAGCATATTTCAGAATTGATCTAAGCAGTTACAACTTCGACACGCAATGACACACTGTAAAATCCTCTCTTGCGATCATGGATCTCTATGTGAAATATATCAATTGCCAAACAAATATTTGATCCTTTCATTACTCGCATAATACAGCATAAGCAAGTAAACTACGAGATACTTTCAACACTAGAAATATTCTTAAATCGTCTTAGCAATATGAAGAAATAAATAGCTTTAGCAAATAATAGATGTCATAATTTGTAGGAGTTGGCTGAATTGTACCTCAATAGTCATCGGGGTGAAGACAATCAGGTTGGAAAGGTCAAAACCAAGCGCAGAAAGGAGAAACCCAAGCTGATACTTCTCTATTGTTGAGGCCGACCTCCATGGATGGAGATAAGCAAACGCAGCCACCGAAATCGCCGCACACACAGAAACCATCGTGAAGTAGGCAGGGAACATCTTGCCCTGTAGATTGCCGAACTGGTGCCTCGGCAAATACCTGCAACCAACCGATACAATTCACGAATTCATCGAACAAAGTATAGAAACGAATATCGTAATCGGAAAAGGAAGAGGCTTTAAAATTGATTAATTACTTGAACATGATAATGCCGCCGATAAAGGTGACCCACAGGGAGGCGCCCCAGGCGGTGGCGAAGGCTAGGAGATGGCAGAGCTTGGCGGCGGTGACGGCAGCGGCGGGGGCTTCCGGGCCCGATCCGAAGACATCGGGCGCGAAGACGACGCCGACCGTGAGGAACGCCACCGCCGTAAGGAAGCGAGTCGACCACGCCATCGGAAAGCTCCGCGGGCGAGAGACGGATCTAGGGTTAGGGTTAGGGTTCGGGAGGAGGATTCGGTAGGTGGGGAGAGAAGAGAGAAGCCGTCGGTGATGTACAGCTTTTGACAGTTAAGACGAGGATTAGTGTCCATTTATACCACACTTCAATTCGGTGGAAGGGTCCGGAGCTTCTAGAACGAGGGCAATATCGGAATTTCATTATTAAATATTATTTGAATCAATTTTGGTAGCTTCATTCGTTTTGAAGTCAAGCCAGTCAAATCTTAGGGACACATGCATTGCGCCGGCCGATCTCCTGAACATTTCATTAAAAAATTATAAATTAATAGATAGATAAATAGCCCCTGCGCAATTTTTTTATTAATATTTAATAGTATTAATCTTCTTTGCATTATACAAAATAGAATTACGTGCACAATCTAATTCATTAATAGTATTAACTTTTTCAGGTGTATGTGATTTCAGTTATCAAACTTGACTATCAGATAATTAAAATTATAAAATATAAAATATTATTTAATATTATTTAATTTAACTTATTTATTTTAAAAAATAAAATAAATAATTTTAATATTTATTATATTACACTTAATTTAATTTATTTTAAAATAAATTAAATTTAATTAATAATATTAATGATGATAATAAATTAATAATATATAAAATAAATTTATTTATAATTTTTTAAAATTTAAAATAAATTTATATATATTAATAAAATAATTAGTTAAAATAATTATTTTAATAAAATAATTTATTAATTTATTGTTAAATTAATAAATATAATTTATTAAATTTATAAGTATTTAAATTAAATTTTATTAAATTAATTAACTAAGGTTCAATTAGGTTTTACTATATATTTCAATTAGCTCAATTTTAAAATCAGAGGGTAATCATGGAAAAAAATTTTGTTAACCTTCGAAATCGTAGAAAATCTTAAGTTGTCAAGATAATCACATTCCGAAGTTATAACACATTTACTGACGTTTTACTGATGTAGTGGTGATACTGTATTATATGGGAATCGCTGATAACTTTAGACAGATCATCAAGGTTATCAACAATAACTCTCAATCAAACGCCCTCTTAATGTGTTGTTTAATGTATTAAGTATTTATATTCTTTTTTCAACAAAGATAGAATCCGACACCCCAGCCCCCACACGGTCGGTCCCACGACCATCTATGAAGAGGTAAATCGCTGCAGTTAGCTACGACGGAGGTATTAAGTATTTATACTCATGTACTTGATTTTATAATAAATCTAGTACTAGTGTCTAGCTCTTATGATCCAATTAATTTTAAAAGTGATTGGTCTGATCTCACAAAAAATTGTTCATCAACCACTAAAGTAAATCAGTAAATACAAATAGATCCAGACAAAGAGTGCAATGTCATAAGTTTTTCAAACTCTTTAAGTGTAATATGTCATCTAAGTGTAATATGCCATGAATAAGATTTGAACGTTTGTTGCGTAAGTTCATCCATTATAAAAATTGTTACATTATAGTAAGAAATTAATTTTAAAAATTTTCATCCATTATAGCGCGGGCAATGTTAAACTGACAGTGAAGTTGACAAAAAATTTATAAACACCCCAATTATAATATCTTCTTCGACCTCTAACTCTTATTACAAATAATAAATTTTAACTAAAATTTAAATCAATAATAATTGTTCTAACTATTTATGTTTTTGGCGCTCCATTAAGATTTAGTATAAACCAAGGTTAGATGCTTATAATTATTCAACGTAGATACAAAATTTATATTTGACTTAGTAAAAATAACTTTAAGCACGAAGAAACGTCAACTTGACAGGAGTCGAAAGATTTAACATCCCTACATTATTCTTCCAATCAAAACTACAATTCCAAACTGTTCCACATAAACTACGAGTCAAAGAGAAAGAAATTAACGTGACAATATTCAAAAATCTTGCCAATTAATCGAAGTTCAATGCGTCTAAAATTTCATGTCTAGCTCAAACAAAGAGAAATCCCCAAGGGAACTAAAAGTTCACTGACTAAATAAGATCGATTGAGAGAACTCCAGTGATTGTGTATGAGCTAACTAGCAACAATCTTCGACATCTAAAGTTCATCCTGAAACAATCAAATGAACAAATTGTTAGCATCATTGTGAAGATTTAAGAAATGAAATCGACTACAATTCTATAACAGTTGATGGAATTATTATCAAACAGGCATTAGGATAAAGAGAATGTTACATGAGCAGTCTCCTTTTCCTTTTCTTCCGCATCTGAATCAGACTCTGCATCTTCTTCTGCATCATCTTCATCTTTATCCTGTTATTTTAAGGATATTGTCAAGTGACACATTAAACATGGTTGGTTAGGAAAATATGAGAATCGAGGAAAAAGTGAATTTGAATCTTACTTCTATATCTGACTCATCATCTTTAGATTCCTGCCAAAACACAATTGTTGGTTAGGAAAAATACATATCGCCTAGCAAGGAGTCAACGACTTCATCAACAAAAATGGCAATCTTGAGTCTCAACTATTTCAGACTGACTACATGGACAGTGTACCGAGCATTAAACTCTTGTGTAAGATGAGATGGCTTACAATAGAAACGTAGAATTATATATATATACACACACACTATAAAATTTAAACAAAATCGTAATCACACAAAAAACATAAAAGATCCTTGTAAAGATGATTATAACAAATTTAGGTCTTTTAACTACGGGTCAATGCAATGGAATTCCTACAAAATCAGTAGGCATTACCCCATGATTTGCCCCCAGAAAAACATTATTTATGGTAATAGCCGTCGATCTATTTTGCACTAGCATCACTTGCATGAACTAAATGTACAAAAGACTCGATGAATAAATACTCATCAAAAAGCCTTTAGGAATTGTTCAAATATTTGATAATATTGTCTAAAGCTTCAAATTGGAAAAGTTGAAGAACAAGAGATATGAGGTAAGAAAGACGAATAAACAAGGATGTGCAAACATAATAAATACCTCCTCCTCTTGCTTCTTTTTCTCAGCTTCATCAAATGCTGCTTTTTCAGCCTGTATAAGAGACATCCGAAAATAAAATTAGGGATTCTACTACAAGGAAGCACACCCAATAAGATCTTATAACAGTTTTTGTCTGGAACCCACATCCTTATTTTTGCCCCATGTTTCTTCAGCAAGTTTTTTTGCATATTCAGGATCATCAGAGACCAGAATGTTATCAAACAGAGTCCCAGATTTCACCTAAAAAGCACATAGGCAAATCAGATATTCAGATTGACCAAAAAAGGCAACTGGATATTTGGGTCTATAGGAGCGGAGAGTAAATCAACCTGCCATAATTCAATGCCTACATATCTCAAATTGGGATAAGCATAGATGTCCGGGTCATCCTTGAAATCTGCATAAAGACAGAAAGCAAATGAAATCCAATCACAAATGTAGACATACTCAAAACTCCCTAAGTGAAATATATATTATAAATACCAGGGTTATCAATCAATGGTGCTTTCCACTTCCCCTTGTAATTGGGATTCTTAATTTTCTGTAATTAAGAAAACAAAACAAATTAGAATTTCATGTCGTTGTTCTAATGCAAATCTAAATAAATAGTTATATGTAAACCTTTTGCTCCCAGGGTCCCTTGTATTCAGGGTTGGGAATGGTCGGTGCTGTCCATTCACCATCCTCTTCATCATCCCAATCTTCAGGCTGTAGATAAGCCAGTCATGTAATGACAAAAATAGGACATATTGACACAGGAAATAACACTCACAAACAAAGAAACATGACAAATTTTACCTTTTTAGCATCAGCATCAGTAATCTCCTTGGGAATATCATCGTACCCCTTCAATAACAAAGTTAAGATTGCTTAGCATAGCTAAAGGTATAGATCAAGCTAAATAGAAGATGATCTAAAACATACATGGAATGCAAGCAACAGATGCAGCAAATATAAGCTGTTGTGACATTACAAGTAATTTCTGGACCTTAAATTTGCAGTAGACTTGAATTTTTTGTGCTTTATATGTTATTATATTCCAAAGTAAAAAATTTTGAAACCTTAGTTTTGTATGTATCCTGTGTGACTTATATGTTCTCATTCAAAGTAAATCAAACCTTAGGTTTGCCATTATACTATCCAGTTACGATTTATGCCTTCCCTTGTTATCTAATAATAATTCTTATTAATAACCGAACAACATATTGCAAACCTACTAGATAATCACATTACAGAAATAGTAAAATGGCATTAGAAATCCCCATAGCAAATTTAAAACTCTAATTCAGGGATTTGATCATGTTCGCCTACAACTGACGGAAAAAAGAAAGTGAAACACGCCAACTGAGCAGAGTTATATTTACCTCAGGTTTCTTGTCCTCTGGATCAGGGATATACTGCTTGTCATCCCAATCTTCAGGCTGCAACATAACACAACCAAATCAAATGAATGTTAACACATACTAGAGAGCATATGGACAATTGGTAGATAGCACTTACCTTCTTGGCATCAGGGTCCGTGATTTGCTTTGGAGGAAGAATATCCCAATCACTATACAAGCTACCTGTTTGCTTCTCATTGTTATCAATAAGAATGCTGTATGTAGCATCGGGACGGACAATGAAAGTATACACATGAGTTAGCTGATCAGTCTCGCATGGAACTTCTTTCTTAATTAAGTGGTTCTTTCCATCACGTGAAAAGATAGCATGAACCTTTTTAGTGCTATACCCACAGATGTCAGGTCCAAACATGATACTGCAAATTCCAGACGCAGCGGAGCAAGTTAGATTACCAACAAAAATACATCATAATAAACTCCAGAACCAGTATTCAGAGATGATTAATAGTACCTGTAAGGAGTATCTCCACCAAATTTCTTCTGATCGACTTCACCACTAAGCAATTTAATGTAGCCACCACCACAGTCAAGTTTTTGTTCATGTTTTACTGAGAATTGGAATACTAATGTCTTGTCCTTGTTGTTAAACTCAGGGAACTCTGCTGAAATGGCATAGAATCTGTAGTCTTCAGAGGTTTGGATTCCTGCAGGCAGAAAAAATTGTTAGTCTGCAGCGGTTTGAGCAGTAATTTATTAACACAGAAAAAAGAGATTTGACAACATAGCAGTACCTTTATCTTCAGCATCGCCTGTCCATTTTCCAGAAGTGTAGTTCCATTCTCCAGCCATGTTGTCATCCTTCTTCCAGTCAGATTTGACCCACCGATTCTCCCACCCATCTTGGATATGTATAAGTGAATAAAGAACTTATTGAAATGTGTGGATCTTATAATTGTTTTTTCATAAGTAAACTGGACTACACAAATTTTGCTTCGGCAAACGGTACTATCAGGAACCAAAAGGAGGAAGAACCAAACAGTGACAAATACAGACGGTGCAAAGAGATCGGAAGGCTTACTAAGAATAAGCATTACAAATTCAAACACTTGTTGTTCTGATAAGGAACTCAAGCAAACGTTCTAACATTGCATGCAAAAATCCACATGATCTAACAAAACTTTAGCATAATTCTATTTACTAACAATAAAAACGAGTACGACAATCTTATAAGATCGCTAACGAAACAAAAAATTGCAATTTAAAGAACAGAAATCTCCTAAAAGACAAATCTAGGACCTTCCCGACTAAACTAAAAGACTGAAAAAGGTCAACGCAATTTAAGAAACAGCTATAATTCTCTAATCTTCACTCCAGCTGCCTCACACATGGAACAGAGTGAAACCAAGATACAGACAATCGAAACCATTATAGAACTTTCTACAAGAGGTTGATCCAAGCATCAGATACGATCCGACTATTAAAAATTAGAAACAGGAAAAACTGTTTGGGCAAAAAAGATTCAAAAAAATTTCAAACCCTACGAGGTAAGAAATGCGGATCGAGATCGAAGAATTTCACTAGATCCCAGATCGCCAATAGATCACAGATGAGTGCATACCGTCAAATCGCTCCTCCAAGTAGACCTCGGCGGAGCAGATCGAAGCAACGGCGATAACTGCCGCTAGGGCAGCGACGAGCGTGCGACTACTCCAGATCGCCATTCCTCGTGGACTCTACGCCTTCCGATCTAACTACTTGATATATAGAAGAAATTACGGGTTCTAGTAACTTCCCGGTAACTTTACTCCGCGAGCCGGCTTACCAAATTAATCTTCGCTAGGAACCACATGACCAATGAAACAGAG
The DNA here is from genome assembly GCF_044706935.1 of Curcuma longa. Classification (NCBI taxonomy): domain Eukaryota; kingdom Viridiplantae; phylum Streptophyta; class Magnoliopsida; order Zingiberales; family Zingiberaceae; genus Curcuma; species Curcuma longa. The sequence continues at coordinate 5,878,922 of NC_133874.1, forward strand.
CCACGTGGATAATCGACGTGTTGAGCCTACATAGAGTACAGCACGTTATTAGGTAGGTTTAAAGCCAAATTGCCTCCGATAGAATTGACCAAAAATAGGAGTTTTATTTAAATGATTGCTAATTATATCCTTCTTAATAATCTAAATATTATTATTATTATTATTATTTATGAAGGCTAATTTTCGGAAAATAGATACATTTAATATTATCTTTATAATTTAGTGAAAAATAATAATTTGATGACTGAAACATAAATCATTTCTTTTTTGTATTATAAATAATTCAATAAAACAAAGGAAAGAAATAACTCAAAAAAAAGAGTGACTTTTAAATTGGATTCTTTACGTTAAAAAAAACTAAAATTAAAATATTTAAGATTGAGATATCTTTAATAAATAAAATAAATTTAAAATATTGTGAATATGTAATTAAATTAAGAGATTTAATTTTTATTATTTTTTATTTTGATAGTAAATAGAGAATAATTACAATTTCTATTAGATTAGTCTATTTTTATATTTACTGTTGATTTTTTTTTCCTTCGTGAGATTATTTTCTTCTTTGTTTTATCCATTTTATCCGAAGTTTTTAAGTGGTTTGACTATTCAATTTCGCTGTTTTATAAATTAGTATGGAAATATTAGTTATCTTCATTATTCAATATCCTTAAACTTCAACTCTGATCTTATCCACAACTCATTCATAATTCAATTGATTTATTTCTATCTCCCAATGCATGATGTGATGATAAAAAAAATAAATATTTTTATCAAATAAGTAGGTTTAAAATTTAAGTATCATATATATATATATGCGATGTTTAAATAATTAATGATGTTAGGATGTCAATATTTAAATAATTAGTGATGTTGGGATGTCATGGTAAAAGTTATTTCACTTTTTGAATTTATTTAACGGATAGAATATGAGATCGGACTATCCCATTTTAAGATTAATTGATATAAATTAAAATATAATATTTGAATAATTAATGATGTGAGGATACCATATGAATTATCACACTCAATTTTGACATGGCCAAATTTGATATTCCCTTCAAAAAATTATTACTACTATAGAAAAAGAAAAAAAAGAGAGAGATAGAAAATGAGGGGAAATAAGAGAAAGGAAGAGAGTGAGAAAAAAAAGTTAAGAAAAAAAATTGAAGAAAAAGAGAGAGAAGGGAATTAAAAATTGTTTAATTTTAAACTTCACATTTAAAACACAAAAGATTTATATAAAACTTCTCTTTTAGTTTTCAACAAGTAAATAAAATAAAATAGTGATGCCTTATAAAAAATAAAAAAAGCAAAATATTTTTAGTTGTTTATGTTATTTATTAAAATATTATTAAATTTATCGGATGATACTTTTAATCTAATAATCATACTCCATGTATATCACTATGTCAGGTTGATACTTTGATATTTAGTGAATCTCACTGGGGTTTTGTGAATAAATGTATGATGAGGAGTCATTTCCTTCTTTAAGTTCTCTAATCAAAGCTATTTATTAATTTAGTAAAAAGTGGAATTCGTTATGAAACCGATCTCATACGATCGATTTTATGATCATCTGTGAAAAAATAAATCAAAAAGTTACAACCATTACGAAAAAGAACATTATTTCCTTCGAGATTCGATTTTTTATCACTTCAAATGATGTCTACTAAAGTACTAATGATCATCGTTTCTTGAAGCTCAATTCAGTTTGATTATTAGAGTTCTTTATTTAAAGTGTTTTTTCGAATTCTTCACTCAATATACATTCTCAATCTCTTTATTTCTAAGAGCATTTGAGCTCTTTATTTCTCAATATCGTGGATGACGTGTCAAATAGAATGAGTTTTTTTTTTTTTTTAAAGAGAGCTCCTTTTATTAACGTTGGAAATGACTCCCTCTTTTTTTAAAAAAATAAAAATAAAAATAAAATTATTTTATAATTTGAAAACGACTCTTTTTAAAAAATACATATTCTATATATATAAAATAATAATATATAAATAAAGAAGTTATTGAAAGGTTTTTGGATAGTGGAGAGATGAGTAAGATTTTTTTACTTTTGATATAATATTATAAAGGCCAAACAAAATCCTTACAACAATTAGAATGACCACTAAACAGAGATTAGTGAGGAGGTTTAATATCTCTATTATGGACTGATGTATCTTGGCCAAGAAAATCAAGATATGATACAGGTGAAAATCATATGTCGGATGGCCTGACTGACTCCATGCTTGACCTACTCCACTCCCAACAGACTCCGTGTCCAACCTACTTCACTCCAACTCTAGTGGATTGACTCTGCACTCGATCTGCTCTACTCCCGACAAATTCCATGTCTGATTGGCTCTGTGCCTAACAAACTCCACTCCTGATAGATTCCGTGCTTAATTAGTTCTCTGTGCCCGACTGACTCCATGCCTAATCGACCTCGTGACCTCTCAGACAGAGGTCAGCTCTTCAATTGGCCTAGTCTGCACTTTTGCCCGAGTAACTCCACTCCATCAACCCTACCTCTCTCACTCATAGTCGCCTAGGTGACACGTGAAATGGTAAAGTACTTAACATCAGATCAACTACCGCATTTAATACAATATGATTTTTTACCATACTAAGCATGAGTGATGGGAAGACTCTTCTTTATTGTGATTAGACCTGCCCACGGGCCGTCCAACCCGGACCCGGCCCGGACCCGGACCGGGTCAAAGGATGCCGGGCCGGTTAAGGTTCAAGGCCTCTTTTTTCTTATTTTCAAACAGTAACCGTGGTTTGAGTTTTTTTGGGTTTTTTTGATTTTTTTTAAAAGTTTTTATATTTTTTAATGTGTGTTCAATCATTTATATATAAAATATATTTAATTAAATTATAATTTAATATATTGTTGCTAGGGATTGAACCATGACATTCTGAGACAAACACATGTACTCACCACTGTTCTATAACACCTTTTATTTATAAAAGTAATATAATTATATATATACTATATTTATATTTATTTAATTCAAATCTATTTTAAGACGCCGTTGATGGGGAACGAACGCAATTCTCATCGGTCTTGAAATATCACCACTAAACTATATTGACTTTTCTCTCTTTTTTTCAATATTTCTTTTATATAAATTTTAAATTTTAATTTTTTAACTATAACTATCAACCGTCGTGAACCGTCGTGAACCGTCGCGAACCGGAACCAAACCAACAACTCTAACTCGTTTGTTATGGAATTTTTTTTTACGTTCGATGTGACATCTCCACGATGACTCTATCAAAGAACTCCGCTTTCTTAATAATGGAATGACCAAAATAAAAGTTTTTAATGATTCATCCAAGGATGATATCAAGTAAGATGAACTTAGTTGACCAGGGAAGATGGAGTGCTCCTGTTACTCTCATGTAAATTAATATATTCCATCTATTTCTTCCATTACACAAAACTTAATCCTAAATTAGGCAGTAATGGATAATTTAATTAAACATCATTTGGTCAAACAACATCATCCACCAAGAGAGTCTTGTCCTAATCAATTCAAATCATAATACTCCTTCAAGTTTCCGCAACTTATCCAGTCCAAAACTTCACGTCCTCATCCACAAACTCCTCTTTCTTTTCTGTTTAATATCTGCCATTAAAGTAATATATAACTGGTAATTGCATCCATACGTTTCTTTTTTCCCAATTTGCCTTCTATAAATCATTGCGATCTCTCTCCCTCTCTATCTGCATCATTCTTCCACCGAGCGTTTCCTAATTCTTTTCCATTTCAAGGTGTGTGAGATATTCCGGCGGCGGCGTTTCCTGATTTAGCCGTCAGAGGTGGTCTCTTTGGTGCGCCAATGGCGTCGAACGAAGTTCCAGTAATAACAAGGTTCTGTTCTTTGTGAATAAGCATCAGGTTCCATGAAATCCCTGTTCCAAAATCCAATCTTTGAGGGTGGGTTAGGTTCTGGATCGTCTCTTCTTTGACGTCCCTGTTTCAAAATCTCGTCTTTTTCCTGGTTTTGCGAGACATCAAATCAATGGCAGGTTTATGAGCATCACGTCCCATCTCCACCGCATCCAATCCTTCTCCGTCGTGTTCCTCCACTGGTTCTACGTCTTCTCGTGAACTAAAGTCGCGGCCTTGGGCTGCCAAATCGTATAAATGGAGGTGAGGAAGCTCGAGTTGGAGTCGGCGATGGACGAGCGGAAGCAGAAGCGGAAGCTCTCCAACCGGGAGTCGGCGAAGCGGTCGCGGATTCGGAAGCAGCAGCATTTGGAGGAGCTGCTGGACGCGGCGGCGCGGCTGAGGAAGGAGAATGGAAGGGCGGTGGAGCAGGTGGAGGCGCTGAGCGAGCACCACAGGCGGATGGAGGCGGAGAACGCCGCGCTCAGGGCGGAGGCGTCGCGGCTGACGGAGACGCTGCGGTCGCTGGACCGCTTGGCGGAGGAAGCCACCGGCGTGGACGTGGAGGCGGCGGCGAAAATCCCCGGCCCTCTGCTCGGGCCGTGGCGGCCGCCACACCCGGCCATGGCGGCGATGGCGTCGACTGACGTACCGCTCCGTGTTTATCCATCTGGCGGGTAGAAATAAACTCCGACGAAAGAAACAAATAAAATTCCAAGCGATCAGATCGTGAACAGAGAGAAATGAGTGTGTAAATTCGATCGTTATTTAATCATAGAAACTGTTTGAGATCTTCAATCGAACAACAAGAAATCCAGATTCAAATAGATGAATGATTCAGGCATCTTTTTCATTTCTGTTTAATTTTCATCGAGCCTCAATTAAACAACAAGAACAATTCAAGGCAGTCATTTAGATCAAGTCGGCGATGGCGAGGCAGTTGCTGCCGAGCTTGGAGAGCACGTCGTCGACGCCGGAGAGCGGAGAGGCGGCCTCCATCTCGGTGAAGCCGTCCTCGCAGGTGGCGAAGTCGTCGACGAGGGCGGAAAGCATGCTGTTGATGGTGCCTTTGTCGCGCGCCGCCACGGCCTTCTCGGCCGCGTCCAGGTTGTCGAATGCGTCGTCGTAGCTGTCGGCGCACACCTGCAGCGTGCTCGCCACCCGCGGGGTCGTTCCTGGCTGCTTCAGCAGCGCTGCCACCTCTCCCTTCGCCGCCTCCGCCCTCGTCCGGCATGCCGCCATTTGCACCTTCAGAAACGCCACCGCGTCCACCTGCCCCCCGTCGCTGGCCGACAGGAACTGCTGCGCCGACGACAGGCACAGATCCGGGTAGTCGGTTTTCTTGCACAGCACGGCCACCGCCGCTTGGAGCAGGGCAGGCAGCGGGAGATGCCCGTCGACGACGCCACCACCGACCGGCAAAACAGAGTCATCCTGTGCCGCTGGAGCTGGAGTCTTAGGTGCCGGAGAAGCTTGTTGTTTGGGCGGCGCCTGAGCAGTCTGCGGTTTAGGCGCCGATGCCACCGGGGAGGCCGCTAAATCGAAGGTGACCGAGGCGTTGCGAGGGATGCAGACTCCGGTGACAGGGCTGAGGTGGAGGGTGAAGGAGGAGAGGGCGAGGAGGGCGACCAAGAAGGAAGCCATGGCGAAAGAGAATGGAAGAAGGAAGGAGAAGGGAGCAACGCAAGGGAGAAGAAGAGGGAGGGGCGGTATTAATATTTGAAATTTGGGGCGTGATGGAGGGAAGGAAACAGATTGGATAATTTTGGAGGGAAGTCGTCGATCGTCCTTGGAAGTAGGGGTTCTTAGTTAATAATAGCCGTTAGGGATTATGGATGAATAAAACATCAATTTAACTGAATTCAAATTTTTTATTTTTTTTTAAATTATCATTTTTAAAATTTATTCTATTCGATTTTAAATTTCACAAATTGATTAAATCAAAACATCATCGATCGACTGTTATATTGTAATGAATCGACTAATTAATAGGGGTGTAATCGAATTGAATCAAATCAAATAGTAAGAGGTTCGAGCTTGCTTGTTTGATTTTTTCTTATGCTTGAGCTTGGCTCGAGTTTGATTCAAGTGTTAATTTTTAAGTTTGAGTTTGGTTCCTAATGAAATTAAATAGTTCACGAATGACTCAAATTCGATTCAAAAATAAATCGTTTAAAATTAAACAAATTTAATTTGAACTCGATTCATTAATATATAATATTAATTTATGTGATGTATAATTATAAAATTTTATTATCTTGCACACTCATTCATAAGTAACTTGTGAGTATCTAGTGTTAATTTCTCTCCTAATTTTAGCTTATTTAACGTAACTCTAAATCCTAAATTTAAAAAAAATAACACTAGATACTCATAGACAAGTATGCAAGGTAATATTTCAATATATATATAGTGAAATTTTACCATGCACGCTCAACCGTGAACACCTCGTGAGTGTTAATATATATATATATATATACACACGATCATGAATATCTAGTGTTAATTTTTTTAGAGTTTAGGGTTTAATGTTTAAATTAATATATATATATATATATATATATAATAATATAAACAAATCTGTGAACTTTTTAATGAATACGTTTTTAAACCTCTAAATGAATATATCTTCGAGTTCACGAACCAAATACTGTTAAGCTCAAACTCGCCTTGATAATGTTTTTGAACTTGAAATCAAGCCCAAACTCAACTCGTTAATTTAATCGAACAAACCTTTTTCAAATCAAACTCCGAATAGTTCGCGAACGACTTAGCTAGTTTACACTCCTATCAACTAATATATACAACTCAGTTGATAAATCTAACTGATTCAACTATCAGTATCTCAACTAACAAAAATAATTCGATTAACTCAATATAAGACCAAATTAATCAATTTTATATTATTTTATTTTATTTTATTTTGATAGCAAAATCCAATCGGTTCTATTTATCCAAAAATATTAGATTCAATCAATTTAACTCAATTTTAAACGGATTGCTCAGTCCAACAGAAGCCATCAGGCATTTGGATGAAAGCCCTCAATCCAAGGGATGTTTATGTTTGTAACCAAACATGAATAACCATTTCATAAAACACAGTTCCACACAATGTTTTGAATCATAAACACAACTTAAATTCCTTAAAATCGAACCGTATGTCACACAACATCAGATGATTTCCTTTCCTTCAACGATATTGCTTCGATGTGTTATGTACACGAGATGAACTAGATCTGGTTATGACTGTGCTGTCGAAACCATCCAATGGCGATCCAAATGGCAAAGCAGACACATGAATAGATGATATGAATCCAGTATTTGGGGCTTGTCGAAGTGTCCGGTTAATCCATGTTAGATACTCATTTCACTCCCATCTGAAGAACCTTGGGAGAATGCCATTCTCAGCAAGATGCGCCGAAAATTCTTCGAGAAGAATGAATATGAAAAAACAAAATTGGAGCCAGGAAGCAAAACTGAAAGCAAGGAGCAATCTGTAAGCATGCTGATACTGAGAAATGAAGAAGAATGTTCCAATTTCACTCCTCTGCGTAGCAATTTCATATGTTGTCAAAATGCTCTATCAAATTTGAAGAGTTCCCTCTGGCTCTTCGTTGGGTTAGCTAGCCACTGACAGAATATCGCGGCAGCTACTGCAACAGAAGATACAGAAAGGGTAGCCAGGAAACCAAAATGTGCCACATCATTTGCGATTATCGCAACACCAAACATGAGAAGTTCAGCGAGACTGGCCATTGAGACCTCAGTTATCCCAATCAAGTTTGCTTTGGCAGGTGGAATTCCCATTTGAAGGATCTGTGTTCCTACAACATCATATGACATATGGCCCAACCGTGAAACCGCCTATTGAAAACAAACACGAGAAATAAGCAGAGTGATTCGACATACATAGAGTTGCGAGTTACCAAGAGAGATATTTTGATACTCACAATTAAAGATAGAAAGATTAGTAGGCTAGTTTGCTGAGTGATAGAACCAGTCCAATACACCGAAACAGCTAACGTGAGCAAAAATGCTTGAAACATCAATCCAGCAGCTCCTGCCTGGTATTATATAAAGAAAACCTTTTTTATCCGGGAATTCTAGTAAAAGATCTCGAAACTTACAAACCAAGAAACTGCAAATTGCAACCTTTAGTATGCCAAGCCTTTTTACTAAGCTCGCAGACATGAATGTTGCAGCAAAACCCATGATAGAACATAATCCACTGAATCCACCAATAATTGATGGATTAATGCCTGTAAAAAAATATACAATATATGAGAATGAACACAGGCAGATTGTTCATTGAAGCCTTAAAAGTCCCACATGACTCTAGTGTATACAAGGTCCTAAAAACAAAGCAGCAATTTAGAATCACACATCTCAAACAGACCCATGCATGTCTGATGAAACACACTCAGAAAGTATGATTCAATTACTTAATCACTGACTCCCTATTACAAATTCTACATAGTTTATTTGCAAACATCTAATTTTTCCTCCATATAACTAGAATAAAGGTCAATTCTTGTTAATTGACACCCAACCGCTGAAGAAAGTTTGTAGATGTTTTAGCAAACAACAATTCATCATGGCAATCTTCTAAATAAAAGTACCATCAAACTGAATTCGACTAGAAGATCTTTACAAATATTCATCCTGGGGCACAGCTACTGACACCTACAATTTTAAGTCAAATTTGTCACTCCATATTAAAGTACTGTTTAAACGTCTTACCAGACTCCCCTTGCAGCCATATTGAGGTTCAAAATTCATTCATCTACAGCACAATTAACTACTTGAATTTGGCGTATCAGATTGCTAAATCAAAATTATACCCCCAGGTCAAAAAGTAACTCCAAAAAAAAATGCAGTGACACCAGAAAAGCTATCATCAGAAATACTACACCCTTAGTGTGGTTATGATAATGGATGAGAAGGCTATCTTTGTCAACTGGTTAAGCGACTACTCGAGATAATAAGAACAGATATACTTCTGTGGTGATGATTCAATCACCTTTAAACCAGGATAAGGAGCAGTATTCACTGTTAATTAACACAGCCTGAATACTTGGAACTATTCAAACACAACAAATTTGATAGAAAACTTACTCTTCTTATACTCAAGCTCCAATACCTGAACATAACAGCTTGTCGTTGTAACATTCCACTCACTTTCCTTGACTGTCAACAAGGGAAGATATGAAACTCACCTCCCAATATATATTTAACTTTTTCTATCTTATCCATGAGACTAGTATGATAAAGATGTTAATTATTTTGGGAGTGAAATAGAATAGGAATAACATAGGAATATATATTCCATTATTCTAGCATATAGAATAAGAATAACATAGGAATATGTACTCCATAATTCTAACACAGAATAAGTATTGCTAGAAATGATAGAAGGGATAACCAAGCAATATAAAGAGGAAACAATAATCCAACCAGAATTGTTAATCAGGTATGTTTTGCAACCAATTGTACTTGAGGATAGAGAATTTATATGTTGGAGATGGTTGCGGTGGTGGTTAAGGATGACAATGGATGAAATATTTGTGAGTACTTGTCCTGTTTAATCACGTTCAAGCACCCATTAAAGGAGTCTGGGTAAAGTAGTAACTACCCATAATGGAGATATGATGAATTTCAGTTAAAAGCTCAGGAAGTGTGGGCTCCCAAATTAACTTAATTGTCTATAGTATATAATAATATAAATTATTAAAATATCTAATTTCACATTTTCTTTGTTCCATAATAAAAATCAGATCAAGTTTTAATGGTACCTGGTACCCAACCCATTTAATCAGGAAGTATCTATGATTATGACATGAGATGGATATTGGGTATGAGACAAGTGCGAGTATTGAGCTTCTTAATGGGTATGGATCTATTTGGATAGAAAAAGAGGCCTAATTTCCTTTCCTTCATTTTATTTCCCTGCAAAATAATTGTGAACAATTGACTTCCCTCTTAATATTTTCCCTACCTTTTTCTCTCCCTAATCCCTCTCAGCAAATACAACCTAAATTTCCATGATAAGGATTTATTTGATTATTGGATCATATTCGTCCAAGCAGAAGAAAAAGGAGGAGGACCAGAGGAGTGCCAAAGGAATGATTCTTTGGTAAAATTAGTAATTAGCAAGATACCAGCCCATAAAGCAGGCACTATATTTAGTTGAACCAGCTTATTTCTTTGTGAACTTCTGGTATGACTTACTATAGCCTTTTTTAGCAATTACAGAGGGATTTGTTGCTACATTGAAGAAATTATCATTCTTATTTTTATATCTTAGACTGCCAAATAATTCTATCTCAAAGTAATTTCAAAATGTATGTATGTATTGTGATACATTTGCATACGACACTCCAAATAAAAAATGTGTGCACCAGATTAAATTTGAAAAAGATGCGGCAAAAAAGAGAGGATAGATCTCCGCTAAACAGTGCAGGATTGATCCATTGGGTTGATTTGTTACCATGATGCACAAGCAGAGTTGTCATGATGGAACCAGGAGCTAGAGCAACATTGAAATAAAGCAACACATGCCAAACTTGCAGGAAGGACAGGTTGATGTTTGTATTCTTTCCAGCCTTGTCTGAAAGCATCCAACCCAGTTCCAACTGCATAGAACTTGAATGTTAGATATTATGTAGTGGTCGGCATTCCTACATGCTCCAACGCATATTTAACACTTAAGGATAAAACAAAGTTGATAAATGCTGATAATAATATTCAACCTATTTCTGATGCATCAAACAAAGGTGTGACAACAGGTTTCATATTAGGGGATCTGGAGAGATCAAGAACACCATTGGAAAGTGAATTGATCAGCTGACCCAAGACAAACTGCAAAACAGATGATGGATGTGAAATAAAGAATGTCATCCAGAATTGAGTAGCAAAAGAACAAAAGCACTCAAAGATTTACCAGAACAGGTTGTACAAACACCGTCATACCACATGCAAGTTTTAAGCAAGTCACTGAATTGTATTTCGACAACAAAATGCCAAAAAGTGAAGCACCAGCTATCTGCAAACATTTAAAAGAGGCTATTCATCACCGAGAAGTGAAGTAAGTTGGTAAATGAACTCTCAGGTGCTAAAGTTGCAACAGAAATCAAACATGAGCAGGAGAATTACCAAGTTGGCATAGCATTGAAATTGTTCCTTTAATGTGTCATTAAAGCATAATAGTAGTAGCTACAAATTTAACAGATTGAATGCTGTAGATGCATAAAATTGCACTTAACATCAGCATCAAATATTTGACACTAGTGAACAAACCAAAGATATAGGAGAATTCACTTTAACTAAGCATGTATTTGCATGATGCACAGATGATAGACAATTCAAATATGCACTCCTTATGCACGGATAGTTTCAACTTGTTCCTTTCACATAGATACTGATGAAATTCTTCATGAATTGTAATGGTAATCACTTCCCTAGAAACATGCAGAAGGATCTACACCCTCATCTTCTCACTTGACAGGTAAGTTTATTCTTTAACATGCCAACTTATAATGCATTCCATGCAAACAAACATTGCAAAATGTTCCTTAAAATAGCAAATGTACATTATTAACATCTGAACTTAAGTTATATATGTACTAGTAGTGGAAATTGTCAACAAAGAGACATGATTCAATGTTCTAAATCAGGTTAAAGGCCCAGCATTTTGTTCAAGAAGTTAAGGTTAGCAAATGCCTTAAGCACTGAGTCAAGGTAAACCTAATTTTGTTTGTTGTGAGAATGTAAAAGCTGGACCAGCAACCAGTAGATCATATGGCCAAGAACCCTAAATTTCTAAATTGGCTAGTCAACTCAATTGAGCCCATATCTTACAAGCATAGTGGAGTACTTAACATTTGATTTTGTAAGACAGCAGCCAGATGATTACCTCACAAAAAAGATCAGCACGACCAAGTATAGAATTTGCTTGGGCGAGTGCAACTGGCCTGTTTCTGCCTGCTAACTATTAGAAAAACAAAAAAGAAAAATAATACAAGAATAAACAAATTCAGATTCGTGATAATTAACTAACAGAAGAAGCATAAGAGCAATTCAAAGAACTACCAGAACAACCCAATCTCGTTCCATGGTAACTCCCAATGCTAAACCTGCGAGCCTTTCACTTGCTGCAGCAACCATCAGTATAACAAACCAAGGTTGGAGAAGCACAGAAGATGCAGAGCTTTGCTTTACTGTGTTGAGTGCATAAATTATCATCCCTGCTGATAACAACTGAGCAGCTGTCTGACATAACAAAAATATTTACAAACAGTATGATAGTAAGCAATCAGAGGTGCTCAAGATGTACTTTGAATTATGTCAATGACTATGAATAGAGAACTGCAAGTGTTAAGAATGTAAGAAGGGTACATACCTGAACAAAATTAAGACAATGGTACACGGGAACTCTTGGAAAATAGTCCAGAAGAGTACCAACCACAGGCCCACCCACAAAGACAGTAAGCTGCATAGTCTGAAACTTGTTACAACCTTCTTTGGACATTTCCAGAAAGTCAGATCCGTACCTTTGTGAAGAACTCCAGAACAGCAACAGGAAGCAAATTAGGATAGATAGTTGCAACAGCAGCAGGCCAAACAAAATTCCAAAGTCGTTCCACTAGATTTCCAACTAAGGAGATAGCATAGAGAGCTGTACTTTTACAACATCACAGCAACAAGTTAAACATTATTCCAAGCATGTCACTGGCAAAGTAAGAAACACTATAACTTATCTAGAGACTAGCAAATCTACAGATTTGACAGAGAAGTGGGTTATGTGTTGTCACATTCAGTAAATTATGTAAGATTAACTCTCAGAAAGAATCACATTATTCCATGAAATATTATTACTAGGAGTTTTATTTCAAAGATGGATTTATTGGATTGAAATCTACATGATTTAGCGAAGTGATTTTAGCATTTGAGTCACAAACATCTGCAGATAGTTTGAGTAGGTGTCTATATATTAAAAATCAGCTTCTGGCACATGAATTAATTGAAACTGAAGATGATTTTACCATATAAACCAGTAGGATGTGTTGGAGTAGCTGCTAGAGCATCTTGTTCCACTTTGGATAACACCTGAGAGTTGAGGCAATAAAAGTTTTATGTCAATGATTCAAGAAGATGTCAGTAAACTAAAAATATGTTCTATGCAAATGCTCAAGTATGAAAATCCACAGAGTGAGAGAGACAGAGAGCACACATGCAATTTTGTAAAAAAGTTATTTGCATCTGCTTCTTTGCCTGACAAATCTAAAGGGTTGGCTCCAAGAATATCTGACTTGAGATGAACTGACACTAAGCTGCCAGATGAAAAGGACCTAGGATTTTCTGCAGTTGAATCCTCAACTACATCATTTTCACAGTCAATGTCAATGTTTGTGGCGAAACATTTTGGTGTGGATGTACCCAACCTGATACATAGATCATAATTTTCATCAGATCCAGTAGTTGATAAATTATGTCACCAATAGTGCATACAAGTATTCATACACTTAACTACTAATCTTCGAACAAGTCTATGAGTAGGCACATTTCTACTTTATCCTATATCTCAGAAACTAAAAGACTTTCAGATATATGGTCTGAACCACAATCCATGTACAACAAAAGCACATAACATCGCTTAGCATGAAAGATTCAGAGAAAGGGAGCTAAGGAAAAGACAACATCAAAAAGTTTCTTTTACATTTATTTCAGTTTCAGAGGTGGACGAAACATGAATGTTGCTTCCGCTCCATGTCGAATCGAGAAATAAGAACTGTGGGTATTGGCAAGATATTCCAGCATTGACACCCTTTTTTTTGGAAAGATATACCAATCAAATCATGAAGTATTAAAATATCAAGTTCCGCAATGTGTTCAGAGACCTAAAAATTCAACATAGACTCTAACCTGCGACTGAGGTGCCTTTGGGGCCTCAGCGTCAGCTGTCGAACGGAGATAACGCACAAGCCGGAGGCCGGCCTCGAAGCTGCCCGTAGGACAGAACAATCGGCGAAGAACGGTTGAGCCGATGCCGGTGACCAAGAGGATGCAGTGAGCAGCACCATGGATGCTTCAAGACCCTTCCTTTTCCGCCGCGATCGTCCTCTCCCGTCCTACTCATGCAGACTTGCCTGTGGAGATCGGAGACGATTCTAGGTTTTCGCCACAGGAACGAGATCACCAGCTAGGGTTCGCCTCCTATTCCAATCATTCCTTGGAGCTCTCGCCTCCCTTATCTGCAGGTACTGAGGCGGCCGAAGCGGAAGCAAAGGGCCTGCGAACTTTTAGTCTCCGAAGGGGATACCAACCGTCCGATCGAGGATTGACGGTTGACGAGGAACCGATGGCCGCCTGCATCAGCCGCCAGTTACGTGCCCAGCCACGCACCTTGCAAAATCTATTTGGTTTCGTAAAAAAAAAATATGTGAGATAAAAAGTATAGAGTAAAAAAGATATAATTATTTTAAAATATATAAAAAATGAATTATACGGGATAAAATTTAAAAAATATATATTTTTTATAATTCAAATATTCAGACTAGGGGTGGGAAAAAATACCGAATTTTCGGTATACCGCACATACCATACCGATATTTACTGTCCATATCGAAAATTTCGGTATACCTAAAATTTCGATACGGTATAATACCGTACCGAATTTTTCGATATCGGTAACGGTACGAAATTATTATTGTTCGGTATTTCAGTATACCAACATTTTCGGTATAATACCGTACCGAAATTATCAGTATACCAACATTTTCAGTATTTTCGATGTAATATACTGAAAATTCGGTATTTCGGTATTTTGGTATACCGAAAATATCGAAATTCCGGTATACTGAATTTTCGGTATGGTAACGGTATAGATTTTTTTATGCCGAAATTTTCGGTACGGTATACGATATCGTATGCAAAATTCGGTATACCGTACCGATCCAGCCCTAATTCAGACGTGGACCTAATTAATCATGTAGTGGTACTTCGTCTAACAGTTAATATATAAGAATTTATTTATACTTATTTAATACATATAAAATTAATTAAATAAATAAATTTAAATAATTTATTAAATTAAATAAATAAATATATATATATATATATATATATATATATATATACAGGAATGATATCCTGCGCGATGAGTTTACGCGACTCCGTGCGCGACAGCCGACGTGGCGAGGAGTTTCACTGTTCATCTTCCACCGTGGCCGAAACGAAACAAAATCCTACAAAATCCCGCCTCTCCCAAAATCGCGCGGCTGATTCTAAATTCGAGCTTCCGTTGTGGTTGAAAAGGAAGCAGAGAAGGATGCGACTGCAGTAGAGGTGAAGAACGAGAAGGGTGGTCTGGTTGTGGAGAAGGCCTTGTCCTTCAGGGAGGAGAGCAACTTCTTGTCGGATCTCAAGGAATCCGAGAGGAAGGCGCTGTGGAGCTCAGAGCCGCCGTCGAGGAGGTCATCCTCAAGAACAAGCTATTTAGAGACGAGTTAGATCCGTCGGAGGGGAAGGAGAAGGTCCATGGAGAAGGGGGAAAACTGGAACTTGACAAATCTGCTGAGGCGAAGCACACCGACGAAGAAAAACCCGACCTCTCTACCCAAAACCAATTATGAAGGGACATTCTCCTCGTGGGCAGTATTACTTCAAAAGTGGACAAAACCAATAATTATGGTCGGTTCTCTTATGCATTAGGTGTCAGACAATTTGCCATATTATGAGACTTTCTGAGACATTTCATAAAGATATGTATTGGCTTCATTTTTTAAGTAGTTGGATTTAAGTTGTATTATCTTGAACCTTGGTTCTTATTCTTTTTGTTGGTTTCCAGGTAATACTTCCATTGTACCCAATACAAAGTTTCTTTAATACTTCTGATAAAAAGTATTATAGTAAAACATTGAAGACAAAGCAGATTCCTTTCAAATCATGAGCAATAACCGTACTCATTGGTGTCTTTGAACACCAAGTATAAAGTATGTCAAATTAAAAATAAGAGTCGCCGTCGAGAGGTCGAAAAAAATCCTCAAGAACAAGCTATTTAGAGACGAGTTAGATCCGTCGGATCATGTGGGAAGGAGAAGGTCCATCAGCCGGTTTTGGACAAAACCGGCTGATGACTTATCTTGATAATAAAAAATTTAAAATTTTATATCTCTACCCAAAACCAATTATGAACTCATTATCTTTGTACACCAAGTATTATCTATGTAAAATTAAAAATAAAATTTCCACCCCAATCCACATGCCGAGCACGAGCGAAAAAAATTTCTGCTTCCAACACGATGTATCGCAATGCATTTTGAGTTGATGTACACATTATAGAGTGCAAGAGGAGCAAAAAAGGTGTTCGGATCATGTGCATTCGAGGTCTTTAAGTCCATCAGCCGGTTTTGGACAAAACCGGCTGATGGCTTATTTGATAATAAAAAATTTAAAATTTTATATCTATATGAGTGAGGGAGTCCAAGGAACTCATTGGTGTCTTTAAAACCGATTTTGTCCCTCGAATGTGTACAGATTTAGAATCTCCAGAGTCAGTTCCACTGTCATCATCTGAAAATCTTATTACAAGGTTATCATCTGATACTTTCTTGTGCCAAGAAAGAGTACGGTTATTGCTTGATTTGAAAGGAATCTGCTTTGTCTTCAATGTTTTACTATAATACTTTTTATCAGAAGTATGAAACTTTGTATTGGGTACAATGGAAGTATTACCTGGAAACCAACAAAAAGAATAAGAACCAAGGTTCAAGATAATACAACTTAAATCCAACTACTTAAAAAATGAAGCCAATACATATCTTTCTGAAATGTCTCAGAAAGTCTCATAATATGGCAAATTGTCTGACACCTAATGCATAAGAGAACCGACCATAATTATTGGTTTTGTCCACTTTTGAAGTAATACTGCCCACGAGGAGAATGTCCCTTTATAATTGGTTTTGGGTAGAGAGGTCGGATTTTTCTTCGTCGGTGTGCTTCGCCTCAGCAGATTTGTCAAGTTCCAGTTTTCTCCCTTCTCCATGGACCTTCTCCTTCCCCTCTGACGGATTTAACTCGTCTCTAAATAGCTTGTTCTTGAGGATGGCCTCCTCGACGGCTGCTCTGAGCTCCACAGCGCCTTCCTCTCGGATTCCTTGAGATCCGACAAGAAGTTGCTCTCCTCCCTGAAGGACAAGGCCTTCTCCACAACCAGACCACCCTTCTCGTTCTTCACCTCTACTGCAGTCGCATCCTTCTCTGCTTCCTTTTCAACCACAACGGAAGCTCGAATTTAGAATCAGCCGCGCGATTTTGGGAGAGACGGGATTTTGTAGGATTTTGTTTCGTTTCGGCCACGGTGGAAGATGAACAGTGAAACTCCTCGCCACGTCGGCTATCGCGCACGGAGTCGCGTAAACTCATCGCGCAGGATATCATTCCTGTATATATATATATATATTCAATTCGTTAATATTCATAAATAATGTTTATCAACGTGTTAAATAAATAATTAAAAGAAACAAATAAATTTATATTATATGATTCAATAAATAATTAAATAAGTTTAAATTGAGAGATCGATAACTTATAAACAAACTAAGCTTGAAATTATAAAATAGAAATTAAGTCAAATTTTAATAATTATTTCAACGAGTTAGTTCATTTTAGATTTGACTTTGACTTGATTAATTATCTTATCAAATAAGTAAAGCTATCAATTTAAATTAGGATCGTTCAATTGAATGTCCTGTTAAATAATTTAAATGGATTGGATTAAAATTTTATCAAACTATTTTAAAATAAGTTTATATGGACAGACCTCATCTAGGGCCTCACACCGTATGGATCAACTCGTGACGGACTTGAGTTAATCTACAAGTTGATTTTTTTTATAAAAAAATTAAAATTAAAGTAAAAAATTGTAATACATTAGTGGTCTTGATCCATTTAAATTTAAAAATTTTAATTTGATCCATTTAAATTATAATTTAAATTTAAATTTAAATTTTTAATATTTTTTATATATATTTTAAATTTTTTTAATAAGTACATGAGTTAATCCGTCTAATCGGTGATAAATATGAAAAAAAAATTATATATTTGTACAAATAGTTGAGTCTTATTTGGAGAAATATGGGATTCAAGTGTCCTAGATTAGGGTTTCACCCACTGTTTTAAGTGGGGCGACGGGAATGGCAGCGTCGGAGGGCCGATCCGAGGGCGGCGATGGAGCCGGAGTTCTCCTCTACTACAAGTATGCCCCCGTCCCAGATATCGCCTTCCTCGTCCGCTTCTACGACTCGAACTGCCGATCTCTTGCCCTCCTCGGCCGTATTCGCATCGCTCCCTCCGGTGTCAATGTCACCGTAAGCCCTTTTGGATGCGTCCGACAAGCGCCGCCTTTTGCGTTCTCTTTTGTTGCTTTCCTATTTCTACGTGGTTTTTGTTCTTCGAGTTTTGGTATTAGCGGAAGTTTTGATCTTGTCATTTATATAACTTTAGGTCGGTGGAAGCATGCCGTCTTTGGAGAAGCACATTGCCGCTTTGAAATCCATGAGCTTATTTGACGACACGGACTTCAAGCTTGCGTCCTGCGAACATCCTTCGGACGCTAGAGTTACGAGAGAATGTGGGTTTACGGAACTCTCAATTCGTGTGGTTAAGGTATCCTCTTCTTTGCTTGGTAATGGAAAAAAGAGAACTCCGTTTTGGGAATGTAATCATTTAATCTTTTAAGATTGGCAATCGAGATTCCATGATTATGACGGTAAATTACAGGAGTTGGTAACATTCAGGTCCGATCCTCTAGCAGAGGTTCCCAAAGTTTGCGATGCTGGGAGGCACCTCTCTGCAGCAGAGTTTCATGCTGTTCTCCATGATGCAGGTGAGTGGGTGCTTTTGGATGAGCAACTAGTGTAAGTTAATGATTTATATTTTGTTCTATTATTGATGGGAGTACAGCAATTCCAGGAACTAATATGGATTCCAAGGCTGATAAACAACTTGTTCTGTTGGATGCAAGGAACTTATATGAAACACGGATTGGGAAGTTTAAGGCCACAAATGTGGAGACTCTTGATCCAGAAATAAGACAATACAGTGATCTAGCTTCTTGGATTGATCAGCATTCTGAAAAGCTGCATGGCAAACGCATTCTCATGTAAGTATTATCCTTGTGTTTATAACAAATAGTTCTCTTATGGTCCTTTTGTCACGACCCAAGGAGATCTATTTCTATATAAAGGATGGGCTCTTCACTCGTAACAATATTGATCACTGTATGACCACCATAAAATAGCACACGGCAGAAATATATGCAACAATAAAATAAATTATAAGTGCAGAACTTCAATTTAAATAGTCTGGATATACACTGACATAATGTAAGTGGACTCATGCAATAGAAAATAGCATAGTCAATGGAAATGCAAACGACAGTAGGATAGTAAAGAAAAATGTGCAAAATAACATGACACTAGAACTTGACTCCCACGTAGTCATTAGACATCTCTGAGTATGACCTAAGCTGAAAATAAGTCCCAAACTTGGCTCATCGCCTTGACTCTGTTAACTTGGGGGTGCGTTAAAGTTAATGGGCCGTGAGCATAGAAGTGCAAAATGAGGTAAGAAGAGATGCTTATGATTGTCTCTAAAGGAAAAGAAAGCAATCAAGGTGAGTGGGCTATCTATGGTGTAATAATTGCTACAACTTTTGGCATACATTAGACACATGTAAAACATGTATATTTGTGTGCTCCAATTTAGTGCCCCCAAGGAATTAATGATTTCTGCATTTTTTTATGGCAACAATTCAGGTACTGCACTGGCGGTATTAGATGTGAAACTGCTTCAGCTTATATTAGATCAAAAGGTGCAGGTTTTGAGAATGTTTTTCAGGTAAGCTCTTCCTGGGAAGGTTCGCTATCCATTTTTATTACTGTTGATAAGGCCTTTTGCTTTCTTCCTTGGAAATTACCATCAGAACCTTGTTAGCAATGACCACATTATTATAATTACTGCTTAGTCATTCTGATACAAGTTTCCATTGGAAAACTTTACATCCTTGTGCAAGCTGTTTATTATCCCCCGGAGGTTTAGTGCCTTAACCATATTTTATGGTATTTCTGAACTCCGCATTGCTTGTAAGATTTTTCAACATGAAAGCTAACACAACCATGAGTGCATAGCTATTTCCAGGTTTAAGATAACCACACTGCAAAAGTGGAATAATTGATGAGGTGAACTTGTAATCATGTATACTTCATGATGTCACTACATTAGTTTCTGGTATCTTGATTGTTCAAGTGAATTGGTAGAAATACAACTTGGTATATCTTTTTTTATTTTGCTCATCTTCTTGTTATTCGTCTCTTGTGTTCTCTGTGAAAGTTGTTTGGCGGAATTCAGAGATACTTGGAACAATTTCCAGCTGGTGGTTACTTTAGAGGGAAGAATTTTGTTTTTGATCACCGGTGAGTTACTGATGTTCCAACATAGCTATCAAGCCTTCATGGTTAGCATTGTGTAATATTTGCCGTGGTTTGTACTTTGTATTGAACTGGGTGTCAATTTCCACTTTTTTGTTCCTTGAACAGTATTTCTGTTGGAAGTAAGGACACAGATGTTATTGGCAGTTGCCTACTTTGTGGTATTTCCTTTGACGATTATTCCTCTCGTTACCGATGCCACTACTGTAGAATGCTGGTTTTAGTCTGCTATGACTGTCAGGTTAGTGTAATGTTCTTTCCACTTTCATGACCATATTTTTCTTGCTAAACTTTGTTTTTATTGCTGTTTGCATTTAAACAGAAATTTGTACTTATATGTAAAAAGCAGTTTTAGATCCTGACACATTTCTTCCGTTATTGTGTCTAGATATATTTGATTTTATAAAAAAATGCATTGATGAATGCTTAATGTTCCTGATCACTTGACAATGTCCATTCATTATTGCATGAATCTATGATATGCTTACTGCTGTAATGAACTTGTGCCCAGGTCATTTCCAGCAGAGTTTATGTTTGTGAGTTATGCCGAAAAAATGGCAAGGGAAGCAATCCAATGATGTTGCAGGAGGATGAGCATGAAGATATTTCACCTGATTCCTTGGAGGAAATGGGTATTTCGAATTCCAGCTTTCCTGATATCAAGCCAGCCCAGTTCCCTAGGACTCATGGTAAGGTCTGTATTCATGTTAAAATCAAACAATGTTCCTGTTGGCAATGAAAAAAAAAGATGTGTTTAATTTTTTTTTAACTCGATTTTTTTCTTGAAAGAACTCTAGAGTTGAGAAACGAGTTAATATATCCCTGCACCTATTATTGTATTGGTTCTTGCTGGTGCTTGTTAAATGAAATCTTATTTAGGTCCTTGAGATAAAAAAGGAGGAAATGTTCTATATCTTTTCTTCATTTTATGCCCTTCACTCGATGCTATGTGCGTTTGAGTGTCCCCTTGGTTGCTGTTTATCCTGGTCAATATAACTCTTCTAACTATATTTCCTTTAATTATGCGGCATTTTTTTGTCTGTTATTCAGGTAACAGCGGGGACAGAAAGCTAAGGATTCTATGCTTACATGGGTTCAGACAAAATGCTTCAAATTTTAAAGGAAGAACTTCATCACTTGCTAAGAAATTGAAGAACATGGTGGAATTTGTTTTTGTCGATGCTCCTCATGAACTACCATTCATATACAAGCCACGTTCAAGTGACAGCAGTTATGTGCAACAGTCTCCACCACCAGAAATGAATTGCAACAGGCGATATGCATGGCTAACAAGCGAACATTCGATGAACCTCTTGGAGGAACAATGTTGGAAGATGACAGATGCTCCGTTTGATCCCTTGCAGTATCAACAACAAACATTTGGCTTTGAAGTATCCTACCAACACCTCAAGAATGTAATCTCTCATATGGGACCATTTGACGGGGTCTTCGGTTTCTCTCAGGGGGCGGCGATGGTTGCTTTGTTTTGCCAGCAGCAACAGCGAAGCAGCCATGTTATGGACTTCCAATTTGCAATCCTATGCTCTGGTTTTCTGCCAATTCCATGGGGGTCCAAGGAGTCAATAAGGTGCCCTTCACTTCATTGTTTCGGCAGTAGCCAAGGACAAGATAGGCAGATTGCAAATCAAGCAAGCAGGGAACTAGCCGGTATGTTCGACGAAGAGTGCTCCATGATCATCGAACATGAGATGGGTCATATAATTCCGACTCGGTCGCCGTATATCGATCAAATGAAGGATTTCCTAAGACGCTTCCTTTGAATCCCTTGGAAATGAATCATGTCATTTTGATCCTGTATGATTGTAACTGAAGCGTATTGCTTTCTGAAGATATAATTTTTCTTTGATGGAAAATGTCTTGTATGGGAGTTTGTTACTGGTTCCTAGACCGAAATAGTTCTCTGAAATGTAGCTTAAATTAATGTCAAATTTGCATCTGTTTACAGAATAAATTGTTGAATTAGCAAACTTGACAAGCAGGGCTGGTTGTTTTGGTTACTATTTTCGTGCTGAAATCTAGTTTATTAGCTTTTTTATAAATTTATTTCCTTCTGAAACTTTTCATGTTTTTGGAGTGGGTTTGGTGATCTCACAATTGTAGATTTTAAGTCAGAGGAGATAGAATTTCGAGATCCATCCTTCCTTTTTTATAAAAAAAATCTTCAGCAACCAAAAATAAAATCATAAATAACAAGTTTAAAAAACCAAAAGAAAGCAAAATAATACGAAAATTGAGAGAAGATAGATATGGCAGAAGACGAAGAACAAGAAAAGGAGGGCATTCATTCACTGGGTTGTGATGATTTGACATCGATTTAAGATTTTATTAATTCCCAAAGGTTCTTGGGAGTTGAGAAGCATCATCTCGCTCTCTCGCTTTTTTTTTTATTTCAATGCTAACCACATTGAATGATAAATTACAATGGATATTTTTAGAAAAAAATTAAAAGGACGTCGCACATGTAATAAATCAACAAATATATATTTATTTTAAAAATATCTTTACTTTTAATGTTGTTGTAGTAAATATGATATAAAAATAGAGATCGAATCTGAAAAATAATCCCTCCAAAATAAAATCTCTCCAAGTTATCATAAGTTATATCTTTTTAAATTGCTATGAGATCCATATTGAAGAATGTTTGGAGTAACATATAGGGATGAGTAAAAAATCAGTTAAACCGATCAAATCGAATCAAATTTTTAATTCGGTTCAGTTATTTTAGAATTTCGATTATTTTTTCTAAAAAAATCGGTTAATTCATAATTCGGTTTGATTTCGATTTTAAAATTCCTTATTCAGTTAAACCGAATAAACCAAATTGAAAAAATAATTTATAAATTTTAAATAAATAAATTTATAAATCCTTAATTCATTAGTAAAATATTCATAATATTTAAAAAAATCGATTAATTCGGTTAATTCGGTCAAAAACTGAATTAATCGATAAAATACCAGTTCAGTTTATTCGATTTTTATTGAAAAATTTGGTCGGTTCGATTGGTTAAAAAAATTGATTCATTCAATTTTTGATTAATTTAGTTCGATTTGATTCGATTTTAATCGAATACTCACCCCTAGTAACATATAATACAATGTGATAAAAAAGGTAAATCTCGTGAGGTATGATAGGGTGGTAAGAGATTACGATGACTACAATTTAAAGGGCAAAGCAAATAGACCAAAGGTATTTATTATGCAAATGTATTTATTCTCTACTCTTTAAAGCATATTTCTTCTTCATTGTAAAAGTTTAAAGCGCGATAGAAAATGACTACACAAAACCTACTATTTAACTAACATTACCTATATAATGGTTCATTCAACCTTATTGAATTTAGATTGAGATCCTATGATTAAGGATGAGCAAAATCTTAATTAAATCAAAATAACCGACTAAACTAATTTATTTAAAATTTTTGATTTAGTTAATTTAAAAAATTATTTTTTTAAAAAAAATCTTGATTAAATTTCAATTATAAAATTTAAAATTTAATTAACTGAATGACCAACAATGATAATCGATCATATTATATCCGTTCGATTTATTCAATTTTAATAACAATTCGATCGAGTCAGTTTATCAAAAAAAAATAATTTGCTGGATTTTCGATTCATCAGTTTTGACCAAATGCTCAGCTTACCTATGAAGAATTTAGTCAAAAATATTCTTTAAAAAACTATAATTTCTGTAGAAGAGAGGGAAAAAATAGGATAAAATGATAAAAAAAAAAAAAAGTAACATATATATTGTAAATAAAATTTCCCAAAATTGTGCTAGGAATTATATTTATAAACAAATTACTACCATAATTTTCACATACAACATAACGTATACTCATATTCTTATCTGTAACATTTAGAAACTACAGATATCTAGAGACAAAAAGGATGTCCATTAGACAGATCACAAGAGTTTGATTAACTTACAACATTTTGACATATCAAAATGTAAACGAAAAGACATTGTACATAGGTTGATTTTGACACCATAGCAGTTCATCACCTCAGCTTTTTCAGTAACACATCGAATAACACAATTAGCATATCGTAACCAAGGACAACCACATGCTAATGATATCAAACTCTAATGCTACAATTCAGCTACAAGGAAACACACACATTGTCAAGAGCAAAGACATTGGCAAGCAGTTCAAAAAAAAAAAAACAAAGGGAATATCAAAGACTAGTCTAAAAGAATAAATAAATATTCGACCGATGGCATAACTCGACATGTTTTGGTTGTAGCGAGATTCGTTATGTCGCTGATTCTTGAGGTTGCAATATCACAATCTACCTGAAAGGACTGCAGTGTAGCATAGCTTCCAATATTCCTTGCAGGTAATTTGCATCCAGGGCATTGTAGAAGGCAAACGAGTACCTAATGCCGATGGGAATCTGCAGGAATATCTAAACTCTTTCAGTCCAGTGCAACAATTTGTTCGAGACTATTAGGAAAAGTTGTCGTGCACGTCACCTTTGACCGCTGAGAATTCCATGTGCCAGCGAGGTTAAAAAGGATGGAGTAACCCCATTAAATACAGCTATGTAGTAAGGTAGAATAACTTGTGCTGAAACATAATTGCATCAAAATTAGGACTAATAGTCAACCCCACAAAGATGGGAGTAATACTGATCATATTCAAGTAGGAACTTTATATCATACCAACTGCATTCCATCATTATTTGCAATGAGAACATGTATTTGCAAGCTCGAATGAAAATCATTCGCAGTTCTATTTCTAATGATGGTACACAACTAGTTTAATGTGGCTCAGTTCACTTCCAACTATGACTGACTAACAAGTGGCAGTATCTGGACAAAACATTTCCAGTAATAGGTTGATTATAGTCCTCCCCCATTTACTCCAAATTGTTTATAGGACGCTAGTAATTTAAATTTTAGCAATAACAGAGAGAAAATTGTTTAATGCTTGACACAGACACAATTTCGTATGAAATACTTGAAATTTGTTCCCCTGCAGATATACTCCACAAAAATTATTAGTCCACAACATATACTATTGGCTTGATGGCCCAAATTATTTGGGAAAAAAATAAAGGAAAGAGATTGTATGGAAAAATAAATGCATGAAGCAGGTTTACAATTCGTTGAGATAATTAGACACGATCAATTTGTGTGCTCAACAGTTTCTTGTGTTGTTAGATTGTTGTATACTTGATCCAAAATAGACACCCGAAAATGTAAAACTACAGGCAGATTAGTAATCATCCATATTTTGCCACAGAATACAAACAAATGACAGCTGAAAATTTTGGTTTGTGTTACCTATTGTAGCATAGTTACAGCAAAGAAGTGAAACCAAAAAGCCCGATTCCCCACCATGAAAGCTATTATCCGGCCTTCCATCACAACAAGGTGGCGAATAAAATTCATCAGTAATTCCATTACCAAAATCTAAGACTTCAAACCATATTCCAGAGGGAAACTTCCTTCGACTCATGATCCAAATCCACATCTCAGCATAGGGAGTAGCGTGAAGCAATGAAATAATAATCTCAAATATAATGGACAGGAAAATAATGGTTGTTATCAAACTGGTGAGGAAAATGTAGAAGACAGAAGTGGTTGGAATCAGCAACAGAAGTGGTGTAAACAAAAGAGAACCAACAACATGCTGCTCGACTGTGTAGTCATAACTATCCAAGCGTTGCCGAAGCGGATTGCGCTTCTGTCCACTGTCAGTATAGAAAAATTAACACTTCATGAAAAACTTATAAATGAAAATTATAGGGACAGAAATAACCACTATGAAAACTGAACAAAAATGTGGGTCTACATTGTAAATCCATACATGAAACTAGAAATTTTCAATTTTCAACAGATAGAGATGATTAGTTAAATATATCAAAAATGTAGAAAACTTAGCTAACTTTAGTCATGTATGTATCCATCGAGTTAAGAAAGGGCATATGGCATACTAGTAAATAGAAATGAAGACGTGTTTAGGTTCATGAAGGACCTAAGCCAACATCCAAGAGGAAGAGATTACTGCCATATGATAATCGAGCTAAGTTTCATTGAAGGGTGTGTCATAGCTAACATTAATGGTTGCTGGGAGGTGGAGATGATTCCATGTGGCTAGATCGAAGAAAGGTTGTAATGGGAAGTGCCAACAAGGAGGGCACTGCCTTTGTTGTACATGGTCTAGTTTGTTAAGGATCTGGTGGAGGCATTGGAAGGTGTAGATGGTTTTGGATGCTGTTGTCACATGGTGCATGGACTCAATCTACACTTAAAAGGCCAAGGGAAGTGCTACTTCAAGGAGTAAGGAGCAAAACATTGTTAAGATGAACAAAATTGTGAAACCGACCAAACTAAAACATCCATCTTAATAATCCTTGCTCTTCGAACAGGAAGCAAAACAGTATAAGACACATAAGAAGAAAAGACTGTCATTTGGAGGGATAAAAGTGAAGACTCAATTACAGGGTCACACATGCTATCCTCTATTTATTTTTTTTCTTTCTTTCTTTGCATACTAGAAATCTGACTTGAAGCTTTAGGCCACTCCACAAAAGCCCCACACTGTCACCACTAGCCCTACCTGCAGCAAACCAACACAAATATGGGAAGACCTATTCCTCTACAGAAGACTTGTAGAGATGTCCTCATTGCCACCTTGCAGACCGGCACTAGCACACCACAAAGGTTTTGCCACTACCAAATCTCAGACATTCATGACCATCAACGAGAGAACTTCTTCCTTCTCCCCCATCTATTTCATTGCCACAGGCTAACTGAGCCATCACTACTCCCAACGACTATAATCCTTCCTACTAGTGGCTGCTGAATTGGTACCGCCAGCACATCACAAGCATGTCAATTTCAGAAAACACATGTTCTCATATAATCCAAAACATTTCTATAATTGTTTCAAAGGGCATACTTTAGAAGGTAAGATTATCAATTCAGAATATTAGAAAGCATTTTCAAATTCTGAAAGAAATTACCGGAATAGACGCCATAAAGAAGCTAAAGCCTGAATCTGCTGTGAATAGAGAAAAGATATCATGTGCTGCAGAATACAAATATGAAATGTTGCCAGTTTAAGCATATCAATGCACAAGGCCACTGGTATAGTCAGGCCAAAAACTATCCCCAAGAGTGCAAGAACCAGAGTATAATACCGCAAAAAAACACCCATAAAGGACCATAAGGTAGAGAAAACTTGAATTGTATTGAGGGAAATTATGCCGATAAGCTCCGCTAGCTCATTATTCAGCTTAAAACCAGCTGGGACACCCATTAACCATACAGAACCTGAGCGCAACAGGTCATTAGTTATTTGATGAACAATAACCGAAATCCATGAACAGATAGTTTCAACATTAGCCAACAATAGGA
Source organism: Curcuma longa (assembly GCF_044706935.1). NCBI lineage: Eukaryota > Viridiplantae > Streptophyta > Magnoliopsida > Zingiberales > Zingiberaceae > Curcuma > Curcuma longa. The sequence goes on from NC_133874.1 coordinate 5,906,686, forward strand.
TTCCAAGAACAATCCCAAAGGTAACATCCATCAAAACATTAGACCAAATGAAGTGCTTCCTTAATGCAACTTTGTGAGAATATTCAACACTCGAGTGGGGAATGCTGAAAAGATATTATCATATGATAAGAAAAACTCTGAAAAAATATAAAACAAAGTTCAGCTTAAGCATTTTTGATTACCTGGTACCAGGAGCTTGAAGAGTAACTGGCCAGTACAGAAACTGACAGCTACGAATGTGCACATTCTTGCATGTATGCGTGAATATCTTTGATAATATAAACAAGATGGAACCATGACTCAAGGGTTTATGTAAGAATTGAAGGAATATGTATATAATTGTGGAGATGGAAGCTACAATTGCAGCCATCATGTGCCATATGACGGTTGCCACTCTCAGCAATCTAAATAAGCAGCAGCAGAAAGTAAGAATGATATAGGAAAGTAAGAATACAGGTTGGGGGTTGTGAAAAAAAATGCAAAGGTTAGTACATTGACACAAAGAAGATGCCAGTCATGGGACTACGGGTGTTTTCCAGTTGCTCCAAGAATGTTTTGGCAGCATTTGAACAATTGAGTGCCAGAAGAACTGTCTCCTGGAATAAATAAATTGATGATTTGAAAAAATAAACTGAGAAGGAAATAAACAAAAATTAAAATTAAAAAATGTAAAAGGAAAGTAGTTCACAAGATCAAACCAAATTAATGACTACAGGCTTCTTGTAAATTTCCTTCACCCATTTTGGCTTCTTTGACAGCAAATCAATATTCTCAGGAGAATGCCAAGAGTTCAAAGACACATGACTTACACCGAAGGTTGGGACTTCATATATTATTATCTGGGATTAACACAAAAAGATAAAATTTTGGGAGATAGAAGATGGCAAATTAAGCACAAATGAAACAACAACAGGCGTGTTTCAAGACTTACATACGTGGACATCAACAGGGGTCACTATATCACCATTGTGATGCACATGATGCAGATATGCAATCTGTTGATTCCTCTTGTACAGGATTCTTTGGGGTTTACATAGCAGCATAAAAATCCAGTTATTGCATCCCATTGAAGACGGGAAGTAAGGTTCTACGAAATTCATGCAATCACAGCTCCATTTTCCATTAATTTGACAAGTTTTCAGTTCTTTATAGCATTCATCATTGAACTGTTCCCTGAAAGGATGCCCACCATTCTGACTGCACACTGGTCTTAATTTGCCACCAGAGCAATCAGTTAAGCAATATCCCAGAAGAGAAAATGTGTAACACTCCAATCTTAATGGCATCTTTTGATTGGCAGATACCAAGATTTCCTAAACAAACAAACAAAAAAAAAGCATTCAATTCTAGAAAGAAACCTTTTCAAAATATTTTAGCATCCAAACAATAGGTTGTCAAATCAAAGTTATTGTTTTCATCAATTATCAAATCGTGCATGGTAAAGTTCACAAAAAGGATCATAAAATATGTTAAAAAATATTGCTAATTAATTAAAAAATATTTTGATATCTAAAATATGTCAAGATAATATAATATTTCATTTGATAGCATAATAGATCAAATGGAATAAGTTGGCAATGATTCTTAACGAGGGACTAAAATATTGTTCAGGGCTAGTCAGCCCAGGCAAAACATCTTGTTCCACCCATCATCTAACATGTGAAACTTATCTAATTGGGTGAATTTTTCAAGTGGCGATGAAGCTTCGGAACATGTCTAAGATGACCATGAAATTTCCCTTACCTATTCGAGATGATGGAGAAGCTTCCATGATCCATATAAGACGACAACAAATCTTCCACAATCTATCTAAGACGATTACAAAGCTTCTACAACCTCCAAGACAACAACGAACCTTTTATGAGTTGTTTAAGATGGCAATGAGACAAGCAATCTATTCAAGGCTTTTGCAAGCTGCTCGAGGCTCCACGAGCTTCCATAAGACGATTGAGCAATGAGGTTAAGCCATTAAGGTTTTCTATTCTTTTTCTCCTCTGATCTTCTTCTTCTAACTTTGCTCCAATTCCTTCCTCCTATTGTGTTCGTGTCTTTGGCACCATGTCTTAACACTGTTGGCACAACACTAAAACATCTTATTCCAATCGGGGACCAAATCTTCAGCTCTTAATAAAATTTAAAGCTGATAAGATTTACTTCTTCTGAATCATTCATATGCATCAAGTTCACATTGGCTAACATCAATTATGTCTCTATTTTTTACCACTATATTTGTATTATATAATAGAAAATTTATCAATTTTCTCCTTTTATAGTAAAGTCAATCTAATTTCTAGTATATTCAATTCGATTAATTTCTTAATGGTCTTCTTTTATAATAAATCCAATCTAATTTCTAGTATATATTGAGTTTAATTTAATTATTTTTAATTGGCTAGCTTGAATTTCTTGTTTTTAGAATCATATAAAATATATTTCTGTTGAATCAAATTGTATTGAATTGCATCGTGGTTATTTTCACTTCTTATCCATATGTAAGAATTATATTGTTTTATATGTGAACCATATTGTATCGCATGATACAAATTGTAAATTGTATAATTCTAGCAACTATCTTAACCATAAGAAGAATGGACCATAACAATGTATCTTCCAATGGTAAAACTACTAGCATACTTTCTAATCAAGTGTAGTAATATTATATCTTCTCGGCAATAATATAATAGTAGATTTTTTATGCAATATAGGTGACTTAGTCGTAGATGACAATCTGCCTTCAAAATAAAACTCATCAAATTAGTAAGTTAGCATATTCATAATAGCTGGGACTTCTGCTTGTTGTTGCATATGAATAATAAGTTTATCCATATTTAGTATTAGACTAAAACCTAAAACTCCAAAATTTAACAAGGGCAACCAAAAGCTATTGGTATAAGAAACTCCAACAAAAATTAAGGATGAGACATCTAGGATAAGTTGCGCGGAACTAGCAACCAGGTTTCTTATTCTAGGTCAATCAATTATCGTAGTAATAAATGCAAAGCTAACAAAATAACACGGGTGGCATATCATGTAAAGAATTTCAAGAATAAAATACTTGCAAAATTGGGAAAATATTAAACAACTATGCCTTCACCCAAAAAAACCTTGTAGTGTTCTCCTTTAAATATAAAAAAGACAACAGAAGGGAGCACTGGAGCAGATACTAATCATTAAGTTCCTCAAGAGCTCTAATACTTTGCATTATAAATGATTCAAATGTTCAAAGTTAAAACAACTTTTCATCCAGAATTTTTGCAGTCACTAATATCATTGCTGCATCCGGGATGCTAAGTTCAACTGAAGCAATCTGATATCATCATACTAAGAAAGAGTATTGTTACCAAACACAATTTGTTGAGAATGTTAGAGAAGCTTCTCGGTATGAACAATATCTATATTATGAAAGCACATTGTTCCCAAACAAACAATATCTATATTATAAAAGCACATTGTTCCCAAACAAAATTTGCTTGAGAATGTCAGAGAAACTTCTTAGCATCTCATTTCATTCCAAATACAGAAAAAAATTAATATCACAAAAACATATAGGAGCATATTCTTTAATGAAATTTGCTCAAACACGCAAGGTGCATTAGTAACATTCTGGCATTTCGCTGACCTCAAGATTAGTCTGAAAAGGAAGGGTTACAATTTTTGCTGAAGAAATTGCAGCTGCTATGACAATGTCAATAGAATCAACAGAATCCATAAACCAACCAAAGAGAAACAGGCCAGAACTGGACGTGGAGGTCAAGAGCTGTTGAGGCCACCATACTCTATAATTTCTTCCTCCCATTTTCATAATCTCACTAGCAAAGCTATATAAAGAATAAGAATAAGGTAATATGAAAGTCAACAAGCAATGGTGCAGCATGCTGAAAGCAACCGAGCAACAGAAGCATCAATCCATTAGTATGACAAACAAAGATCAAAACTTTCACAGTCAACTAACCAAAGGAATGCTCATTTTGCATTGGAGGACACGAAGAGAAATTAACAGAAGATCCACGCTCTCAAAAGAGTTCCACACATGGGTTAATCTCCCAGTTGCTGTTCCCTTTGGAATCTTAGACGCGAGCAACTGCTGGATCAAATAAGTCGGCGAAAGAGAATCGGAGGGCAGGATCGAGTCCAATGGGCGCCGGGGATTGAGATCGAAGGGGATCTCCTCTACACAGGACAAGGGCGACCGTTCATCGATGTCTGTGCTCGGGATTGTTCCATTGGAAGCTCAGCTGGTGCTTTCCGGAGATGGCACTCCGGAGGTGGCGGCGGCCCAAATGTATTATGAGGGTTACATTTGGGCCGGGCCGGCCCACTAGCTACAACACATTTTCAATTTGACCCTCCGAGTTTATTTTTCCTTAATTTGATACCTAAACTCATAAACTTGTGTTTGAATCTTTTATGCTGTGTTTGCACATAAAGATTTGAGTACAAGCAAGGAAATCTCATAAGATCAAAGAGCTTTCTTTTGTTCATCTAAATCAAACATTTTGTCCTCAATTCGGGTGGGTACGCGATGATAGGACGACATCGGGCGGACTTGACAGGGCACATGGTGGGGCTCAAATGAGACACTTGGATTGCTTGGTCGATCCCTTCAACATTGCCTTGTGTTAAGGGAACTAACTGGCCCTCAATAGCATTCATCCACTGGTAAAGAAACAAAGAAGTTTGCAGTTTGCTATGAAGTTTCACTGCATACAGCAGATAATGGCCAAGCATTCGATTTTCCGGGAAAACAGTGTGCAGTTTCATCAGGAGAAATGCTACAAGGGATGACAAAGACGATGCCAATAACATTGATAGGCGTATGATTTCGGCACTCGGGTTACACAGGCGATGAACTTGATAGTAAAAAAGGAAGCTCATATTGCACATACACTATCTTGCCGCGACATGGAGTGCATCACAGTCCCAAGAAGGTGCATTGCTTCCTTGCATGCTCGGGGATCAACTTTGCTACAAGTTCCACCGGAACACCCTTTAACTCTGTTTATCATCGACCATTGACATAACATTATGTTTTTTGAGAGAACAAGATGAACAGATGAAGTGTAAGAATAATCTTCCAAGCATGTGGACTCACCGTGTGGCTTGAAGTTAAAGAGTGGAGGTAGATATCGACCATTATTTGGTAAACTAGCATTTGGAGCATACAACTGTGAATAACATTCATCAATCATGAGTGACACAAATAGATATAGACTTCAAAGAAATCTACTACAGTTGAAAAAGTAAAAGCATTTTGAGCGCATACATCAGACATCACTTGTTCATCCAGTGAATGGACCAAAAAAACAAGGCTCTTATGCTTACTATTCATACGCTGGCACAAGTATGAAGTAACAACATCATGACAAAATAAGAAAAACCTATTTTCCAAATGAAAAAGTTGAACAACATACCAAAAGATTTTGTGGTTTGATGTCTCTGTGGCAAACCCCAATGCTACCATGTATGTAGGCCAATGCTCTACAAATCTGTGGATACACCAACAGAAAATCAACATTTATGCTTTTTGAAATTATTTATATTTGTTCTTTCATTAGTAACATAATTAGGCGTGCCAATTTGCTAGTTATCTAGCATGCAACATACTTGTCATGATAAGCAGAAAGCTACTCTCACTACTCAATATAAGTTTAGGGTTTACCTGATACATATAAATCTTCACATATATCAATGGCGTGCGCTGATTCACATATAAAGCTCGAAAAGAAACAGTGCTTCTCCACAACATTTGGATGGTCAAGAATCCGCATAGTTTGCAATTCACGGTTCTTATACCTCTTGTCTTGGAGAACCTTTTTTACAGCTACTGTCTCCCCTGTCTCAAAACATTTAGCCTAGCAGGAAAGTCACAAGAAAAAGATTATGCAAAAACTGGGGAAAAAAATCTCTATGCTGAAGGATAAGCACCAAAATTCAAGCATTTAAGCATTGGCAATTGATAAATTAATTGCAAACCAACAACTGTAGAAGAACCACTAGGAATTCACCTAATTGTCAAGTTATTTACGCCATTTCAAAGCTTAATACTTACAACTTATTATTACAGTAGCTTCCACTCTCTATCAATAACTTTAAATTTATCCGATAGAAAAAAATTGTAAATCATGAGATAAATAAATCATGAAGCTGCAGTTGCAAGAAAATCATACATTGTTATAATTAATCGAGCCTACACAGATTAACGTCTATGTCTATTTTGGAGCAACGGATTTTATTTTTTATTTAGTGAATATATGAGTTATCCACAAAAAAAAATCCTAACAAAAATCGTCGCAGCAGTTGCTCTCTCTCGACTATAAATAGGCGTTGGTTTCAAACGGTGAGTGAGTGTGAAAAGGGCAAGCTGCTTCCTCCGAGAGCGAGCGGTGAGAGAGTGTGAAAAGGCCAAGCTGCTTCCTCCAAGAGCGCGCGCGCGAGAGAGAGAGACAGAGCGAGAGAGGCGGAGATTGGGCAAGGGACTCGGCCACACTGCTCTCGCGTCTCATCTTTAATCTCCTCGAGGTGAGCAATCCTGCTTCGGCTCTGTGCTTCAGATCTCTTCCTTTGGCTGGTCTCTTGTTTTTGAATTGGTCGGAGACGGTAGGGTTTTACGCGTTTCAGTTGATTTGATTTGATTTCGGCCTGGCCTTGATTTATCGACTTTAGTGTTTGTTTCTTGATCCTTGGGGGAATCATCGTTTTGTTTCTCGTCGGCGTTTAGAGATTATGCTGGATCTGAATGATCTCGATCTATTGGTTGATTTCTTTTACTACAAGATTTATCTTTGCTGATCCAGTATGGGTTGCTCTTCCGGAAAGATTTGTCAAATAGCGAACTCTTCATTCTTCGAAAGTCATGGAATCTACGAATCTTTTCTCTGGATATACAATTATCAAGCTTGGAAGCGGAGCTTGCTTTATTGGTCAAGTTGATTTATTCAAGATTTGTCACCGTGCTTTCTGTTGACATGCTGCTTTAAGATCCGCTATCTTATTCTTGTTTAGCTTCTACCTAAAGCAATTCAATCGAACCGTTGTCGCAACTTCTGAATCTTCCTTGTTGAATCCAGTCATTGCCCCTGTTCTTTTCTAATTACAAATTCCCACATGTTGTAGCATCAAGGTTAATCTTCTCCATTGATTATTATCCAAATTGTTCTTTGCAAAGATGTATATAATTTGGTTATCGGAAGCTCTTCTGTTTCTGATGATTCAGCTCAAATTGAGATGGAGGGCACCTTCCTCTTCACCTCTGAATCTGTCAACGAGGGGCACCCTGACAAGCTCTGCGATCAGATCTCGGATGCAGTCCTCGACGCTTGCCTCGAGCAGGATCCCGACAGCAAGGTTGCATGCGAAACCTGCACCAAGACCAACATGGTGATGGTCTTTGGCGAGATCACCACCAAGGGCGACATCGACTACGAGAAGATTGTCCGCGACACCTGCCGCTCCATCGGGTTCACATCCGATGATGCCGGCCTCGACGCCGACCGCTGCCGCGTGCTTTTGTACATCGAGCAGCAGTCGCCTGACATTGCCCAGGGCGTTCATGGCCACTTCACGAAGCGCCCGGAGGAGATCGGTGCTGGTGACCAGGGACACATGTTTGGCTACGCGACGGATGAGACTCCTGAGCTGATGCCCCTCACTCACGTCCTCGCGACCCAGTTGGGCGCTCGCCTCACTGAGGTCCGCAAGAATGGAACCTGCGCTTGGCTGAGGCCGGACGGTAAGACCCAAGTCACCGTGGAGTATCTCAATGACCATGGCGCCATGATCCCAGTCCGCGTCCACACCGTGCTCATCTCCACCCAGCACGACGAGACGGTGACCAACGACGAGATTGCAGCCGACCTCAAGGAGCATGTTATCAAGCCGGTCATTCCGGAGAAGTATCTGGACAAGAAGACCATTTTCCATCTGAACCCCTCTGGCCGGTTTGTCATCGGCGGGCCTCGTGGCGACGCTGGACTCACCGGCCGCAAGATCATCGTCGACACTTACGGCGGCTGGGGAGCACACGGCGGCGGCGCCTTCTCAGGCAAGGACCCTACGAAGCTCCATCGCAGCGGTGCTTACATTGCGAGGCAGGCCGCCAAGAGCATTGTGTCAAACGGGATTGCTCGCCGTTGCATGGTGCAGCTTTTGTATGCCATTGGCGTCCCGGAACCGCTCTCTGTGTTCGTGGACACCTATGGAACAGGGAGGATTCCTGATGAGGAGATACTTCAGATTGTGAAGGAGAATTTTGATTTCAGACCTGGCATGATCACGATTAACCTTGACTTGCAAAGGGGTGGCCACAGGTTCCTCAAGACTGCGGCTTATGGACATTTTGGGAGGGATGACCCAGACTTCACATGGGAGATAATCAAATCCATCGAGTGGGAGGAGGAGTTGGAGGAGGGCGAGGAGTACGAGGAGCCATATCTGTACTACTAACGCGTACCGTCTTCCTTTGACTGGTTTCGTTTGCTTTCCCTACACAAAGCTATTGGTTTGTGGGCCCCAGGCTTGCAAACATTTACAGATGAAAAATGATACAAAACTTAGTATGCAAATACAATACATTACACTGTATGAATATAAAACTCAGATCTATAGTGTATCATGCTGCCTTTTATCATTTCTCTTTACAAATACTACACTAGCTCTAGCTGTTCCTGTTTCAATGGAAGAAAACAAAATCACCTTTTACTAGTCACTGACTTTTGCTGTCTAATTTTCTTTTCCATTTTCGTTTGATGTTTCCATGCATTGTAGCGATCCTCCGAGAAAGTCTCAATCGTTTGATTGTCTCTCAGCTACCCATTATATCATATTTTAGTTAATGAAAAAAATTAACCAATTTATTAGTGTAGATAGCATAAATAAATTATTACAGGATACAATTAGTCTTAATAAGAAAAAACCCCTAAATATTCATAAGAGAACCCACTTCAAATGTATCCAAGCGTGTAACGAATATGTTAATGGTCAACTTGCAACAGTCAGACTATATATTAATTATCGACTGATGGTGTTTTAGGTCATTAATTAGCACCTTAATGACCATTAAAGTACCAAGCTTATAAAAGGGTGGCTCCTTCTTATATAGAGAGAAGAGATTATTTCAATCATTCATTAGCATCCATTTTCCTCCAATGTCGTTCCTCCATGTCTTGTCTCACCTCCTAGTAATAACATTTGAATATTATTTAGTTCGCGCACATACAATTGGTATTTGATTATGAATGTTATAAAACTGTTGTATCTTGAAAAATAAATATCCTATAGAACTTCTAAACCTCATTGGAGGGGACGAATCTTTTTAAAAAATATATATATTTAACACATGTCTCGATCCACTTAACTCACTCAGCACTTATCAGCTGACCATCCAACCTACTCGGGCACTCGATTGCTTGGTGACTCAGTTGCTCGATAACTCAAGCACTTGGTGTTGGGTTCTTTTCTAATATTAAATATAAAACCATAGCGGAAAAATAAACCCACCAATAATTCATGCAAGTTCATATTGATCGTTTGTTTAGCAATGTTACCTCTTGATGCGTAAAACCTTTGCGGATCTAGAGAGTGTAGTTGATCTAAGCGTGATCAATATGTTCATGCCTTTATGATATCCGCACGAGCATAGTCGTCGTCCGTCTCACGAGCACGGTTGGAGAATCACGTAATTTATGTCATACTGTTAGCTACTATTTAAAGTTGAGACCAAATCCTAACTTTTAAGGTTGACATGATCTTATTAATTAGATAAGATCGTGTTCGAAACTACTCAACCTCCAATCTCATCTAATAATACATTATTTTCATACATATCCAAATGCAAATGAAAATACAAACGTGGATATTAAATCGTGGATTTTATTTGGTTTGGACTTGTTTGAAAAACTCAAACTCATATTAGATTAACCATTAATCTAATATGTTTAAGATCAAATTAGATTAACTCATTAATCTAACAAGTTTATGATCCAAAATAGATTTCAGATTTAAAACTTAGGCTTGCTTTATTGTAGTCGTACTAAAATAAAACTCCAAAATTAATGCGCTATCTATATGTGACCTAATATGTTCTCGTAATATTAACAGTGACTCTAAAATCTCATTGTAAAGTCATAAGCAATAAGTGACATATAGAAATGTATCATAGATACCCAAGTGATGAGAATGTCATATATTCGACCTAACTTATCTATTACTATTTTATTGTATAACTTAATCTTTTTGTCTATGATATCTAGATTGGTTTACAAGGCATAGATAATGTCGTCTTCTCATCAATCTATGTGTTTCTTGATCTTTAAGTAAACTTACTTAATCAAATAAGCTCAATATCTCATATTGATTTATTTGAGCATGATCATACATTTTAGTAGTCCTACTTAATCAAGGGATTCATAGACATTACTTCCGTTATATGGAAGGGACAAATTCTATCTATATCACTGACATCCCTCTACATAGCTTATTCTATACCTAGTGAACAATTTTATAATCAACATTGTTACAAGTGATGTTTGTCAATACTAAAGTACACAACTCCTTATGTAGGAAATTGTAGTGACTTCAGGTCAAAGGATTGTTTATACCAATAGTCACTATGAGAATATTTATGACACTTATATAACAATCCATGAAACATTCTTATGGTGAAGTTAATCCAGTACATATTCTCTAATATATATACATGTGTTAACTTGATATTTCATATCCATGACTTGTGAGATTAAGTCATCAATTAACTACATGCTAGTATCAATGCATTATAATCCTTGTATATTAATACTTGACTATAGAGATAATTAAAAGTAGTATTTTATATATATCTATAGTCTCTTACCATCAATTCAAATAATTGATATGCTATAAAATAGAACCTACCACTCTAGAGCATTATTATATTTATTCTAATTTGCACAGATTTCAAAGTAAATATAATAAACACAACATGTTGTCTTTTATTAAATATGATACGAAAGTTTTAAATCATTCATTTCATGCTTGTCTCTTAAGGCTAACACTTGGTAACTCAGTTGCTCAATCACTAGCATGATTGTGCCTATTAGGAAGCAAAAGAGTTATCCGACTTAGGTCCATTTTTTTGGAGATCATAATTTTGAAAAAAATCCCTATTATATAGTAGTGTAAATTGACCCAATATAAACCCTCACACTCTAATCCTTCTCGCAAACCGATCGAAGAATCCTTTTTCTCTTCTTTCTCCTTTTCGGTTCTTAAAAAGTGACGAAAGATTTGTTGGTAGAATTATTTTTCAATAGTTGGAAGGTTTGATTTCTTCTACCTCTTGCTTTTTTCAATTATTAATTTAAACTATTTTCTTTCAAAAGTAGGAGCACTCGACTTGTTTAATAGATGAAACAAGATTTGTGTATGTTCTTTGAGATAGGGAAAAAATATTTGTGACTATTAATTTTGTAGATCAGAATCCAACCGAAGAAGATAGAGTGAGCTTTTAGTTTGAGTCTTTATTATTTTCACTATTTTATGATGATACTAGGAATTACATTAATCTATTATAAAAAATTTTCATTAAAGTGAGGTATGAATTCATATGCTTACTAAATGTTTGAATAAATGTCTCACAAAATTATAACATAAACAAAAGTGTATGTGATAATCTTTTGAATTGTTTGTTGAGTTCTTAGATTAACCATCCCTCCTAAGTACATGTTCGGGTCTCAAAAAAGAAAGCTAAAGATTGAAGAAATAATTCAATGTCAAGCTGAAGATATCATGTAAGTACTTTGTTTCAAACAAAAAAAAAGAGATGTTGAAAACCTAGTTGATAATTTAATTAGTGGAGAATAAAATAATGAATTGGATGAGAATGAGATTAATACTGAAGAAGTTATCGTGGATGAATTGAATGATAATAAGAAAGATGATGAGTATGCTCAACATGAGAACTTGAATTTGGAGATTGCTCTGATGATCTGGAGAAGTGAGACAACATTGATAAAAAAAAATAGAGTTTTTTAGTAGAAAAATGTCCGAAGATAGATGCCTATAATGTGTTTCCTAATGATAATACTAGCAGACATTTTTCAATGCATCACATTATAAGAGAATTCTGTCAAACGAGAAGGAAAATGATAGAAGATGGCTATTATATTCAGTTTCTTCTTATAAGCTTTTTTTATTTTTGTTGTAAGTTATTCAAGAAGCAAGTAATCAAGACATGATATGGTCAGTTAGTTAATGAAAGATATATAAAGATTGACATAATTTGAGTCATTATCTTACAAATCAAAAAGCGAGTAAAGAGCATAGGAAGTGTATGATGAATTGGCTTGAATTGGAAAGAAAATTGAGAACAAATAAAGTGATTGATGTAGGTGTATAAGTACAATTTAATAAAGAAAGAGAACATTGGAAACAAGTGTTACAAAGGATAATCGTAGTTGTTCGAAGATTGACGAAAAATAACTTAACATTTGAAGAAGTTATGAAAAGTTTTATGTTGAAAATAATGATTTGTTCCTATAAATGATTGAAATGATTACAGAGTTTAATCCAATAATGAGAGAGTACCTCCGATGGATTAAAGACCATGAGACTTATACTATATATTTTGGTTGTAGAATTTAAAATGAGTTATATAGATGTTGACAAGTGAGGTAAAAAAATACTTGTAAGGATTAAACAAGTAAAATATTTTTTAATTATATTAGGTAGTACTCATGATATCAGTCACAAAGAGCAAATGCTCATTGTCATACAATATTTAGATGATTCAAAAAGTTCCACAAAAGTAGAAGAATATTGGGTGCAACTTTTAGAAGTTGATGATACTTTAGAACTTGAATTTTTTATGCATCTTTAAATGTTTTAGTCAATCTTGAGCTTGATATTAATGATATTAGAGGTCAAGGATATGATAATGAATCTAATATGAAAGAGAGATATAAAAGTGTATAGAAAATGTTACTTAAAATGAATCCCAGACTTTTTTTATACCCCTTGTGGTTGTCATAGTCGTAATTTAGCTATGTGTGATATGACGAATTGTTGTCCTAAGGCTATGTAGTGATACAATGATCTATACATTATTTTCCTCTTCTACTAGGCAATGGAAGATTTTCAAAGATTATGTAAAGGATTTGAAAGTTAAGTAGTTATTGCCATAAACACACTGAGAAAGCCATGTTAAGAGTATTAAATCTATAAAGAAGCAAACTACATAAATAAGAGATGTTTTGTATGACTTGACAAATGATAATAAAGATCCCAAAATGAAGAGTGAAGCCAAGTCCTTAGGGTTATATGAACTTGAGAATTTTAAATTCTTACTTGGTGTGGTAATTTCTGTATAAGTTGTTGCATGCTATTCACACTGTGAGTAAATTTCTTCAATATGAAGATATGAATATTGATATTGCTATCAAACTTTTACAATTAATTATACCATGGTTGAAGCTAAAGAAATTGCATGTAAGATGGACATCAAAGCTGTATTTTGAGAGAAACGTGTTATTCAAAGAGAGATGGTTTTGTTTTTGGGCTCTCCCCAAAAGGCCTCATACCAATGGAGATATCTTCCATCCTTTTAAACCTATGATCTTTTTCATGTGTTTTAGATGTGGCACTATGTTTGCAGCCTTGCAACCCAACAATCTTCCCTCAAATAAAGGACCATAGACCCCTCCTCAAACGATATCTTCTATCCTTTTAAACCTATGATCTTTTCTATGTGTTTTAGATGTGGGACTATGTTTGCACCCTTGCAACCCAACAATCCCCCCTCTAAAGAACCATAGACCCCTCCTCAAACGGAAAGCCTCTTCCCCCTCAAATAAAGGACCATAGACCCCTCCTCAAACGGAAAGCCTCCGTTTCCCCTCAAATAAAGGACCATAGACCCCTCCTCAAATGGAAAGTCTCCGTTTGATGTTTGAATCTTCGATCTACCAGGACTTCGATCCACCCGACCTACTAGTAACGGAAAGCCTCCGTTTGATGTTTGAATCTTCGATCTGCCAAGACTTTCTGCCCCTTGGTCCACCCGACCTACTAGGACTTCCTACCTAGCTGCAACTAAGACTTTCTGCCTGGTGTCTGGTCCTCTTGATTCAGACACGGGAGCACCTACTTCCTTTGTTAAGGTTCAATCAACATGGTTAGATCTGGATCATGACTCTTCCGACGATTAGTCTGGTGAAGAGCGTCCCTTTATACCACTCGATGGAATTAAAATATCTCCATAATGACATGATATTGTCCACTTTGAGCCTAAGCCCTCATGGTTTTATTTTTGGGCTCTCCCCAAAAGGCCTTATACCAATGGAGATATCTTCCATCCTTTTAAACTCATGATCTTTTCTATGTGTTTTAGATGTGGGACTATGTTTGCACCCTTGCAATCCAACATATATAAGTGACATAGTCCACTACAAAATCTTTTCAAATCAATTACTTTCTTTTTATAATCGATCAAACTCTTTATTCTATAAAAACTCAATTTGAATCATTTCAAATAATGAAGAAACATTTGATTTTTTTGTTCAATCTGGAGAGGTTACAACGGGTAGATGATGAGGTCCTTGTAAGAATTTTGAAAATTCTCTGACTCATAAGGGTTATTTTGATATTAATGGGGATGATTTACTTTCCGAGTTGACATTCTTGAAGTCCTCATTACCAAGAGAAGCAAAATCGTTAATTGATGTAGTGAATTAATTAAAGAAAATAGATATATAGATATTTCCCGAATGCTTACATTGCTTATAAAATTTTGTTGGCTATCTCGATTACAATAGCAAGATGAAGTTTCTTAAAGTTAAAGTTCATCAAAACTTTTCTCCGATCAATCATGTATAAGTAGATTGAATGGATTGAGTATGTTATCAATTAAGAATAAAATTATTGAACAACTTAATTATATATGCAGATTTGATTAGTATTTTTAACTTTAAATTTATAAGACATGTTATTTTTTAGTGATCATTTTGGATATGTTTATTTTATTATTCAATTATAATAGAAATAATTTTACAATTGCGATATTATCTTTAATGTATTGATTTAATTCAAAAAAGTTGTTATGGAACTAAAAAAAATATGAACACACATTAGGATTTAGGAGTTTTTTTTTTTAAAGTTAGACTTGAGCCTAAAAATTATTAGAATTGGTCATTAGGCAATTCGATGGCTCTATCACTCCGCAACTCAATTAACTTGGCAACTAAATTATTAATCTAGCTCGACGACAACTATGAGTTTAACATGTCAAGACCATCTCACGAGACAAGATAAGTGTGATCTTTTGAATTCAGCATTTCATTTCTAATTTTATAACTTAAAATAGAATAATATTGTCTAATTAACAATCTTAAAATGACTAAGATTGCCTAACAATAATTAGGATTGGTTAAATGAGTTCTATTAGTGGTTTGGGTTGCAACAAACTAGAATAACCCTAAATAAGATTTGACTTCTGATTGTTACATCAGAAATAACATGCGTTCACCATCTGTGCTACGCACTTAGGGCACATTGGGGGCACATCTCTTTAGTTTAACATTTTAAGAGATAGTATAGGCACCCATATGTAATGAGCATTCGATTTTCACAATGGTATTTCATATCTTTGCGGTGCTTAAACTACTCGTGATATTGGGTCATCTGTTAGAACTCATCTGCGCTTCTCATATTTATCTTAATGATCGATGAGAAATTTTCATGAAATCGAATCGATCATGCACCTCTAGAATTATTCGATTCCAAAAATTAAATACTTAGGTTAAAAAAAGTCAACTTAAATATTTATTTTATTTGAAATTCAAATTCTCATCTTCTTTTTATTTTTTAATACTTTATTATTATTATTATTATTATTATTTATAATTCAAGTATTCAATTTTTACGATCTGATTAATTTTAAAAGTGATTAATATAATTTTATAGAAGTTTTTCATCAATCACAAAAGTAAATCTAAAAGTGTATGCAACTCCACCGTAGTTTGAATTCGAATCATGGATGCTTAGGTAAATCAGTGAACATCTTACCGTTGCACTATTATTGAGGATTTTAATCTTTTATTATTACGCCACACTTATATGGACATATTTATAATAAATGTAGTCATCCATTATAGCAAAAGGTGAAATTCATCAATCGTCTAACGGTCTTACGGTTAGTTAGTCTTATGATTATTTGTGAAGAAGTAAATTGAGAAGTTATAATTAACCACTGAGGAAAAGATATTTTTCTCAATTTCATCGAGAATCGATTCTTATCAATTATAACAATATCTACTGCATAGTAGTCAACTCAATCTTGTCTCAAAGCTAGTCAGCCGATCTAGACGCACTGAAGTTATTTTTCAACAATAGGTTCGATGGAAAGTTTAATTTATCTTTTGTAATGGTTGAAAGTACCCAGTTTGATGAATAAGTGGACTAAATTATAATTAAAATGTCTAAATTCAATATCAATATCAATCAACGTGATTATCACAACTCGATGTAGTTGGTGCATTAGAAAATTTTATATTTAACTTAATTTATCTATTTTTTAATTTTGCAATATGAAACTTTATTTCTTCTTGTATTCAACCAATGGGGTTTCGGCCACCAGGCCTTATGAATTTGTCGATGGTGGGTGTAATTTGAGTTTGAGCAGAATAATAGTACTGTAATATCATTTAGATAAAATTAAGATTAGAATTTAACATTATCAATTTGCTTCGTAAAATTATTATGATTTTATAACTACTATATACAAATTAAATTTTATTTATCTATTATTTATATTATAATAATTAAATAATAATTATTATTATAGCAGTTATTATTTTATAATTATTATAATAAGATTCAATCAATTCATTTAATATTCATCATCGTAACAATAATAAAATCATAATTATTATAATATATATAATAATTATAATTATTATAATACATAGTGTCCTATTAAAAAAATCTAAACATCTGACAATAAATCTATTAACTCAAACTCATTTTTTTACGTAAAATGTTGTCTAAATTTATAAAATTTATCATTTTATATGAATGAAATAAATGTGTTATTAATTTCAAATTCATTTTTATTTTATTTTATGTGAAGTGAACGGAGAGAAATTTCTCCGGCGACGTGATTAGTGGGCCCGGTGCCCAAGTCTACAGGAGTAGTGAGGGAAGAAACCGGCAATAGAAGGTGACTCGACCCAATTGGCTGTCGACGAGTCGCCATCAACACCGGTTGCAGCAGTTGCTCTCTCTCGACTATAAATAGGCGTTGGATTTGAACGGTGAGAGAGTGTGAAAAGGCCAAGCTGCTTCCTCCAAGAGCGAGCGAGCGAGAGAGAGAGAGAGCGAGGGAGAGCGAGAGAGGTAGCCACACTGCTCTCGCGTCTCATCTTTAATCTCCTCGAGGTGAGCAATCCTGCTTCGGCTCTGTGCTTCAGATCTCTTCCTTTGGCTGGTCTCTTGTTTTTGAATTGGTCGGAGACGGTAGGGTTTTACGCGTTTCAAGTTGATTTGATTCGGCCTGGCCTTGATTTATCGACTTCGGTGTTTGTTTCTTGATCCTTGGGGGTATCATCGTTTTGTTTCTCGTCGGCGTTTAGAGATTATGTTGGATCTGAATGATCTCGATCTATTGGTTGATTTCTTTTACTACAAGATTGATCTTTGCTGATCTAGTATGGGTTGGGTTGCTCTTCCGGAAAGATTTGTCAAATAGCGAACTCTTCATTCTTCGAAAGTCATGGAATCTACGAATCTTTTCTCTGGATATACAATTATCAAGCTTGGAAGCGGAGCTTGCTTTATTGGTCAAGTTGATTTATTCAAGATTTGTCACCGTGCTTTCTGTTGACATGTTGCTTTAAGATCCGCTATCTTATTCTTGTTTAGCTTCTGCCTAAAGCAATTCAATCGAAGCGTTGTCGCAACTTCTGAATCTTCCTTGTTGAATCGAGTCATTGCCCCTGTTCTTTTCTAATTTCAAATTGCCACATGTTGTAGCATCAAAATATTCTCTGAATTTTGCATTTTCATATTAATCTTCACAATACAAGATTGTTTTCCTCTTTCATATTGGCTACTTCCAAAATGCGTTCATAATTCTTTACAAAGATGTATATAGTTTGGTTATCGGAAGCTCTTCTGTTTCTGATGATTCAGCTCAAATTGAGATGGAGGGCACCTTCCTTTTCACCTCTGAATCTGTCAACGAGGGGCACCCTGACAAGCTCTGCGACCAGATCTCGGATGCAGTCCTCGACGCTTGCCTCGAGCAGGATCCCGACAGCAAGGTTGCATGCGAAACCTGCACCAAGACCAACATGGTGATGGTCTTTGGCGAGATCACCACCAAGGGCGACATCGACTACGAGAAGATTGTCCGCGACACCTGCCGTTCCATCGGGTTCACATCCGATGATGTCGGCCTCGACGCCGACCGCTGCCGCGTGCTTCTGTACATCGAGCAGCAGTCGCCTGACATTGCCCAGGGCGTTCATGGCCACTTCACGAAGCGCCCGGAGGAGATCGGTGCCGGTGACCAGGGGCACATGTTTGGCTACGCGACGGATGAGACTCCTGAGCTGATGCCCCTCACTCACGTCCTCGCGACCCAGTTGGGCGCTCGCCTCACTGAGGTCCGCAAGAATGGAACCTGCGCTTGGCTGAGGCCGGACGGTAAGACCCAAGTTACCGTGGAGTATCTCAATGACCATGGCGCCATGATCCCAGTCCGCGTCCACACCGTGCTCATCTCCACCCAGCACGACGAGACGGTGACCAACGACGAGATTGCAGCCGACCTCAAGGAGCATGTCATCAAGCCGGTCATTCCGGAGAAGTATCTGGACAAGAAGACCATTTTCCATCTGAACCCCTCTGGCCGATTTGTTATCGGCGGGCCTCGTGGCGACGCTGGACTCACCGGCCGCAAGATCATCGTCGACACTTACGGCGGCTGGGGAGCACACGGCGGCGGCGCCTTCTCAGGCAAGGACCCAACGAAGGTCGATCGCAGCGGTGCTTACATTGCGAGGCAGGCCGCCAAGAGCATTGTGTCGAACGGGATTGCTCGCCGTTGCATGGTGCAGCTTTCGTATGCCATTGGCGTCCCCGAACCACTCTCTGTGTCCGTGGACAGCTATGGAACAGGGAAGATTCCTGATAAGGAGATACTTGAGATTGTGAAGGAGAATTTTGATTTCAGACCCGGCATGATCACGATCAACCTTAACTTGCAAAAGGGTGGCCACAGGTTCCTCAAGACTGCGGCTTATGGACATTTTGGGAGGGATGACCCAGACTTCACATGGGAGATAGTCAAATCCCTCGAGCGGCCGGAGGAGGAGGAGGAGGAGTCGGAGGCATCATTTAACGTCTTCCTTTGACTGGTTTCGTTTACAGATACTACAGTAGCTCTAGCTGTTCCTGTTTCAATGGAAGAAAACAAAATCACCTTTTACTAGTGACTGACTTTTGCTGTCAAATTTCCTTTTCCACTTTCGTTTGATGTTTCTATGCATTGTAGCAATCCTCCAAGAAACCCATTATATCATATTTTAGTTAATGAAAAAAATTAACCAATTTATCAGTGTAGATAGCATAAATAAATTATTACAGGATACAATTAGTCTTAATAAGAAAAAAAAAACCTAAATACTCATAAGTGATACCACTTCAAATGTATCCGTAGTCCAGCAATTCCCACCTAAATGATGGGGAGACATAGAAGACCTCTGGGGGCGACTTAAACAGCAGGCCAACACAGACACAGACGGCAGCGATACCGACCAGGGAAAGCATTAAGGGTCTGTGCAGCATTGTCCTAGCCATGGAGTTCCCGTAAACCAACCGATGGCTGCACCTGTTGCAATAAGGTGGTTGTTGTTTTGCATTCGACCAGGTGGTGCTCATCTCGTAGCCACTTGAACTACTGGCCTTGAGTGGGTTTACTAGCTTATAGGAAGCATCCCCAGGAATGTTTAGGACGACCTGATTCAGCAGGTGCTGCTTATCGATTTTCTTCTGGACCAAGCTCAGGTAGGAATGATGGCCTCGTGAAATAGCATAGTCTTCAGGCGTGAATCCACTGCCATCCCGGACGTTCTTCCATGCCTTGATTCCCGCCTAGCATCAGACATTGGATCAGAATAACATTAACCATGAAATAAAAAGATTCGAATGCAAAAACAAATGGAAACAGGTTTTCTTTGTTCATGCATACAGTAAGCTAATTCTATGCAGCACAGAGCACAAACAATTCACTGACTGCTGTAATTAACAGTATATAGGATGATCACGTAGCAGGAATCAGATAAGAGAATACCTGTCCAGGATCATTTGTAAGTGCATCCAAGATGGTCTCAGCATCAGCATTGGAGGCAACAATATGTAGTGGAGTTATACCAGAGGGACCGAGCATGTCAGGTCTGAACAATAATTGATCCAGATATGTTTTCTCAGAAGTTTTATTAGGCACATATCTCAATAGAGCTTCTACCAAAGTCTTGGACTTTCTTTGTACTGCACTGTGAAGCAGATATTCATCCAAGATAAGCTCCATAGGTGACTTCCCATTTGCATTTACTGAGCCATTAAATAAGATATTCAGAAGCTTCTTCACAACAGCAGACCATTCTCTATCCATAGCGAATGACATAAGCCACCTGAAGCGTGCTAAGGTAAAGAAATTTGCAGGATCTTTTGACTCTCGATACACAGATATGTAATGGTTCCTCCGCAGAAGCCACCCAAGTTCGCTAATAAATTCCAAAGCTTGACTTCTAGCTTTCTCTTCATCTAATTTTCCAGAAAGTTGGCCATCTGAATAAACTACATTAATTTCATTCTCCAGCATACAAATGTCCGAGCATACATCTTTTTCTGCGACTATGAAGGGAAAGAACTCATCGCTTACACCGCAGTCTTCAAGCTAGAAGTCAAAAGAAAGCATTCCATAATCAACATAAAGTTAAGTTGGCAATTAAAGTATCTAAACATACGGAATTGAACATGATGGAACCTCAATGAATCCTCTCCCTGTCACATCAGGTAGCAAACAAGAAAAGCTAAGGCACTGAGACAGATCATTCCCTGCAACTCTATCATTCTCCTTAACAAGAGCTTGTATTCTTTCCTGTACCAAATATTTCCCATCGAATGAACATAACAACCTGAGAAAGAATAACCACAATTATACAATAGTTAAATGCTGGAACCATATGCTCACTGATTACCAAACTGTGTAGCCAATCGAACAACTTGCAAAAATAAACTAAGGCAACAAGAGCCAAAACAAGAAACTAAAGCAATATATGTAAATTTGTGCAGTTGGTGGAACTTCCCTCCAATTACATGCAAAGACAGCAGATATATATGAAACAGATACCTAGATGTTGGTTGATCAACATGAAAGCCCTTCACAGTAAACTTGACCATCGTAGATTCAGGAGCTGCAATAGGCGTGACAGACAAAATCTTGCCATGGTTGTTGGGTTGCCTGATATGCAGAGGTAAGTCTAGTACAACCTGACCTGAAGAAGAATTGTAAAAGCATGAACGAAATCATTTATAAGTTGCTCGTAAAATTAAGTTGTACAAAGCTGGGATATAGTGGAACATGCAGATCACAAGAAGCCTAACATACCATTATAGATGAAAACTGCATAGTTCTGTACTAGTGTAAAAATCCAACCCGTTCTCCATATGTTATCAAAGGAGCTATGCAAAAGCTTATTTATGCTGGTGCTTAAATCATTGCAGAGCTGAACAAAGGTAGAATACAATGAATAGACAGAATCAATCAAGAGCTAGATTTTGAATACTGTTCAGTCTTGTAGCTGTACCTGCATCCATGCAGATTCAGATTGGCGTAGATATATTGTTAGAATTAGGCAGCCTGGTCTAATGTAGCTCTCCATGTCTGTTGGACTATTGGATAACCAGTCAAGTATCTAAATCCAGCAGTTCAACACAATTAGTTGATCAAGGCAGGAATTTAGTACATGTATTTCAAAACATAGGAACTTACCTGTGCTCGCAAAACAAGAGGCAGATCATTAGGGTCTTTGCCAAAGAGTTTAAAAATTATCCTATCAGTCCGAAACTGTCGCAAGACAACATAGAAAGAAATAAATCATAATAAAAGTCAGTCCTAGTTAAATTTATCAGAGAATTACTAGAAAGATCAAAAACTTTAACATATCAAACTTAAAATTATCAGAAAATTACTAGAAAGATCAAACTTAACATATCAAAAATCTCAGCAAGGTCTAATTAAAATAATGGATAAATATACAGTAGTAAACTTTTTGTGAACACCATAATTGAGGATAAGACATATGACCTCTCGTGTGAGAATGATGAAACAGGTGATACAATTTAGCTCAACTCTGAACAGATTAAATTTGTTTTACATGAGCCTATTATGGACTAGTCATTAGAAGATATCAAGTCACCAAGTTGAAAGAGCAGAACCATATTACTGTGTGCTTTCCCTTGCATCAGTAAGGGACAGAATACAGCCATACAGTGTTTAAAAAACTTAGTGCTTAAAAAACAAGACACTGAAAGATTTCCTCACTACTAAGTTCATGCTAAAACTGTTATGAAAGGAATCCCTCCCTAACCTAAATCAGATTCACCTTTTCAACTTCTGCACTCCACTACTAAGAGTTCTTTAAATTAGGACCAAGAACAACAGGAACTTAAACTAACACCAATATGGATACAAACGTTTTTTTTTTGTATGCCCCTTTCCTTGGATACTTTATGTTAAGTTCCAGAAGAATGTCATTGATATGTGTTACTTCCATGTGGCGTTTCATCAAAGTCAACAGCATTCACTTTAGTGTAATATTTCTGCATGGCATCAGCTGACTTTCATACCGAAAATAAATAGACATGCTAGCAGATAAGATTGTACCGTTTTGATGTAAAGCAAAAAATGATATACCTGAGCATCTCCATGGGAACTAGATTGTGATTGGTTGGATGTTGAATCAGAATTACCACTATTCTGAATTGGACTTGACTGATGATCCTGCACCAACCACGAAGGGCAATCAGGAGAAACCACCCTGGAGTGCAGGAGAGTTGTCGATTTCTGTCTTCCTTCTTCACATTCTTGTGTATCAATATAAGTGTCGTTCAAATCAAAATCCATGATTCTGACTCTATCCAAGACAGGCTCTGTGATATCATAAATTTAACTAATATCAAGTTTTTTCCTGAAAAGAAGACAAGGTAAATGGGTAATAAATGTGAAAAATGAGTAGGATCTGCAAGCCAGCCCTTACCTACAGAAGCTACCCTTCCATTTGAGCGAATGGAGTTTGTGGTTACAACAGGTGGTATATGATCAGGGTCTCTGAGATGATTCTCAGCAACAGCAGTGCAAGTTACATTAGCTACTGAACTTAAATGATTCACAGATTCTTGCACAGAAACAATATTTAGTGCCGAAGTATTAACCGCTTTTGAGGATGTTCCTGCACCTGTTTCAAACTTTTGTGGAACCTGAGATGACTGTAGAAGTTGTAAGAGGCTACTAGGATCAAAGGACTTGGCAAACTTGGCCAGGCTCCCTAGCAAATGAGCCAAGAGCTCCACATTTTGGTTATCAGCTGTTGATCATCCAATCAGTATCAGTAGAATATATACAGATAAAGTATTTGCACATGAAGTACAGTACAAAAGGTCTATGTTCCAAATAGCCTTCAGTATGAGGAAAAATAAGTCATTAACAGTGCAAACCCCATGGGTTGACTAAAAATGATGGATGTATAAATTATAATCAGACATCAAGGGGACAAACACATGAATCAAGTATACAGCTAATAGAAAATATACAAGATAAGAATGTAACTGCCACAAAAGTTCATTATAATTATCTGCAAAATTGATAACTTTGTAAACATGATATACCACATATCAAGCTGCATATCTTAAATATGCACGTACAAAGTTTTAAATACCAAATCCCAATAATGGTACCTAGGGTAGAATCCCTGAGGCCAGTATGCATATATGACTGCAGCAGCATAGAGGACAATCTAGGCAGAACTGACATATACTGAAATAGCAGTACAATGGAGACCCAAAATGTATACACAATGATCAGGAACATTCTTAGACTGTTACAATACTCCTCTTTGTGTCATTTATGCTGAAGTAGATTGCATTTTGAAGTTCAATGGGCACACAATTATTAGCGCTCTATGGAGAAGAGAAAGTGAGGGGGAAAGAATGAGAGTAGGGACATAAATTAATATGAAAAAGATAAGGAAATTCATCCTTCCATGGAGTGAAGGTGGTTGGAGAGAAGTCTTGTTCCCACTGTTTCCTAGGAAGAAAAGAAAGAGGAAAACTTAAATTTGTGAAATTGAATTGATAGAATATTAAAATAAAAAATAAATCAGTTAAACGAAAAAATAATTTTTTGTTAAAATTGCTGACATGCAAAGGGAATTGGAGTTTCAATCTGATTTTGACAAAAGTCAAATTGGTCAGAACTAGAGAAAGTGTTCCCTAGTTGTTTCCTTCCCTCCCTCTGTTTGCCCTCAAGAAAATGGAGGGAAAGAGCACGTGGGGAACTCTTTCCTATGAGTCATTCCCTTTCTCCAAGTGTTTCTGCCCAAGAAAACACACAAAATCTCCAGCTTACTAGTATCAGAATATCTGCCTATTCTGAGTCACAAGCAAAATGCCAATCATGTTTAATAAAACAAAACTTAGATTCTCATCAAAACAAATTCCAATGAAATCGGAAATGCATTGCGGTACATTTGTAGTTAAGAATTAAGATGATAAATCGATGTGGCATCCTCCTTGTTAGTGAACATAAGACTAACTTAAAACTGTTTTTAATGAATTAATCTTTGCCTGGTGTGGCACATTTTACTATTGTGCTTAACAATTTAACATATTCAACTGGGTCAAACATATGTAAAGGTAAAATCAGTCTTAGAAAATAAAAGATGTTGTGTGCAGCATGCCATTACTCTTTCATATGTTAGTAGCAGATGAGAATGAAGCTTGCTGCATCCTTGTGCATTGTCAATATTTTGATTTCACCCCTAGTTCTTTTTAGAGGAAGGAGGAAATATTCACTATTCATCATAAATATAAACTACTCAGGTTGGCATAGTTATATATTCTGCTTAATTATTTATGTATTAACTAAGATTATGTTTTGATTTTTAAATCTAACATATACAATACAAGTGCAAAATTATCAGCGTGCAAAGTTGCAGGTACCAGTTGATAGCGTATAGCTAGAGGTAGAAGGATTTTGCAAGATAAATCTGAAGCCGAGGTGGATATAACAAATGATAGCAAACGCTAGTGTTAAATTAACCATTCATCTCAGATATCAGCCTAGAACCATAAATGTAGTGATTCCTTCTAGTTAAGTTGTTTACAAGAGAAGCAGATGTAATGGATTGAGAATCCTTTTTAATGTAATTAGTAAGCAAATCCTAGACAAAGGAACAAAAAGATAATCTAACTTGGAAAAAAAATCCAATCAGAGATCGCACAAGGAAATTGATAAATCAAAAATAATATTGAAATCTAAGTAGAACAAGATGTGCTTGAAGAAATTACACTGCAAATTTGACAGGATCCTAAGAAGACTTATCAACAAGTAGCCGGAAGCTTGATCATCAACAGATGGACTCCCAGTGGCAATGGCATCAGGCTGTCTTTTCCTCCTACGCTTGTTGTGGCCAGCTAACCGTCGTCGGCAACTTCGTTTGCCTTCATCAAATTCCTCAAGAAGATGAAACCTGGACATGCAATTATCATGAGAAGGAAATAAAGACACAAAATGGCATAGAAAAGAAAATGTATTTGAAGAATTAAAACATGGCAGGATCTGTTAGAAGCATGAAACATACTGAAATCAACCCACACTTGTAAGTCAAAACTGAGATCTCCAGTCTGGATGCAAAGTCACATTACCACAATATCTCTACCGTTAAGCTCTTAAACAATGGACACTACATTATTGTTCTTATTTGTCATCAAAGTCCAAATAACATCAATATTATCAAACTCTTCATTCCAAATTAGTATTTCCTTCATTCTATCTTTGACAAGTCTTATATTATTATCCTTAAAATTCCACCATGTAGTTCTACTAAAATTACTTCTTTTAGTTTCTAAAACATATATAATATATAGTTGGGGTTGGTTAGTTAAGCATTCACTAGTTATTATCTTACAAAATTAACTCATAATTTTAACTAAATTTTTAGGGGAAAAAAGAAATATTTGGCTACCAGTATTTCCACTCTTCAAAGTAATCAAATGCTTATCTCTCTTCTTAAAGAATTAAGAATCATAAGATCATAAAATGTGGTAAAATCCAAAATTGTACTACCCTCTCCATTTCTTTCACCAAATCCAAATTACACTTTTATATTCCCATAGACTCCCTACACGTCTATTTAAATACCCACCAAATATATAATTTCTTTCTGTCCATCATACATCTACCATGAATAACTTCATCTAGAGTCTGCCAAACTTCCCTTTTGATTTGACCATTCAATCTTGCCTGAGGGGAATAAGTGCTTATAATGTTTAGTATCTTAATTCCGAAAATCCATTTTAGCACAATAATTCTATCTCCATATCACTGAACTTTGACAATCTTATACATATAATCTTTATCAAACATAAAATTCACTCCATACATACCAAAGATTAAAACCCACATGTGCCTGTTTCTCTAGCCCTTTTCTCCGACCTGTTTTGTTCCTATAAGCAAATTATGTTAATCCTTCTTTCAATAATGACAAACATTTAAAATCTAATTTCAAAGCAGAGTTTTGGTCTTTGACTTGAATGAAATGATTTCATGATGTTTCAACATGTGCCAGTTATGGTTTAAAATCTCATGTCGAATCGCAACAAGTGAAACATTTCGTTCCGCCCATCGACTAGCACACTGCCAACACCAACATGCCGCACCCGAGTCCCCATGGCCGCAGCGAGGCGTCGCATGAGCCCTATAGCGTGGAACAGGAAGGGTGGCAGTGAAACTTAGGTTTTAATTAAACTTATGTTAATAATTTCAATCAACTCCTACCTAGCTATAATAACGATAATCTAAATAAGCTTAATTAAACCCTAATATAACTATTCCATTAAATTAATATATATATATTATTTGTTTTCATTTTGAAAAAATATACTATTTTTTTATTTATTTACCATATGGGGCACCACTATCTTGTATTTTTTTCTTTTTTAAAATTTTATTTTATTGTACTGTATTTTTTATTTTTAGATTAATTTTTTTAATTAATATATTTTATATTTAAAAAATATCAAAATCATATCAGCACTACATGATATGGTATCGAAACCGTATCATTCTAATCATAAACTGAAATTCTAATACAGGTCGAGATTTTAAATCATGGTGCCAACAAAAGATGTTGGTTGCTCCAATAAGAAGAAATAAGAGGATGAGGATGGGAAAGAAGAAGAGTAGGAGGAACTGAGGAAGCACACAAAGAAGAGGCATGCCAACGTTGGAGAAACATGAGTCGTGACACACATGCTCCTTGGTATCTCTCGTGAGCCAATGCTGGAGGAGTTAGAGTAAACTAGGGTTTAAACGCGGAGGAGGGTGCTTAGGTGCAACTTCGAGGAGGGAACTTCCTACATGATTTGTCAGAAAAGGATGCACACGATGCAATCAAAACTGTTTTGATAATAACGTCAGCTAATTCTAGTCCTAATCCTGAAAGTGTTCCTATATTCCAAACTGTTAACATGAACTAGCATTCATACTTGCATTAGCCTATAACAATGAACCCTTCATTTTGCATCACATCTAGGTGTTAATATTATGGGTCGCTTTTCCCAGTCTCCTTGCTACCCCTTGCATATCAAGGTACCTCGGTGGTATAGACCTTGGGCATTACTTACAAGTGACAACTTAAGACCAAGAGAAATAAAATCTTCATGCCCATGGGTTTAGGCAAATTTTGGTGTTGGCTATCTATGCCTAATACCACCACAAACATTTCAATCCAAGCTTAGGGCCAACATCAACGGACTTTGCCAAAAGTACAAGACAAAATTAGATACATAACATCAAGAGTATATTGTTAGTAATGAACATAAATTCAGTGAAATCAAAGACAATCATTTCTTCAATTGTTTATGAATTGCTTCAATTTACAAAGTGTAAGTGCTCAAATCCTATTACTCAATGTTAATTTAAAATCACCATTATAATGCATTTAGAGCCAACTCAATGCATGAGTAGAACATCTTAAGAAGACTCGAGATCCTAACCACACTTGTCAAATGTTTCTACAGGTATTTGATACTCCAAAATCCAAAACATCTATAAGCTAAAGTAATTAATTAGCATAGTTCCTTGTCACACTATCTAAAATGCTGATAATAATTTTTCTAGTATACTATCTTCTCTCCGATGTCATGCAAATGATGTATTGAAGCTACATCTTGGCAACATTAATATGTATGTTTCTACATGGACAAACTGATCAACTTAGTATCTTGCTTGCAGTTGAAATTTATTCCAGTTGCTACCTTTGAACTTCTAAAGTGAGTTCTACCACCTGCTATTGTATCACTATGTATTAGAAGTTTAAAGATATCAAAATTTCATTAGCATGAGGAAGTCTCAGATGATGGGACTTCTCCTCTGACTCAATCAATAACAAGTTTAGAAATAACTTGAAAAACGTGGCCAATCTGCTATATGCAGATATCTAGATAATGGCCTTACCAGATTTCAGAAGCACAAAAAGCATTTCAACGAAAAACATGTGCTTTGCATCTAAACTAAACAAGTGTAAGGATTAGAAGTGAGTAAGTAAAACCAACCTACTACATTGCTGACAGAAGCGCTGGATAGCATTTCGGACAACAGCTGAGTTGGCCTTTGCATGCATCTCACAGACTTTGTGCCGTCTATGATAGTCCTTTGTCTCACTGAGGTCAGCATCACAGCCTTCAACCTGGCAAGTTGGGTAATTTGAATTTTCCCCTTGTGTCTTGCTCTTCTTTCCTTTTTCCCCTTCCATTTTTTTTAGGGTGGCTTCAATTGTTTCCAACATCGGGTAAGAATGGTCCCCAAGGTTTAAGCTAAGTGCTTCAGCACCACCACAAGGTTCACCCTCTTCCACCACGTGAATCCTCTTCCGCTTCTCAGTTTCACTCTTCTCATTCACAAGTAGTCCAAAATCAGTAAATTCCGAAGAAGATGAGTTATTCGATCCATTTGCTTGATCATGGCGCTGACGATTGTTCCCGCAATCACTCGGAGCTGCATTAGCGGGGGTTGCAACAAAGAGCTCACCATCCCATCTCCAGTCATTCAAGTTCCATTCCAAGCTTTTCTTTCCCATTATACTCAGATTAGAAGTGCCCACAGTGAGATAACGGTTTCCTTCACTTCCCACTCTAGCCTCCATTAATTTGAATGGTTGAGTTTTAGTGATCACTACTTCACGTTCTACATGTCCATCAAGCCACTTAGAAACCAGGGATGGAGAACAGACTAGCAGACAGAATTCCACGCTTCAATGCTCCACAAAGAAAATCTAAAAATATAACACCCACATAGCCGAAAATCCAAACAAGTGAAACCCACATACCAATCACGAAGGTCACAACAAAAGAAAACACAGCCAAATTAAGAAGGCAAACAGCACGATAATTTTCACCGGAAAACCCCTAGTTCAGTGCCAAAGACCAAAAGCTTAACCAATCAATCAGCATAAATCATCGAGAAGGCCCAATACAGCAGCCAACTCTGTTATAGCGCCCACCGTCGAACCCCCTCAATATCTATACGAATCTAAACCACCCGATCAGCCCGACAACAATCACCGCCGATTTCTAGACAAAAAGAGAAAAAGCGAACGAAGAAAAACAGAGAGAGGGGCAGATTAGGGGCGATTTCGAGAGCAAGAACCTCCTTTTGGCGCATCGAGGTCGATCTAGGAAACCTCGTTATCTGGATCGAGATTCGCAACCATCGGCGGCGAAAAGTCCCAAATGGCGGCCGACGAAGGGGGAAGCAAGGGAGTGGGAGAGGAATAGGGTGAAGGAACGCGTTATATTCCTACCAAACGACCCACTTTTGCCACCCAAATGCGGACGCGAGGGAGGAGGGGCCCGTTGCGCGTCTCCGCAAAATGACACGTCAGCAAACACAGAGATGGGTGGCGTCGAGACTCGACATCGCAATCTCCATCAGTCATTTAGGCTGGCGGGCCCCAGTCCCACTAACTCCGACGCGGATGGCCTGCGTCCTCTCGCGTTCGATCTTGAAATTGGGTAGATCTGGACCGTTCGTTGGTTGGGTGACGACGAGAGTTGAGTGGAGTAGTTTGACGATGGAGGGGAAGGCACGCTTCGTGTTGACCGAGTCAGTTGAGGAAGACGAAACCCCAACGATTCCGATGTTTCACGGGAAATCATCGGTGAAGGCAAATGGACAAAAATAAAAAACGCGTTTCGCATTTAACTGTTCGATAAATAACGTCCCTTTTTTTTTATAAAAATCATCATATTCCATGTATATTTTAATTTAAAATATATTTATTTATAATAATTACGGTTAATTATTATTATAATAATTATTATAACTATTTTAGGGAAAGGTTAGAATTTAGTATTTAATTAGGGTAAGGTTAGAATTTAGGATTTAGAATTTTAGATGGTTAAATTTTAATCAATTTAAAATGTTTTTAATAAAATTTAAATAATTTTGATTCATTTGATAAAAAATATTTCATATATAATAATTTTTATCAAAATAAATTAATTATTTTTTAAATTATAGTAGTGAAATAAGGAATATTTTTATAGAAAATAAAAGGTTAAAAAAAAAAGATTTATGATCTTTCAAGCTCTTCTATCCGTTTGATATTAGTTGCTTCCATTTTATCGCACAT
Source organism: Curcuma longa (assembly GCF_044706935.1). NCBI lineage: Eukaryota > Viridiplantae > Streptophyta > Magnoliopsida > Zingiberales > Zingiberaceae > Curcuma > Curcuma longa. The sequence goes on from NC_133874.1 coordinate 5,937,630, forward strand.
CACTCACTAGTCACTGTGTCTTCCTTCCTAGTTCGATTGGGTTGTTTTCGTATTTATTGAAGGAACCTCAGGGATGCAAAACAGATCTGGATTTAATTCCAGTCGAGTCGTTTCTAGAGATTAATCGACTGACCTTGAAGGTCAGTTGACTGATGGCAATCACAAGGTTTAACGACTCGACTAGAGCTTCACGTCAATCGAATCTACCTCCGAGTCAAATTGGCGACGAAAAATTATTTTTCGTCGTCAATTTGCGACGAAAAATTATTTTTCATCGCCAATTTGCGACGAAAAATAGTATTTCGTTGCAAATTGGCGACAAAAAACCAATGTTCGTACGACGAATATTGATTTTTCGTCGCCAATTTACGTGAAATCATTTTCGTCGTAAATTAGCGACGAAAAATAATTTTTCGTCGTCAATTTGACCGTCGACAGTTCCGTAAGGTTTCTCGAAAGTTAGCGACAAATTAGTTTTTCGTTGTAAAATTTGCCACGAAATTTTTTTTTGTCGCCATCTTTTGGAACGAAAATACTATTTCGTTGCTAAATTTTATGACGAATTTAAAATTCATCGCTAATTTTGTGACAAATTTCAAAATTTTCATCGCCAATAGTTACGACAGGCTTTTGGCAATAAAAAACTTTTTATCGCTAGATTCGTTGCAAAACCATTTAGCGACGAAATTTTTTTATTTTTTCGTCATCAATTTCGTCGCAAAATCTCCAAAATCCTTATTTTTTTGGAGTGAGAATCAAGTCAGTCAAGAAGCCGATAATCTCTCAAATTCTCACATAATGCAGTCCTTTAGTACGGTGAAATGGACTAATTTATAATGGAGTAGATCAATTCATAAAAAATTCATCGTATAACAGAGATGTCATATAACAGAGATGAGGTGGAAACTATTACTACAAACACTGTTGCACTCAATTAATCAAAAGAGGAAGAGGAAGAGACCAGCCAGGGAAGAGGCAGTGCATGGAAAGAGCAGCAGCACTTACCTTCCTCCTCTGTTGCACTCATCTGCATTAAATATGTTCTTTTAACAGTACTACTGGAAGAAAAATCATCTCATGTTCTATATGTATGGGATACTTTGTGTGAAAGATATTTTTGTTTCAAATTCTTAATTTTTAGTAAAATTGTTTGTGGAGCACAAAACAAATCAATGCCAAGAGTAGAAGCTACTTCTTGGTTCATCTTCCAATTCAAGCCAACAAAATCTAAGGGGTCTATGGCATTAACTGGAACCCATAGATCAGTTGATTTCTACTTTAAATTGCTTAGTGACCCACCATTTCTTTTCAGATATTCTTTATTTCAAGCATCGACAATTCAAATTCTAAAAGTTTGCAGGTGCAATTGAATCCAATCCGAGGATGCAGGTTTGGGTGGGGTGGTTGGGTGATGAAGAAAGGGAGAAGGACGAAGAGGTTAGCAAGTTTCGATCGATCGAAAGAGCCATCTCGCCAAACCAAAAGCCTCGGCGATGCCTCTCATTTCTTTAATTCGATCGTCTCTCGATGCATTGTGCTGTCTGTGCAGTAGAGAGCAGCAGGGCAAGTTTGCCAAATCCTTCAGCTCTTAGCAAGTCTCGCATTCAGGTATGTTCTTCAAATATCAAATACTTGAGAAACAGCAAGTTTAACGAGATTGAATCAAGCAGATAGATCCCATAAATTAAACCTTGCAGTCATGCAGATGCTACTGCTTGATTACTGGAACATGGCCATTAATTCCTGTTCCTTTCTCTCTTTAATACACCTGAGCAAGTGATTTGTTTGGTTAGGTTACATGCATTCATTCTTTATCATGTGAGTGGGTGAAGAGCAAGTCTGCATGTGGATGAACAATGAGAAATATGATTGCTGATTTGCTCATGAAACCTTTCTTCCTACCTCCTTATCTAGCACGGTGATAATAAAGATGTAATCTGGAAAAGTGTTTTTCACAGCTACAGTTTTGAGGCGACAGTGCTTGATCAAGCAAAGCTATGAAGCAAGAGCTCGGAGCTCCACATGCAGCCAGAACCAGAGTTGTCTCAAGAGTACTGAAGGATTCACCAAGAACAGATACGGATAATGGGACCTCTCCGGGGTTGAAGGCAAGGCCAAAATCTACTTCCTTGGATGCAAGCACCACAAACTTGGCTAGAAGATCTCCTCAGTTCGACAAGCTCAGGCCAGCCGCTAATGGTTTAGGTGGCCCGAAAGTGGTGGAGCAGTTTGCTCGCTTGAGGAGGAGGGAAGATGCCAGTCGCAAGGGGTCTGTGGATGGAGTCAATGGAAAGATCAAGGAATTGGAGAGTAGACTTGGCGAGAGTGAGAAACTGGTGAGGGAGTTACAGGAGGAAGTGACCGGATTGAAGACTGAGATAGAGAAGTTGCAGGTGAGGAATCTTGAGTTGGAGTCAAAGAACAAGAAGCTGGAGCAAGATCTCACTGCAGCTGAAGCAAATATCAAGATGATGGAGAAGACTGATCAGGTATGTCAAATCTTGATATAAAGATTTTAGAACAAACTTAGTGGTATTTTAGACTCATGGAGAACTAATTTGTCTTCTTTTTGAGAGAACAAACAAAATTTTCCAATAGCGAGAATGTTTTTACTTAATTAGTAAACCAAATGACAAAGATCTATTAGAGCTTGTTCAGAAAAGCTCAAAGAATTCTGCAGAAATGGAGGTTAGAGAAAATACTATCTGCAAGAGCCAATCTTTGGCAAGGAGAACTGCCAACCAAGTAGTAGAAGTTCAACAAAATTTAGTGATTAAGATGCCTATTCCAACTTTGTCACCTTCCAAAGGTTCTTCCCATGGGCCGCCGCCACTGCCGCCGCCGCCGCCGCCGCCTCTTCCTCACAATGCTTCAGGAAGAGCAACAGTGAGCAAGGCTTCTGCTCTAGTCCAACTATACCATTCACTGACAAAGCAAGATAGAAAGCAAGGTTCGGCAATCAATGGGAGTTCTGCCAGTAGTCCTACCTCTGGTTTTGCACATAGAGGCATTGTTGGAGAACTTCAACATCGATCAGCTCATCTATTAGCGGTAGATCCTATTAGTTTTGTTAGAGTCATCGACTTTTGTTCATGCTCTTGTATCTTCTTGCACAGATCAAAGCAGATGTGGAAACCAAAGGGCAGCTCATCAAACATCTTATACAGAAGGTGCAATGGTCACCTTTCACCAGTATGGAAGATGTCCTAACTTTTGTTGATTGGCTTGATGGAGAACTCTCCACCCTGGTAAGGCTTGTCATAAATGTGATCATTGTTAAATCCATCTTTCCTAAGAATTTCTAAGGAAGTACTCTTCTCTATGATCTTCCAAGCAGGTTGATGAGAGAGCTGTGCTGAAGCATTTCGACTGGCCGGAGAAGAGAGCCGATGCATTGCGTGAAGCAGCTGTTGAATTCCGTGGTCTCAAACAACTTGAAGCTCATGTTCATTCTTTAAAGGATGATTCCTCCTTATCATGTGAGGTGACACTGAAGAAGATATCAAACTTACTAGATAAGTGAGTTGTATCTGATGATCAATTGTATTGCATAAGAAATAGTATCAGTGCTGATGCCCATGATGGTGCAAGGTTGGAGCGAGGCGTTGATAGATTGATCAAGTTGAGGAATGCAAATATGATACTGTACAAGGAGTGCAAAATTCCAACTGATTGGATGCTAGATTCTGGTATGGTTAACAAGGTACAGACATGATGTTTTTCTTTCAAAGAAAGGATAGAACATTGATCACAGATAGAATCGAATTGAAGTCCCACTAACTATTAAGGATCTAGATGTATAGATTACTATCTTTCCTAGAAGCTGAACCAAATTTAACATGTAGCTGCCATTAATGAATTCATTTACAACAATTGAAGATGAAGCAGAGCTCTGTGAAGCTTGCGAGACTCTATTTGAGTAGAGTGACAATGGAGCTCGAAGTATTGCAGCACTCTGAGCGGCAATCTGCACAAGAGGCACTTCTTCTTCAAGGGGTGAAATTTGCTTATAGAACACACCAGGCAAGTAAAAACTAAATCTAAACTTGTGATCTCCATGAGCCAACTGAGCTCGAATCTTAGTAATGTAGTGCTTGATTTCGCCGCAGTTTGCCGGAGGGCTCGACTCCGAGCTGACGATCACCATTGAGGACTTGAAGAAAAGGGTTGAATCACAGAGTAGAGGATCACAATAGATCACATTCATGCTATGACAATCAAAAGAGGGCCATAAATAAGCTCAGAATTGAATAAAAGGATTTTTTTTTTGTTTTGAAAAGATGACTTGAGAATCTCTCGAGGCTTTTCTTACTACAGAATATATTTGTGAACCAAAACTGAATAAAATTTAAATTTGCAGTGGCCATTTTTTATAGTAGATTTTGCTCTTGATGATGATGATGCTCTTCATGACACATCAATGGCGACAGGAGCATTGACCAAGAAGCCTCAGTTTGGAATCTGCAGGCTGCCATCGTCCTTGTCCTATATCTTGTTTGGCTGTTTGCTGCCATTAAACTTTCAAACAAACTCGTCTCTTTTGTGCATATGAGGAACGGTGGCATCTGCTACATGGTCGCTGGCAATGGAGGCCGAGTCCCCTCATTTAAGGCTCTCTGTTTTCTAGCTTTATGGTGGCAGCCATTTATGAGGGCAGACCAAACAGCTCAGAATTCTGGTGGTGGCATGCTCGAGATCGAGCTTTGAGCCAAATCACTGATCGCACTGCTGGAGAGCTTTTTCAGTGTGCCTGAGCTCTAACTGAAGCTGCTTACGATTGGAGTCATGCGGCTGCAGCTCCGATCGTACAAACAAACTGGCTGGCAGCCATGTGGCTGTGGCAAATGTCAGCGTGGGCGTGAGGGATCGGAGGAGCCAGCGTGATGCCTGCAAGGGAAACGAACCACTTTTTCATGAGTGCAACAGCTATTTGTTGCAGGTTTCAGTCCTCGAGAGCCTCATTCATGCGTCTCCCTCCAAGTTTGCTAATTTAACTGTACATGTACTACTACAGACTAATTAAGGCTACTAAACCATTCCATCAGTTATATTGTGTGAATAATACTCGGGGCATGGTTTGACTCGGGGTTGGTTACTGTGAGAACAGATTTATTAAAGTAGACAAGGATCGAACTTGATAAAGCCGAGGTAATATATATCCTCCCTGTAATGGTCAACTGCAGCTTCTCAATTTAGCTCTTCATATCGATGGTCTAAGACCGACCGTGTGAAGCTGCTAGAGTGACAGATTCCATCTTTCGCTAAAGTGTGAATAATGATCATAAACCAACTAATCTTGAGATGATCGATCTAACCTAATTAAAATTTTCTATCGACTATCATGGTAAATCAAGAAGCACTTATGGAGGTCCATCCAAACGGCCATTATTCTTAGGCCCGAGGGTGGATGTAAAAAATATAGCTAGTTATATATAAGGGTGAGTAAAATTTTGATTAAATTAAAATAATCAAGTGTATTAATTTAATTTAAAATTTTGATTCAATTAATTTGAAATTTTATTTTTTTTTTTTAAATTTCAGTTATTTTGGTCCTTGATTATAAAATCCAAAATTTAATTAAACCGATTAACGGATTGATGAGTTATGATTAATTAACTGTTAATCCAAATTTATAAGTTGTGATAATGTTTCTAAGACGTAGCGCAGACAGTGAACGTACGATATTGCTTGCATAATAATCAAAGATCGATCTTCAAAAAATTATGATCTGCATTTTCTATTCCGCGGTGCACTTAAAAGTATTGACAACAACCTATTGTCTCTTAAATAAAAAAAATGTATTTGTAATGTAAATGGACTCACTCATGAGGTTTTGAATTATAATGTCAACAAGATATTTTGAAATTAATGTTGGTCACTTCAGCACTTCAATAAAAATATGAAATTCTTCACCTCAATGGTCTTATACGGTCGATCTCACGATCATGACGTTACAGTTACGTTAACTACGACGGAGGAGGATATTATTTCGACTTCATCGACATTCGATTTTTATCCACTTCAATAACTCTGTTTCATCATCATCAACTCAATTATATCCTAAAACATTTAAATTGCAAAGAGGGAGAGAGGGTTGAAGTAGCATTTGTTAATTAGACATTGGATCCTAAGCTTGAGGGACTGTGCTGTGCGATAGAGCAGAGAAGCCCTCCCCTTTTTTCTGTCCTTTTTTCTTCCTCTCTTGTCTCCTTTGTGGACCTTCCATTCTTTTCCAACTCACAGATACTTCACTTTCTCCAATGCCCACGCTTTCTTTAGACTTTGGACTCTTGATTGATGTGAACTTAATTAATAGAATTAGAAGTTGAAGAATTCCTTCATGTGTTAATGCTCTCGCAAAGATATATTTATGCATTAATTTATAGTTCTTAGTAAAAGGCAATGATCAGGGCAATCTGTCAGTAGCATTTCTTCTTCTTCTTCTTATATGTTCTTGAATTGATCTGATTCAATCGTTTGAAGCTACATGCTGCGGTGCCTGCTGTCTAGTTGCTAATTGCAACAGAGTTTTCAAAAAGATTCAAACTCACTCTTTGCTGCAAAAACAGAAAGGGAATCATAAAGCTTGAGGCACCCAAAGGTCCAAAATCCATCGTTTGCGAGCTAACTGCCAGACAAGATGACAAAAGATGCCCTTCCATGACGTTGATGGATCGGCAGAGACGAGGGGCGTCAACGTCTTTTCGATCCTGTTCTTCACGGGGGTATTCCTTCATGGAAATGGAATCCCAAGAGCCAAACTGCCAATTGAAGAAGACCAATTCCATGTACAACTGCTGACTCTTCACGTCACTTCACTTCACTTCACTATGCTTCCCTTCTCTCTCCACTGCTCTGTTGCCTGCACGCTTCCCTTTCCCTCAGTTTTTGCCGTTTCCGCTTCCACACCAATTCCTGCATGAGTTGAGGTCGAACGCTTTGAGAATGCCCAATCAGCTTCCAAGCACTCATTGGAGGGATTGATTGATTTCATTCCGTGGTGCTTTCTGCCCTCCACGACTCTACTACCAACCTGTTCTGCACCATTCGCAGTGGTTTTGCGTCTCGTTTGCCTGGAAAGAGAGCTGAAGAAGACAAAAGTTAGTGGGCAAGGACGTAGCGTCATTATATTTTTTTTTCTTCCTGTTCATTCTTTCTTGCTCGCTCCCAATTTCTGTGCCTTCCGGTTGGTGTTCATGATCCACCTCCACTTCCTGCTGCTGATCACATCGTTTAGATCGTCTTAAAGCTTCTTGTTCGTGGAGATCAGAGCTTGGCCTCATGAAGAGCAGTGCTGTGGTAGCTCTCTTGCCCTTCCATTTTTGTTTCCTTTTTTTGTAGTTTTGTCAAATTTTCTTCTTCTTTTGCTGTGATTTCTTTAATTTTCTATTCAGTAGATCAGATCTATCCCTCACCTCGGTTTCATTCAGGTGTTCAGAATTCTGGTGGTTCTTGCGACAGTCGGCCAGTCCTCATGGCCAACTGTTGCGATGGTCAGCTCATACTGCAAGGAGATGGGATCGAGCACTTATCGACCTCACAGCGTCACCGTGACGGAGTTTGGCGCCGTGGGGGACGGTGTCACACTGAACACCAAAGCATTTCAGAATGCTATCTTCTACCTTCGTTCATTTGCAGATAAAGGCGGCGCGCAGCTATTTGTGCCGGCCGGGAAGTGGCTGACGGGGAGTTTTAGTCTCATCAGCCATCTGACTCTCTCACTGCACAAGGATGCAGTAATAATCGGCTCCACGGTGAGCTAAATCAAATCTTGTGTTTGCCTGAACAGCCAAATTCTGATGCAAACTTGCTTATGTAATGATGTTTTTGGGATTAGATTACTCACATTGCCTTTGAACAGGACCCCGTTGATTGGCCGATCATCGATCCATTGCCTTCCTACGGCCGGGGTAGGGAGCTTCGCGGTGCAAGGCATCAGAGCCTCATTCATGGATCTAACTTGACTGATGTGATCATAACAGGTGAGCATCTATGATGAATGAAGTTTGCCCTTTGAGACATTCTTAGTGAAGTTGTGAGTTAACTGAAGTTCTACCTTCATTGGAATTGTTAAGCTGATTCAGGGGTATCAACTGGCTGCAGGTGGCAATGGGACTGTTAATGGCCAAGGCAGTGTTTGGTGGGACTGGTTCAGGAACCACACTCTCAATTACACGCGGCCGCATCTCGTAGAACTGATGTATTCGAATGGAGTGATCATCTCCAATCTTACTTTCATTGGTTCACCATTTTGGGCCATCCACCCTGTGTATTGCAGGTTTGTCACTCCTAGAATTTGAATTGTTTCTCTTGTTAGTAAGTACTTTAGATATGGCACGATTGGGGGTTTACGATCGTAGGGAAGGCTTGAGACTATTTTTACTGGATTAACAGCCGAGTTCTCATCCAGAATATCACAATCCTTGCACCATCAGATTCGCCGAACACAGATGGGATAGATCCAGGTAAACTGAACAGACTATGACCTGAAACTTTGCTGCCACTGTTCAGTATCAGTTTGAACTGATACTGAATGTTTAACAATTCCAGATTCTTGTAATAATGTCTGCATTGAGGACTGTTACATCGACACCGGCACCGATCTCATCGTCATCAAAAGTGGATGGGATGAGTATGGCATTGCCTTTGCTCATCCAAGCTCCAACATCAGCATTCGACATATCGTTGGAGCAGCTCACTCTGGTGCAGGCATTGCCATTGGCAGTGAGATGTCAGGTGGCATTTCAAATGTGCAGGCAGATGACATCTCTTTGTTCAACTCCTTGTATGGCATCAGAATAAAGACATCACCCGGGCGCGGAGGATATGTCAAGTACATTCACATCACCAACATCGTCATGAACAACATCAAGACAGCCATCAGTATAACCGGACAATATGGTGACCACCCGGACGACAAATATGATCCAAATGCTCTTCCGACTATTGACATGATCACCCTAGAAGACATTGAAGGAACAGATATTAAGTATGCTGGCCTCTTACAGGGTATTCAAGGGGCTAACTTTAGCAACATTTGCTTATCAAAAGTGCACCTCTATGTGAGCTCAAAGTCTCCATGGAACTGTTCTTATATCGAAGGCTTTTCTAACTCAGTTTCTCCAGAACCATGCGAAGCAATCAACAAACCCTATCAAGCATCACTTTGTTACACAGCTGAGCATTTAGATCGTTTGAATCTGGTGCAAATTCTTTAAGTTCAGCAAGCAATTGTTTACAGTGTCAAGGGATTGTTTTGTTTTATGTGCCAACATGTTTGTGTTTAGCTTCCGGCGGAGCTTGGTGATGTTGTTTCGATCAAATTGTATGATTGTATACGAGTGAATGAGTGATGTAGACACGCCAAAACTCTGAAAGGCGAGGCTTGGAATGTTCATTATGGCTGGTTTTGTTGGATGATTCTAATAACAAAACATTCTAATTCACTTAGTTACTCTGAAAGAATGATCAAAATTCTACTGGATAAAGTTTGATACAAGTATTCATTCAACCAAATGATGCAAGTCAAATCGAAAAAGATAAATATAGTGAACAATAACTTGACCAACAACTGTGGAACTTTCACTAGAGGCATGCAAGAGAGCAAAATCACTAAAACAAACAAACAAAAAGCAGATGAATTGGAAATTCATCGATGTGAATATCAGTTGATTAATAGAAGACAATCAGTGTTCACAAAGTTTGTGATTATTTTGCATATAGAAGACCAGATTCAATACATCTGAAACTTTTCCTTGGTTCTCTCGAATACTTGTTCAGCAATTATGGCTCCATTGCCATCGGCTCGCTTGATCTCGAGATGAGCCTTCTGGTAGAATCCAGTGCCTCTCAGAGCATCAGCAATGAAATCATCAAATCCAATTGCTATTGCAGCTTCTGCTTTCGCTCCATAGACCAGCCTCTGCATTTGGAGTTCAAGCAAAACCAGCTGAGTGAAAAAGAAAAAAAAATGGGCAAAAAATTACAAGATACAAAAGTTGAAAGGAACTGGAAGATCAATGACCACCTTAAGTCGTGAAAGATGAATTGCTCCAAAGCACATCGGACAAGGCTCACAGGAAGCATAAATCTCACAATCTGCAAGTTCAATCTTCCCAAGCTTTTTGCAGGCCTGAAATAATGATAGAAGGTGTGCAAAACAACTTTAAGAGTTGTTTGGGATTCACTTATGCTTGGTTATTTCAAATTACTTAGAATTTGTTATCCAAGTAAAATACAAGAATGGTGCAGTAGCAAGTAATCCACAACCCACATAGATGGTGCAGTGAGCAAGCAAGTACGCAGCCTTATCCACAACCCACATAGATGAGAAACTAATTGATTAATTTGACTGAAATAGAATGTTTGAGCTCAAGCTTAAAGTAGTACACTCATTCGTGCTTATAGACCTAATTGATTAGCCCAAAATTCTCCAAATGGGACTAAACTGAGACATTATAATCTTCCCCACTCGAGATTTCCATCAAGGTTGAAGTCCAACTCATAGCCCACAATTATCTTAATTTGCAACATGTGAGGCAGCCTTTTCCAACACTTTGTTATGCCCAAGATTAGCTCTGGTTTGATACCAATTGTCATAGCCCACATAAAATAGATGCTCACTCATTTGTATATGCTATAACAAATGATTTTACTATGATCATAACCCAAAAGATACCATTGTTTGGTCGTAATCCAAATGCTACTTCACAAAGGTCATTTATAAAATTTATGTATATGTGCATATCATTTAGACAATGTGTTCGCCAAATTCTTTCTATAGTGTACCATTCAAGCTACAGGGAGGTTATGAATTAATGCACTAGCTAATCTGATAAAATAGAATGCCATGACAGTGATGATATGAATACTGATGCTACAGGGAGGTTATTTCAAATAAAAATAAAGAAATTAGATGGTGCTTTACTTTTTATTATTATTATTTTTGTGCATTTTGTATACCATTCAAGCTACTCCAATGCTTTGAGATTGCCATGAAACCTGCCTCAGTAGTCGCATAGAAGAAAGTCTTAAGTATGCCTCATATGACTAGCTAGATATTTCTTTTGCTCAAGAATGCCATCAAGGAAAAAGGTTGATCAGCTGATGATCAAGAACTTCTAAAAGCTCAATTAAACCATGTAAAAAATCAAGTTTCAATCCATTTATATTAACCTAAGAAAGACCTACTTTTGTTATCACTAGGAACAAGTAGATTGTATATGAATTAAAAAGAAGTGAGAAATTTAAGCAAACATAACAATTCAAAGTATAACCTACCAACTGAGTGAATCATACAAAGTAGCATGTCAATAGAACCAAATTAAACAGTATCAAATACCTCATTTAGATTCTTACACGAAATATAAGGAAAATACAGAATTGGATAAGATGCACCTGAATATGTGACTCAAACTTTGACAAGGATGCAGAAGTAGTTTGAAAAAATAGTAAACAGATTCAATATTCTAACATCCTTACCTCCCTTATTGCAGTGACCTCAGCATGAGCCGTAGGATCTGAGTGCTTGAGCACCATGTTATGACAACTTACCACTACCTCATCGTTACAAACAACAACTGCACCAAAAGGGCCTCCATCACCACATTCAATTCCATGATATGCCTCTTCAACAGCTTTTGATAAAAATTTGTGATCTCTATCTTTAACAACTGCTTGCAATAATATAAATGATACACGAAAAAGAATGGAATAACAAGAAAGGATTCAGAAAAAAAGAAAGGCAATGAAAAGAAAGTGAAAACAAAATGCAGCTAACTAAGATCTTTCCATGCATATTACATAACATATAACCAAAAGAAGATATGATCAACATGCATAAGCGTAACTAGATAAACACATGTATGATGCACAGTGAACCATAAACTGCTAAACTAATATACTATGTAAAATCTTTTAAAATGTTAAATCGAATAATATGATCAATTAAATCTAACATAATCTTTAAAAAACACTAAATTTATCTAGGAGTTTATGATCATTGTAAACCTTTATATATGATTATTGTCAATTCTTACACACTAATTTGATAAAAACACAGTATCATAAAGAAACAGCTGCAATTTTATTTCACCAATTCTAGATACAAAAATTCGAACTACAAACTTTTTAATTAGGAAATATTTTATCCTTTTTCCATTGTCTTTTTTTTTTTTTACAAACTCTCTCTCTTAAGTTCCCATCTATTTATTCTCTTCACCTCCATTTCTTATCTTCGATTTTTTTTGCTGCTACAGAAAAGCATCAAAAGAAAATATCAAACCTAATACTTCTTCCTTGTCATGTGGCGGTAGAGACTGAATACCACTCAGTCTCTCAACTCCTACCAATGCCTACAATTGCATCTTCTTCATAATATGGCAGCAATAGTCAAATACACCAATCTCAACTACTATGATCACCGACATTTGAACCTTCTCCTAAACCACCTCACGGACCTCGAGGCCCTCCTCTACAACTACCTCTCTCTTCTCTATCTTCCTTCATTGCATCCTCCACAAAGCTTGTGTTGCCATAGGCACTTTCTGTAATGATTTAATCCTAAATTCTTTAGTTGCCTAGTTTATTCTCTAGTTTTATTTCTATTTTACTATTCTTTCACTCACCTTCGAGTCATTAATTAATGTTAGATTCTCCTCTTGTAGAGATGAATTCTCTTCCTTATAATACCTTTCCGTAATTTCTATCTAATCCAATTTAATGCATCTCTTCTCTTTTAAGCCAATTTAAATGCATCTGTTAACTTCTCCATAATCCTCTTTATAAGATGCATCTTGTCAAAAAAAAAAAGAGGAAAAACCTATGTAAAAAACATTAATATATTTATTCCTACATTCATTGGTCAATTATTTTACCCTCTAATTTCATTTCCATTTGATCCACTATCCTTTCATTGATTAACATCAGAGACTCCTCTTGTAGAGATTGATTCTCCCTCAACTCCCATTGATTCTTTCTTTACCGTAGCTCTTCATTCCTCTTATAACCCAGTTTAAATGCATCTCTCCAGCATCTCCATGGTTGCTCTTTGCCGGCCAAAATTACACAATGTATTTTGTCAAAAGAAACCAGAAAAATCAAAGAAAACAGGAGAGCACTCCATTGTCCTCCGTTTGACTACAGAAAGGGGAAGATGTTGCTCAATTACCTTCATGATGACCTGAAAATGCAGAAGCCACAGAGATGGTCCCATTCTTTGACTCCACCACTGCAACCACAAAACAAATGAAGAAAGTAAGCAACAAGAAACCTGTGCCGTTATGAAAAGTAATTATACAAAAGATCTGTGGTGGAAATGGTAGACAGAAAAAATGCAATCCCCTGAAAGTCATCATACACCACAGATAAGAATCAATCAACTCCACATCTAATGAATTAAGTAATTGTACCGAAGTTTATACGAAGACATTGAACCAACAAATGGTACACGGTAAAAAACTTGGTTATTGAAAGCTACTATATTTAGATTATACTGGACATGAAAACCAGAGCAGTGGAAAGCTTGGTGACCTGAAACACGCCATGGGAAATAAATCACTGAATATGTTATGCTACCAAAAACTCAAATCTCAGAAAGCGAAATAGAAATTAAACAGCAAGTTAGAACATTACAGCAGAAATTGAAAAGGGGAAAAACCTAAAGCAGAACTTACCAATTGCAAAAAGAACGACCTAACTTTCTCCATAAATAACAGAAAAAAAAAACAGGAATCCCAATTACCAGGTTAATTTTCAAGAAGAGGAAACCGGAGATAAAAGATACTTTTGTACAACAAGGATCGATCGTAAAACTATTCCCAAATCCATGGAGCAGTAAAATGGACGGATTCTGAAATTTTATATTCAGAATCACAAGTGTCAGCAAAATTCAACATAAACCGACGAATTTGACACACGATGCAAGCGAGCAACAACAAAACGTCAAGATCGAACTTTCCCACGTAAAGGCGGCGACTTTACGGGAAAATCCCGCGGCGGCGTGTCCAATGAGGCAACTTGCAATTTGTGACAAATCGAGAAAGCCGAAAGAAGATAAAAGATTGAAATTTCAAACGAATCCAACACCTGCGCATAGGGTTAAGGTAGTCCGAAGAAAGACAGCATGATTCAGCAGTACCTTGCGCTTCTTCCATGACGGCAGAATGGGAAATCGAGCCTCTCTTCAAATCTTTCGATCTGGACTGGCTAACAGAGAGCGCGTTGTGCTTGTATATATAGAGAGAGCCTGGTAGGTCGAACACAGACAGGCAAATGGTAGGAATTGAATTCCATTAGCAAAATCCAAGGAAAGCGACAGCCCGAAAGGAAGGCAGAAAAGGCGAGAAGAAGAAAGGGGGAGGGAGGGCTCAATGGAAGAGGTGTGCAAGGGAGCGCCAAGTAGTAAAGCTCTCTTTTTTATTTTAATTTTTATTTAATTTTTTATTTATTTAAAATTACTTCGAGGGTATAGATTGAAGAAGGAAAATAATTAAATTTGGAAGAAGAAAAGAGAAACTCCACTTTGTAGTTGCCTTAAGGCCACTAGATCGTCCCCGGGGCAATGGTAGAAGGTAGGTAATTAAATTTGGAAGAAGAAAAATAGCAAATAAAATTACTTCCAGGGTGTATTTGTAGAAATTTTTAATTAAATTTGGAACACAAGAAAAGGAGCAAATAAAATCACCCCGGAGATGTAGCTAGGAAAATAATTAAATTTGGATGCAAGCCTTAAAAGAAAAGTTAATTCGATTCCATTTTGAACATACTAAAAATATGAAAAATAATATAATAATAATAATTATTATTATTTTACTCGCATTAGTTATCCCTCTCCACAATTTTCACGTTTATGATTAGACACTTAAATTAATTTTGACACAAAAGAAAATTAATTATTATTATTATTTACTCGCATTAGTTATCCCTCTCCACAATTTTCACGTTTATGATTAGACACTTAATTTAATTTTGACACAAAAGAAAATGATAATAATACACGTTTTAAATCATGGAATCATTGACCAATTATGGTGAGCTGCCAGAGGTTTGAGTTGAGAGATAAATCGCTTACTTTTCAAAGAGAAACGAGAGACCAAACATGGATATGGGCATCGACTCGACGTTGGTCACTGTCAAAGCGTTGAGTTGAGAGATCTTGACTTTCGCTCCTCCACGTCTACTAACGCCCGATAACAGGGAAAGATAGAAATCGAATTTGTGTTTGATATAAATTTTTTAAAGTAAATTCATCCCCTCCGACGGTACTTTGAAATCGTTGAATGTCTTTTCCCCTATATACAACGGTACAACTACGTACATAATTAAACACTGGTTGTTCATAATAAAGCATATACGAATGCTATCACAGGTAGAATTATAGAGTGGAATGTGCCCCCGGAGCATAGTTGAGTTGATTACGATGGAGCAAAGTTGTTGAAGTGGATAAGGGTCAAATCTCGACGAAGTCGAGGTATTATCCTCCTCCGTCATGATCAATTGTAACTTCTCAATTTACCTTCATAGATGATCGTGGAATCGTTGGAGTGGCGGATTCCACTTTATACTAAAGTAAAGTGGAATGCACAATAGAAAGAAAGAACAAGAGGAATGAAAGTGGATGAATTCTATGTTTTTGTGTTTACCTCCTCTGTTCAAGGTCAAAACCTCTTTATATAGGAGTATCAACCTTTGATAGCATTCAATAGTCGATTAATATTCATTCACTGTCTTCACTCACCCAATTTGATATGTCAACTACTGGTCATCAATAGTTGATTGTTGCATATTCACCATTAATCGTATAAATTAGCACATTAATACATCCATGACTAGCTTGAGCAGGTAAAAAAAGGAGATTTGGATGCAAGGGCGAAGCCAAGTATTGATTTACCCGGGCTTTAGCCTGGGCCCAATTTTTTTAAACATGCAATGG
This sequence comes from Curcuma longa, assembly GCF_044706935.1. Lineage (NCBI taxonomy): Eukaryota > Viridiplantae > Streptophyta > Magnoliopsida > Zingiberales > Zingiberaceae > Curcuma > Curcuma longa. Next base: position 5,953,561 of record NC_133874.1, read on the forward strand.
CAAGGCATTTTCACTAGCAACCGAATCCCATACGAACAATCAGCCCAAGTAGATAACAATCAATCAATAATAGTCCGGATAGATTATACTTTCTGACTTTGCCATTGTTTGGCTGGTAAAATGTTGACTGATTTGATCAGTCCACCAATCGACGTGTGTAAAATCATGCTCGTATACGAGTTATCTTGATTTAGTACATTCTTGATTCTAAATTTACACTCTTGTGGATCTACATGTGAAAGAGAACCTCTTCGCAATAGGATCGACTAGACATGAGAACATGCTACAGGAAACTGATTATAAGAAAATTAAGTTTAAAGGTTGAGAGAAGGTCAAAGGAAGCTTTGGAAGGCAACAACCTAACAAGCAAGCAATAGAAATGAAGCATAGAAAGATTGGAAGACACCAACAATCAATAGAGCTTTTGTTCTCTTAGTTTTGTTTTGTTTTTTTATCTCATGAGGAATGTAAAAAATATTAACAAATATTATTCTATTTTATTTAAAGAAGTGAATAGATTCTTATTTGTAAATTTTCTAATAAAACAACCTATGACGAAGAATATCATGCTTAGACCTACAAAGCACTTAAATGGGCTGATAAAGCCCATATTGTGTTTAACTTAAGCCCGGCCCATTTACACCGCTAAATACTAGTGTCTCGTGATAGCAAATTAAAACTTCTAATCATTTCTAATGTTTTTTTAATAAAAATTATTCAATCATTTTATTTTCAACGTACTTTGTTCTATTTTTCACTCATTTTAAGTAGATAAAATAAAAAAAATATCATTTATTCTTTCATTGTTCCCTTCCTCCCTCAGTAGAAAAAAAAAATTTAACTAGAATCCATTAATAGACACATCTATTCAATTTTTATTAATTTTGAACGTAAATTTTTTTATGAATTATTAAAATAAATTAAAAAACATAAACGATACATCATTTTACTATCAATATTTCAAGAATATTAATTAAAGAAGTATTTTATTAGGACATAATTGAGTTAGTTATAACAGAGTAGAATTATTGAAGTGGATAAGGGTCAAATCTCGATGAAATCGAGGCAATGTTCTCTTTTATCAAGATCCATTATAATTTTTCGATTTATTTTTTCATAAATAATCATAGGACTGATCGTATAAAATTATTTGAGTAGTAAATTTTATTTTTTACTGAAGTAATTTGGATAGCTAACTGCCATGCACACAATGATTGATGATGAGAAATAAATTATAGTTTCTCTAATTTGAATTTTGAAATAATTAGTTTGTGCTGATCTCGCCACTATGGCTCCTACAACAAATAAAATAGTGTAAAAAGATTCCTATCAATTTTAGAGTTTGTCCTTGTCAATTATACGTTCTATTCCATAAATTAAATATTTAATTTGTAATTACTATGCACGAAACTTTATCAGTAGGCAAGATTCGAAGGATCGGATCACGTTAAATTTATCGTATACAATCTTATTTTATATTTTATAAGAGATTATTTTTATGATTTAAACTCCCAACTTCAAGAGGTTATTTAATTTGTAATTTATGATTAAAAATAAAACTTGTGATAGGAATAAATTGAGTATTTTCAAAACATGATTGGATGGTGTCATTTTCGTTTACTCGGCTCTTTTTCTCTCGAAGCAATGTTCATCTTCTAAAAATCTTAATTGGATTTGGCGGTTTGAGGAGTAAAGAGCGTTAAGATTAGCTAGTTCTATCTGTGCATGTCAATGGAGATATCTTCCATCCTTTTAAATACATGATCTTTTCCATGTGCTTTAGATGTGGACCCGACGTATTAGGACTTCTCACCTGGTGTCTGGTCCTCTTGATTCAGACACGGGAGCACCCACTTCTTTTGTTTAAGGTTCAAACCACATGGTTAGATCTGGATCATGGCTCATCCGGCAGTTAGTCCGGTGAAGAGCGGTCTCGCTCTGATACCACTTGTTGGGTCTAAAAAATGTCTGTATCTCCACAATGGCATGATATTGTCCACTTTGGGCCTAAGCCCTCATGATTTTGTTCTTGGGCTCTCCCCAAAAGGCCTCATGCCAATGGAGATATCTTCCATCATTTTAAACCCATGATCTTTTCCATGTGCTTTAGATGTGGGACTATGTTTGCACCCTTGTAACTCAACAATTCTGATGCTCAAATTAGTATCGAACATGAGAAGGAAAGGAAATCTCACGGAGATGTGAGATTCAATAGAAAAAGAAAATTGGAAAAACTTACTAGAGAAAAGTCATCTCTGCAAGACCACTTGCTTGGGGAACCGATATCTGAGCAAAGAAACACTATGCTCAAGAAGTCGGTTGCTCAAGGGAATTGATATCTGAGTACTAAGCCAAGATATCTGAGGAAATAATCAATATCTGAGTAAGAATTAAACCATAATGCTCGAGAAGTCGAGTGCTCAGGGAACCAATACCTGAGTATTGAGTTGAGATATTCGGGAAACCACTATCTTTGCAAGGAAACACGATACTTGGGAAGTCAGGTGTTGAGGGAATCAATACTTGAACTTTAAGTCTAGATATTCGGGGAACTACTATCTGAGTAAGGAAACACAACACTTGGTAAGCTAGGTGTTTGGGAAACCAATACTTGAACTCTGAGTCAGGATATTCGGGGAACCACTATCTGAGTAAGGAACCATTAAACTTGGGAGGCCGGATGTTCAGGGAATATTATTGTCCGAGAATCGAATCAGGATATTTGGAACCACTATTTGAGTAAGGAACCATTAAAAACAGGGAATATTAAGACCGTGCGACCATTATATTCAAGGAACCACTATCTGAGCAAGGAACCATTATGCTTGGGAGGGCGGGGTGTTCGGGAATATTGTTGTCCGAGAATCGAATCGGATCGGATTGGCTGAGAAACAAGACCACCCACTTTGCAAATAACTAGGATATCATCGCATCTCTCCTCTTTCAAGTCGGACTGAGGAGCGTAGTCAAATAAAGTCCGATTAAATATATAATAACCTCCACTTTCAAGCATCTTCTCAACTAATCTCATCTCATCGAACTGTCCTTTCCACTCCACATCACGACTTAATTATTAATCGTCTTTTTTTTTTTTTGCATTTGGAAAGTAAAAATCAGTAAGATTAAATTTCAATGAATATTTTGAAAGTCAATTTTTGAATATGTAATAAATTATACTATAAATAATTATTTGATATATAAATAAAAAGGATCGTCTATCTCCAAAATTAATGAGGTGATCATTTTAATACAATACTTCAGATTTTGAATACTAACTCTAAGTTAATCTCCTCGTCGATGCATCCAATTCTTCTACAAAAGGTAGAATCCGCCGTCCAGCGGTCCCATACGGTTGGCTCTACGACCATCTGTGAAGAGGTAAATTGTGAAAGTGTACAGTTGACCACGATGGAGGAGGACATTATCTCGACTTCGCCGAGGTTCGAACTCTTGTCCACTTTTGCAACCAAGAGCGGAGCCATGCAGGTTACCCGGGCTGTAGCCCGGGGGTCCGACGGCGACGAGAAGAAAAAAAAGATTTAAGAAGGAAAGGAAAAAAAATTTAAGAACTATATACCGTTACCGTAGTTCAAGAGTTCGAATCAGCCCGGATAAATCACCCAGGCGGGCTCAATTGTCTGGCAACTTTACTCGTCGTAACCAACCTCGTTGATGCATCCAAGAATCTTAGGGTGCAAAGCCTTTTTATCTCCTCAAATCTTTAGGATATAGTAAATGATACAATGCTCATTGCTTCGCGACGAATTCAATTAGCTAGTCGAGTGACGCGAGTGAGTTTGGATTAGCTAGTGTGGAGCATATAATTATATTTCTCATTATCAAACTATTCCATTGGCCACAAGACCAAACTGAACTGCATTTCACTGTACTTCACTGCATTTCCAGCTGCTCTGTGAAATTTCTTGGTCAGAAACTCATTCCGACCGTTTTACTGGATTTGGTTTTGAAGTCATGGAAGATCTCCATCCCTTCGCAGATCCTTTTCCAAAGGCAATCAGTGCCCCACCATCGGATCATCAAATCCAGTCGAAATGAGAGCTCATATAATCCAACCACATGCCTAGCTCTTTCTCTCTCTCTCTCTAGCTCAGACCTCATTGGCTCATTCTCTCCTGCAATCGACCTCGCTGGATGGGGAGGCACTCTTGCTGCTACAAGCAGAAGCTGAGGAAAGGCCTGTGGTCGCCCGAGGAGGACGAGAAGCTCTTCGACCACATCACCAAGCACGGCCATGGATGTTGGAGTTCTGTCGCCGAGTTAGCAGGTACGTACATGGTTCTCTTCGTCGGAGGAAACGATCGATCGAGTTGATGACGTTGGGAATTTTCAGGTTTGCAGCGGTGTGGGAAGAGCTGCAGGTTGAGGTGGATAAACTACCTCAGGCCTGATCTCAAACGAGGCACGTTCTCGGAGGAGGAGCAGAGGCTCATAATCGACCTCCACGCAGCGCTAGGCAACAGGTGGATCGAGCTAGAACATCGAGTTTATCTGCCGATTCTGTAACATTTTTTTTGTTTTTGTTTTTGTTTCCTCCCTTCAGATGGTCTCAGATCGCCTCCAGGCTGCCCGGAAGAACCGACAACGAGATCAAGAACTTCTGGAACTCCTGCATCAAGAAGAAGCTCAGGCTCCGAAGCGAGAAGCCGCCCGACGACGAGCTAGCCACGCCGTCGTCGGTGATCAACAATTCCAACTTCGACTCTGCGGCATCCGAAAGCCAGTCCTCGACCCAGAACCTGCCTCTCTGGTTCGAACAAATCAACAACAGCAACGGCGGTGACACTTTCACTCCGACTGCAAATCTACCTCAAGATCCTTCCTTTCAGCCTTTCCGGGATTTGGAAGGAGGTGCGGGTACAATGGAGTTGCAGAGCTGCGCTCCATGGCCGGCGTTGCTGCCGAATGAAGGAGCTGAAATCCACACCGGAGGCGAGCCAGAGGACCTCAAGTGGTCGGAGTACCTCGACGGCACCATCAGATGCATGTACGGGATCGACAAAGGGGAGGAGCAGCAACAACAGCAACAGCAGTTGAATTTTTGGCACCGCAATTGAAATAAATGAAAGAGCTGTTTAGAATTTTTTCCATGTGCAGAAGAACTTGGAATAATTTGTCTGCAGGCTGAGAATTTTTATTATTATTTATTTATTGTGATGATTTAAGAACAAAGAGAATCTTTATGCTAACGTGCAGTCTGCATCACCTTCCTATTTCATAATCTTGTTTCTGAAAAAATGGCAATGGCAATGTCAACTTGACGCAATAATATGAAGAGACAAGTGCATGCAGCTATCAACTGTACCTGTCCACTTCTTGCTTTAATCATCTGAAACCTAAGTTGTATTCAACTTACAAGAAATTACTGGACGTGTTCGATTGTATGTAAAATGGATTGCATGAATTGCTAGAACATGTGTTTTTGTCGGACAATAGAATCCGTAGTAGTCAACTACAGCTCTTCGATTTACTTCCTCATGAGACCGATCGTATAAGATTAATAGAGTGACTGATTCTATCTTTTGCTATAGTATTGGACAATAGAAGTTCCATTATGCTCCAAGTCAACAAACACAAGGATGGGTACAAAATGGGACAATGACTGTGTGATGGAGACTTCTTTTGTCGACAAAAATGCCTCTCTAATTTTGCTATGTTTGCCCTGGATGTTTTTAAACACGAGAGACTAAGAAGCAACAATAAACCCTCCTCCGGCACCGCACAGTGCAACAGTAAGAGACACGATGATTTTTCTTGCATTGTCGCTTGCACTTCCGAATTTATTAAGTGGATGAACAAGACGAATACGATTAAAAATATATATATATATAAAAAGGAAGGAACAATAAGGAGGAGGAGGTAGCATGTTCTGAGTGTCATGTATCATGTGCTTGGCTTCTTATTGGATGCAAAGCATGTGAAGTCCATGATTAGCTTCTTTATGCCATAACCCTTGTTGGAGAAGTCACTTTCTTCCATTCTACATACTCGTTTGGTTGTGGACGATATTGAGTTGTGAATTATGAATTTGTGTCTAAAATAACAAGTGTTGTCAAAATCTATGATGGAAACTATTCGTGATACTAACATTAATGATCCATGATACTTGGGATAGTGATCTCATTCTAGATAATCTAACCAATTCCGTAGTCGGCTCAGACTCCCCGACTCTAGATTTTGAGTTCAACATCCTAAGCACAACTATATGATTTGTATCTTGAGTCGCCCTAGGCATCCTAGCTAGACATCCCTTATACGACTTAACATCTTGAGTCACCCTTAGAATTTGACATCCTGAGCACCCCTGTACAACTCTGCATTCCAAATCACCACTACGGCTTGATTTCCAGAGTTCCTTGAATGACTCAGTCTCTCCTGAGTCACTCGTACAACTTTACCTCTAAAACACTCCATGTGATTTGACATATGATCCACTTAGGGTTGTTCCAGCTCCATAATCCTTGAGCATTGTGAACTCTTTAGAGTCCCTCGTGATAAAATCGAAATGACTGACTTGAATCCAATGCTACAGTTATTGTTCCTTGTCATTATAGCTGTTAATTTGGATTAAGTCTGTTAGGTTGGTTCGCTCCGCCAAACAGTTTAAATGGATTGGTATTTTATCAACATATTTTAAGATGAGTCCAGATGGATTGGCCTGCCTAGGCCCGCGACTCGCACGATTGACCCGCGATGGGCTTGGGTTGGTTCGCGAGTTGAGAATTTTTTTTCTTTTAAAATTTAAAATAAAATAAACTTAAAATTTTTAATATTTTCTATATATATTTTTTCATTTTTGATGGATTCATAAGTTTAACATACTTAATTCGCAACCAAAATGTAAAAATTTCACCCATATATATATATATATATTATTAGGATTATAGGTTGGCCCGCCTAACTCGTAAAACTTGAAAAACTTGATTCTGCATTTCTAAACTTGATTTTTCAACCGAAAAACCTGAAAAACAAGTCTTTATTCATGTTCTTTGTGGATAATGTGAAAAACTTGAAATGTATGTTATATCCTAGGATTTTCTAATGCTAGATTCAATAGATACATATTGATTCGCTCTTCCAAATATAATCAAATGTAAAATTGATGTATATATATCAAATCGTCGAAAATAATCCTTATGTCTCAAAGACGACGATAAACTAATCCTAAGTTTTGATACTAATTGAAAGTATTTGCAATACATCAATATTAATTAAAGCATGCATCTACTGGATCTAGCTATCATCATCTATAAGGCTAAAATTGAAAACTAAATTGAGACAGTGAAAAATTGAAATGGTTGACTTGAATCTTACGCTAAAGCCATTGTTCGTTACTTGTCATTGATCGGAGTTCCTACGAGTGCAATGAAATGACCTTCTGTAGGAATTAACAACAACCTGATTCCTCGTTTTAATGGAAAAGAGAAGTGAAGGAGAAACTCAAATTCAACATATGTCTAATTGAATTAGGCTTCTCCCCCTTATATATCTTGGTCTATTATGCAGGAATCATCCACCATAAAGTTTATAATCCATTAACAACTCATTAATATTAACAAACTAAGTTATTAAATCTACACATTCAATCCACATTCAATAGCATAAACTCCCCCTTCATGCAACATGCATTAGATCACGTAATTGAAATTTAATCTTAATGATAATTATTATGTATTGCTAATTTAAATATAAGTCCACTAAATAGAAACTTAATCCTTCATTGTAAAAATATGTCATAATCAAACATGACGCTCGTAAGTATAGACTACGGTTCTTGTTGGTACATATCATAATTGGGTATGGATCACAACTAAGCATGGTCCTTGCAGGCCCAGACCATAACTCGCCGTGACTTCTTCATAATCCATATTGTTGCAACCCATTTTTGCTTTCCACTACTTAAAGAGTAACTTAATCATCAGAGGTGTTTTGTATGTCTTTTAACGTGTGTTATTTCCTACAAAGTCATCTTCATCCCTAAAGGAGACACCCACTTCAACATCCAATGCAGAGATGAATTTCTAATGCATCAATCATGTCATTGGTAGAAAGAGATATAGAAGTGACACAATTGGAGAGTGAGAGTGAAGAGATTTCATTTTAATCTTTAACAATTCCCTCAGCTTCTCCTATCAATTCTTCACATGATACCTAAAGGCACAACCAATTCAAAAGTTTGACATTTGACATTAGACATTTGACAATTCAAAAGTATAGTAATGTGCCTTTTGGATGAGCTTGATTATCACTAAACCAACCAACAATTGCTTTTTAAACTATTATTATGTGATTTCAAAAGGTATAAGGGCTTATTTACCATAAAGGAAAATATAAAAGGATGAAGTATTACGAGTAGATAGATAAACATATAAGTGAAAGTGATAAAAAAATGAAGAGATGAATGCTTTGTAACTTGCTTGAGCCATACAACTCAAACAACTCGAAGCATCTAGCTCACTTCCTATTGTTTGGTCAAATAAATTATTTGACCCAACTGACTTGCCTCAATTTGTTCGAACGGTCTTACTTGCTCAAGTGGCTCAGTCAACTTATAATTTACTTGAATTTGATTGACTCACTTAGCTTACATAGAGACCAATTAGCTTGTTAATCTACCTAGATCAATTGATTTGCTCAAGTTGATTGTCTCATTGAGTTTGTATAAATTGATTGACCCACCTAACTTAGGTTGAACAATTAGCTCAATTACATCTTGATTGACATGCTCAACATGTAACTCAAATTAATTAATAAATTATAATAGTTATGATTATAGTTATAAATCATAACTGTTATAAAATATTATCTTTTTGATAATTATATATAATAAAACAAAAGATGCTTAATTGTGTTGTTCTCCTCTCTAGCATAGGGCATAGGCTAATGATCGATAGTAGAGCCGACAAAGGTGAATGGAGAGGACGAGAAAGCATGACAACAGGGTAGAGATATAATATAATAGTAGTGACCTAGGGCCCACACAATAGTTAAATCTTCACAGACATACTACTGTACTAAAAAATTAATAATAAATCTCAATTAATCTTATAGAGATCCGGTCCCCGGAAGTAAATCGGGAAACATATACGACGGTCAATCCAGATGTCCAGCATCATTTGATTGCGTTTTCCATTTAGAAGAAAATTCTTACAAATATGTCATAAGAAGATCACTGGATCACAATCTGAATGTCCTACCGTTGCACGATTGCCCCGGGACGAAAACTACTCTACTAACTCTTTGAATCTTTATAACTCACCTAAATTATTAAATATTATTCTTATAATCAATTTTATCTTAAATAAATCTAAAATTATAATAATTAATGCCTCGGACATGCATATACATTGATAAAGTTTGCAAGAATACATTAATTTTTATGTCTAAAATCTACTAATAGATTAAAAAATTATAAAACATTTCAAATCAAAATTAATATATTTTTATAAATTATATATATATATCTATGCCCTCAAATATAAATTTGATAAAGTAAATTAAAAATGATGAATTTTTAAATTTACAAAAGCTTAATAAATTTTGTCACAAACTCAGGCTTATGACAAATCAAAATCGATATATTCCTAAAAACTTTTTTGATATATCTATGTCTTTTTTGAATTTGATAGTATAAATTGAGAATAATAAATTTTTAAACTTATAAGACAATGATACTCATTAATCAAGATTATTAATGAGTTCTTAAAATTTCTATTCAAAAAATATCAAAATTTTAAATTTTAAAGTGATATGCATTGTTCATTGGTCGATTTTAAATAAAATTTATTAATAAATTTAGAAAATTTTAAATCATTTAAAATTAAAATTAATATATTTTTAAAAATTTTTAAATATATTTATGCAGTTGGTAAGAAAGGAAGAGTATAATGTGATAAGTATTTTTTTGAAATTATGAAAGTTGAATATATAAAATGAATAATATTGAAACTCTCTCACGTGATTAATAAAATATTAACTAATTAAATATAAATATTTCATCACTTCTACCGTACCCTTCATATTTTAATTAGATGTCATGTCGCAGTTAATTAAACTTATTTGACGTCGTCAGCTAACCATGCACCTTAATAAATACACATTAGCTTTCTAATGATAAATAGATTTAAATTTAGCAAATATTATATTTTAGTACAACATATAAACATTTACTAGGTATAAAAAATAAAAAAAATTTAAAAATTTAAAAATTTAAAAACCTTTAACATTTGTATTAATAAAATCGAGTAATTTACAAGGTGGTATTTATTATGGATGACACACGTATGACGTATCAACTGATTTATCTGATTATTCTTGCTATGGAATTGGAAATGCAATTAATTACTTAAAAAAATATTCAATATATTTTTCATCCAAAAATAATTTTATTCAATTTATTAAAATTATTATACATAAAATATTTTTATATAAAGAATTCTTTATTAATTTAGTCAAAAATTACTTAAATTTAATAATAATAATGTTATGGGACATATAAATATTTATTTTTTATATCTCTATTTTTTATTCATTTTTTAAATCGAGAGCGTCAGCCACGTGGTGCGCACAGTCGGGGCTTCAGAGTTCAGACCAGCGCGAGGATAACGAGCATATTAAAAATAAAAAATAAATAAATAAATAAATAAAAGACAAAGTTGAGACGATAAGAAGGAGCCGGTCCACGTCACATTTTTGGTTTTTTTTTATTTACAAAGAAAATAGATAAATAATAATAATAATAATAATAATAATATATGAAATCATTATTCTCCTTTTGGGTCACTGCCAAACAAATTAATTGGGAATGGGAGTTCTGCCATGGCACTTCATCTTCACGTGAACCCCCACGTCACCCGCACCTGCCGGGCCCCATCTGCGGGGCCCAGTGGGTGACGTCGGCGCTCGAGATAGATCCTGATAAATCTGATTGATCTTGGCTGGACCCGCGGCTCGGTCCAACCGGCGCTCGACACCTGGGATTGGAAATATGACAGGCATGCCCTCCCTTTCCTTCACTTTGAGAAATCGGCGGCCGCGACGACAATGGCGATGTCGGTGGCGGGCGACGAGAGCGCTGGCCGCTTACCGCCTTTTTACCTCCTGGAATTGACGTTTGCTCCGGTGAAAACTTAAGAAATTCGGTCAATCGGGGCGACGAGATCTATCTTGTAGCAGCTTGCTCGGATGAGGGACAAAATTTGATTACTTTTTCACGAGTTTAACTGCGCAGGGAGTGTTCTGGAATGGCGCGAGTGCATCGCTGTGACTCGTGGGCAGGGACATGGGTTTGAGTCAGCGGTCCCCAAACGGTGGAGTCACGCACGAGCCGACACTCTCCCCTGCGCCCGCCCGCACGCACGCGCTTCCTGACGCTCTTATCTCTTCTGTTGAGCAGGGGCACTCGTTACCCTCTCGGGGAAGGAGGAGGAAGCACCGTGATTGGGAACAGTCGTACGCCCACTGGGCACTGGTTCTTGGGGCCATGATCAAAGCCGAAAAAAAGGGGCCGCAAAAGTTGTTCTGTTCTTATTTTATTGCAAACTCAATCTTAACCATTGGGAGAAGATCAGCGTAGTGCGTGCCTGCTGTTTCTCGGTAAAAGGTGTATTTATTTTATCCCGATCTTGTTTTCTGCTGTCGATTTCAAGTCTCCAGTGGTCATTGAACTACGAGCTTTCAGCTTCGATTTGTAAGGTTTCTGCTGCTGTAGCGTATTGAGCTAGCTATTGATCCTCAAAGGCGCCGCCTTGTACGCCGGTGAGGGAGATGTCGTCGTCGCGGCCGTCGCGGCCGTCGCAGTCATCCACCAGCTCGAGCAGGAGCCGGCACAGCGAGCGGATAGTGGCGCAGACCACCGTGGACGCAAAGCTCGACGCCGAGTTCGAGGAGTACGGCGGGTCGTTCGACTACTCGCAGTCGGTGTCGGCGCTGCGCGAGGCGCCGGGGGAGCAGCGGCGGAGCGAGAAGGTGACGGCCTACCTGCAGCACATCCAGAAGGGGAAGCTGATCCAGCCCTTCGGATGCCTGTTGGCTCTCGACGAGAAGGCCTTCAAGGTGATCGCCTACAGCGAGAACGCTCCGGAGATGCTTACCATGGTCAGCCACACCGTCCCCAGTGTCGGCGACCACCCCACGCTCGGCATCGGCACCGACGTCCGCTCCCTCTTCACCTCCCCCAGCACGGCGGCGCTGCAGAAGGCCCTCGGCTTCGCGGAGGTCTCCCTTCTCAACCCCATCCTCGTCCACTGCAAGACATCCGGCAAGCCCTTCTACGCTATCGTGCATCGCGTCACGGGCTGCTTGATCGTCGACTTCGAGCCAGTGAAGCCCAGCGAGGTGCCCATGACCGCCGCCGGCGCTCTGCAGTCTTACAAGCTCGCCGCAAAAGCCATAGCCAAGCTTCAATCTTTACCCGGCGGCAACATGAAGCAGCTCTGCAATACCGTGATAGAAGAGGTGTTCGATCTCACGGGCTACGACAGGGTCATGGTTTACAAGTTCCACGACGACGACCATGGCGAGGTTTTCGCGGAGATCACAAAACCCGGTCTCGATCCTTACCTGGGACTGCATTATCCCGCCACTGACATTCCCCAGGCCGCTCGGTTTCTTTTCATGAAGAACAAAGTGCGAATCATCTGCGATTGCCGCGCCAAGCCGGTGAAGATCTATCAAGACGACAAGCTTCCCTTTGACATCACTTTCTGCGGCTCCACCCTCAGAGCACCGCATAGCTGTCACTTGCAGTACATGGAGAACATGAACTCGATCGCATCGCTGGTTATGGCCGTGGCGATCAACGAAAGTGAAGAGAACGAGGACGCGGAGGCGCAGCAGCAGCAGCAGAAGAGGAAGAGGCTTTGGGGCCTTGTTGTGTGCCACAACGAGAGCCCCAGGTTTGTACCTTTCCCCTTGAGATATGCTTGTGAGTTCCTAATGCAGGTGTTTGCCATTCATGTGAGCAAGGAGTTCGAGCTAGAGAACCAGATTCGAGAGAAGAACATCTTGCGCACCCAAACCCTCCTTTGCGATATGCTCCTCAAAGAAACTTCACCTGTAGGAATTGTGACTCAGACTCCAAATATCATGGATCTGGTAAAGTGTGATGGTGCCGCACTGCTTTACCAGAACAAGGTGTGGCGACTTGGTTTGGCGCCTACTGAATCGCAGATTCGCGACATCGCCTACTGGCTTACGGAGAATCACATGGATTCGACGGGTTTGAGTACGGATAGCCTCTTGGACGCTGGATATCCAGGTGCTTCAGCTCTTGGTGATGATGCTTGTGGAATGGCTGCTGCTAGGATAACTTCTAAGGATGTCCTCTTTTGGTTCAGATCTCATACTGCTTCTGAAGTTCGATGGGGAGGAGCAAAACATGACCCTGCAGACAAGGATGATGGCAGGAGAATGCACCCGAGATCATCGTTCAAAGCTTTCCTTGAAGTCGTAAAAATGAAAAGCTCTGTTTGGATCGACTATGAGATGGATGCCATCCACTCACTGCAGCTTATACTAAGGGGGACTCTGAATGAAGCTGGCAATTTGAACAAAGAGGAAACTTTAGATTCCAAGATCAATGACCTAAAGCTAGAAGGCCTGGTGGAGCTACAGGCAGTGACGAATGAAATGGTCCGCCTAATCGAAACAGCTACTGCGCCAATTTTGGCTGTAGATATCGATGGTATCGTAAATGGGTGGAATCTCAAAATTGCTGAACTAACAGGTCTTTCAGTTGATAAGGCCATAGGGAAACATTTACTTGGACTTGTCGAAGAATGCTCAGTAGATGCTGTCAGGAGGATGCTTCACTTGGCATTACAAGGTAAGGTTATGCTCCTCTTTTTCACCTCAAAACAATTATAAAGTTACATATTTGGTGTTTCTAGGAGAATCACAATCCTTTTTGTTATTCAGGATCCCCTCACATATTAGAGACAGATTTCTTCTACTTGACACACTGTTCTTGTCATTTTTTTCCTTGAATATATTCAGGAAAGGAGGAGCAAAATGTGCAATTTCAAATGAAAACTTATGGTCCTAAGAGGGATGAGGGTCCAGTCATTTTGGTTGTGAATGCTTGTGCAAGTCGCGATGTCGACAATAACGTAGTCGGTGTTTGTTTTGTGGCTCAAGACATGACTAGTCATAAGATGGCGATGGACAAGTTCACTCGGATTGAAGGAGACTATAAAGCCATTATCCACAATCCGAGCCCCCTGATTCCTCCAATATTTGGTGCAGATGCTTTTGGATGGTGTTCAGAATGGAATGCGGCTATGACCAAGTTATCTGGATGGCAGAGAGACGAAGTGATCGATAAAATGTTATTAGGTGAGGTTTTCGGAAGTCATGTTGCCTTCTGCACAATGAAGAGTCAAGATGCCTATGTGAATCTCAGCATCCTTGTTAACAATGCAATGACGGGGCAAGAAACTGAGAAGTCTCCATTTAGTTTTATCAATCGCGACGGTAAGGTTGTAGAGTGCCTATTGTCAGTGAGCAAGAAAGTCGACGAGGAAGGGATCATTAGAGGGATCTTTTGTTTTTTGCACATTGCTAGCCATGAGCTGCAACATGTCTTCCATGTGAAGCAAATTTCTGAACAGGCCGTGCTGAAAAGATTGAAGGCACTTTCTTACATTAGGCATGAGATCAGGAATCCCCTCTCTGGTATCATGTACACAAGAAAGTTACTTGAAGGTACCGACTTGTGCGATGAACAGAAACAGCTTCTCGACACTGGAACAAAGTGTCAGCGCCAGCTAAATAAGATTCTCAATGACTTGGATCTAGAGAGCATCATGGATAGGTATTGTTCATCCTACAACTAACTCAATACAACTGTGTTATCTTCTCGATCCAACCATTCAGTTTAGTTTTTAGTTTTGATCTCTAAGCAAAAAATGGATATAGACTTAGTAATTTATATTCTTCCTTTTTCTCGTGCATTCAGTTGGTTGGATCTCGAAATGGTCGAGTTTGCACTGCATGATATGGTGGTCACTGCTGTAAGCCAAGTCATGATTGCTAGTGAGGCAAAGGGAGTCAGAATAATCTACGACGTATCTGATGACTCCATGAATGAGGGTGTTTATGGTGACAATCTTAGGCTTCAGCAAATACTCGCCAATTTCTTGCTCTTGTCTGTTAAGTCCTCCCCTGCTGGTGGTCAGATTCAGCTTGCCGCTAATCTTGCCAAGGATCAGTTGGGGAAATCTCTTCATGTTATACATCTTGAACTGAGGTACGATACGGTTAATGACTTTTAGTTGTGCATCTAGTTTTAATGATCATAATTTTGCTACTAAATTGCTTATGTCGTCATTTACTTGCTCTTGCCTTTTGCGATAATTTTGCAAGCCTTCTGGCTCTCTTTTTACTGAAGATCCTGCTTAGAATTTTCCAAAACAAAAAGGTTTCTAAAAGTATTTCCAAAACATGGAAAAGGAAGAAGATGAGAGCTCTTGGAGTTCATAAGACATGAACTATATATGTGCCCCCCCCCCCCCCCCCCCCCCCCCCCAAAATCCGTAAAACGATCTTATAGAGGATGGCTCTGTCAATAATAATGAATCTCGAAGAAGTTGACTGTACTTATTTTATAGCAACAGAGCCATAAAATTGTAGTGTATATATTCCATGACCTTTAGGAACCAAAGATGCACTTTGGAACTTCGAAACTGTACTTCTTTTTGGATCTTTCAATCTGTAGCATATGCATTTCTAGGACTTTCAAACTGCAGTATTTAGGTGTAATATTTGGAAGTCTATGAACGCAGTATATAGTTTTTGGCTCGTCGATACTGTAATGTCTTTTGCAACTATAGTACATGGGCAATCCAAATGGTAGTATGTAGGTTCAATCAATACAAATCTATAGCATATGGCCTTCGAACTCATAATATACAGTTATTCACAACTGTTGTATACGGTCTTCCGAACCATTGTCTTTGAAAGTTCACAACCTTATTACATGTTTCTGATTCAAAACCATAGTATATGCCATTTCAAATTGTTGTGCGTTAGTTCACCGCCATAGCACGGAGAGGATCCACTAAGTGCAGTCGTCTGCATCAGGAATTGTGCTTTACTTGTGAAATCGTCCTCTATATATTCACTTATGGAGGCACTTGTACGAAGTAGTCGGATTTCAGTCGTATTGGTAAAGGCCACAATCACTCATTTTAGCACCACAATCAATCTGTCAAGTTTTGTGAGGAACATCAATTAAGTTTGGTTTAAGAGATACAAAAGTATTATATACACGCGCATATGTTCAGGGATAGTGTCCTTTCTCGTAGAACTAACATTTGTCAATAGTTTGTTCCTTTTTATCAGCTGCTTTGTCAAATCTTTTCTTTTTCGTAAAACTTTTGGCTTTCGCTTTTGCTTTCAGCAACCTACCAACTCCTTGAAAAGTTTAATTTTCCTCTTGAATAATCTTCCTAGTCAATTCATTAACACCCCACTTGTCCAATTTCTAAGGTCTTCAATCAATATTAGTCTTCTTAATGATAAAGCTTTTGCATACTCTTCAACTCATCAAACTACAGGATTATGAGTTGTATCATTAATGTACTAGCGAGCGAATCACTTATCAGTAAAAAGTCACAAACTTTAGATATTTGTGAAATGATAGTCTTAATGTTGTTTGTAATAGTCATCGACATAAACACTGTTCAATCTCTCTGTCTGTATTTGATGTCTCTTTTCCCCTTGTAGTTGTTCCCTAAGGCTCAATCGATCGACCTGGGCTCCTGTTCTAGAAATAATTGGTTGGTGGTTGTTGGACTCTCTTCTCTTCTGGATTTTGTTTCCGCTTCGGTCCATATGAGAAAACATTGGCCAGATCTACAAATTCTCAAGATCAGAGGATTCCTTTCAAGATGAATCTCACGGATTATGATCATTAGAACAGCTAGAGTTAGTCATTCGTCAATGGTCATACAATGAGGGGAGGGAATTACATACTTTAGGATCATTAGTCGTTACGAGTCAACGAATACTGACCTATCAGCATATTCTTAGTTCATCAGTTCAATTGTTGTTTTCTTTTCGCGAAGTTTTAGCCATAGAATTTGCTCAGTTTATGCCCCTTGTCATCTTAATCCTACATTCTTGACTCTCAGGATAACACATTCTGGAGGTGGAGTGCCAGAAGAACTGCTGTCCCAGATGTTTGGAAATAGCGAGGCCCCGTCCGAGGAGGGGCTTAGTCTTCTGGTCTGCCGGAAACTGCTGAGGCTCATGAACGGCGACGTTCGCTATCTGAGGGAAGCCAGCAAGTCGGCGTTCATCGTGTCCGTGGAACTCGCCTCTGCCCAGAAGCCTCAGGGCATGAGGTCATGGACATCAGTTTGATGCTCACCTCCTTATGAGCTTTTGTAGAAACAATCTCTCTTCTGATCTCTTTTGCTGAACTGAAAATTTTCTGTTTTCAATAAGCAAATGCTGGTGCTTCTTCCTTCTCTGAAGGACTACTTTAGTTGAAAGTGCACTTCTTAGAAATTTTTAATTAAAGTTGCACCACTTTAAAATAATTTTAAACTGTGAGAGTAAATTTACGTGACTGTTCGCACTTCTTACGTGATTGAGATTTCTTGTCAACGTGGTAACGAAATAAAAAATTATGATCTTATCCTAAACTTCCAAATATCATAATCATCTGCCCCTGTCACTGCCTCTCTTGATCATCGTTACTCTTCGTCGCCATCGACACCTCTCTCGCTTACCGTCGCTCATCACCATCGTCGCCTCTCCGTCCTGATCACCGCTCTCGACGGCAACGTGGAGAGGGAGCTTAGGGTTAGCAAACCCTAAAATCCAGATTAAGATGACGGGACGTGGTGATGGCGGTTGACAAGGGCGATGATTGTGATTTTTGGGGGGTTTAAGGTGAGATAGTGATTTTTTTTGTTTAGTTGTTGTTTGTTCCGGTAGATGCTGGAGAGGATGCTCCGCTATAGGTGCTTACGGATAGCAGCAAGATGAGTGGGACAGGCAGCAACAAAGGCGATGATCGCGATTTTTGGGGGGTTTAGGGTGAGATCGTGATTTTTTTATTTAGTTGTTGTTTGTTCCGATAGATGCCGGAGAGAAGAGAGCATATGAGCTTTTGTGTTAACTCCATTAATACAGTAACATTAATAAGGAAGGAAAGCTCATCGAATTTTTTCGATATAGGACTATTCCCCATGCACTTCCTTATATAACATTAATTAACAATTAATGTTATTCTGGACTGAATTTGAATAATTAATTTCTCATTCACTCTTAATCAATTTTGAGCAAATTAATAGTCTAAATCTATCTACACGAAACGTAGATTTCGATTTTAAAATCAATTACGACTTTCATTGATTGATGGCACCACGATTTTTTCACAAAATTGTATGGGTCTATTAAGGTCCAATATCCAACAGTTGCTACGCTGGCGAGAAATCTCAACCACGTCAAACACAATCGCACAAATTTAATTGGACAGGATATATATATATATATATACACACAAACAATTAAAGTTTGGTTTTTCCATAGGATAAACCAATTGGATCAAATTCACTAACAATAAGTGATTTCAAAGAATGTATATATTATTTTATCAATTTATGTGTGCAAATGTATTATTCTACGATAGAATAAAAATGAACGTTGTTTAGCAAATTGCTTGTTACATCAGATGATAGTTGACTAATTCACAAACGTGATTAGATTCCTCTCTCCATCTTAAAGATCTCTCTATGAGTTCGACTTCCATCTCATTAAATGGAGCAAACCTCGTTGACTTTCAGGATCAAGTTGGACTTCGCAAGGGATGACTTGGCGGGCACAAACAGTTAACTGAGGAAATTTCCAGGTCAATGCCAAAGAGCAGCTGTCAAATGGCATCATTTACAAACAAAAAAGTTGACAAATAAAGTGGTACCAATGAATCTTGATACGCCAAATAATTGACAATAATTGACAATAATAACATTTTAGTCGTGTGGGCAGTAAGTGTACACATCAATCCAAAGTCAAAAGAGATTCATCATCATTTTTAAAATGGTGTGTGTATATATATACCATTTTGGTACTACTAAATTTACCATTTTAGTACTACCAAATTATGAATCTCTTTATATATATATATATATATATGAAACTATGTATTAATTTATAATCTATTTTGAGATACAAGTTATCGTTTATGATATATTTCGAGGCGTCATCGTTTATGATATATTTTGAGATATACTCTATCGTTCTCATTATATTTTCTGAGAGAAATGGTTTCATGATTGAAGTGGTCATATTGTCTCTTTATCCCCGCACTCTACATCTTGATCTAGTCATAGAGGGTGTAGGTCTTAGACGAGAGCGGAGGAGTGAGATTGATGCTGAATGGCTTGGAGATGAGGTCGGTACCCAAGGTTGAGTTGGAGACGAGATCGGTACCCGAGATTGAGTTGGATATGAGGTCGACAACCCGAGGCCGAGTTGAGATGAGGTCGACACTCGAGGTCGAGTTAGAGATGAGTTCGGCAGCCGAGGTCGAGTTGGAAATGAGGTCGACACTCGAGGCCGAATTAGAGATGAGGTTGATGCCTATGCTCGAATTGGAGATGAGGTCAGCACTTGAGGTAGAATTAAAAATGAGTTTAGCACTCGAGACCTAGCTGAAGATGAGGTCAACACCTGAGGCCCAGTCATGGTAGTCGATATGCGCGCCCGTCCGACTAAATCCATGTCCCTTCTAAGCCTAGTTCTCTATCTTTCAAGACCATCCTGACTTTGACTGATAGCTCAATGTTATTCCGGATCTCAATGGCCATGTGGGGGTATATATATAATCTAAGTTTTCAGATCTTACGATCCGACTAATCCTATAAGTGACTAGCCCAGGCCCATGAAAGTTTTTCATCGACATCAAGGTAAATCTAAAAGTACTCATGGAGGTTGGCCCAACCCCACAGAAGTTTTTCATTGATCACCAGAGTAAATAGAAAAGCGCTCGTGGAGGCTCATTCATATGACGAGCGTTTTTAGGTCCACTTATCACTAAAAGGAAAATCCTCTATAGTGCATCGTAGTTGAGACTCGAACTTGAGATATCTGATTATCCGCTACACCGGGGATCATACAATTATATTGCTAACATATATAGATGTATCAATCACTAATCCATGCATGATGAGAGTAAAATAATGAAAGCATAACTTTTTTATGCCAAGTGCTAAGATAATTATCTTCATTGACCAAACTTATTATGATTAGATATATTGATTAAAAAAATACACATAATGGTTTTAATATATAGGTTCTAAATTTTTACTCAAAATTTTGAAATTGTGATAAATTTATATTGTAATAAGGGTAAAACAATTAACTGCTAGCAGTCGTGCGAGTTAGAGAGGAGGTGAATATCTCTAATCGCTTAATTCGTCTTAAACTCGTGCTCTGAATGCTTAGCAGAATACTTGAATTAACCTTGGTATCGTATACACAACTCTTAGATTTACTTAGTATTCGCTTCTTAGGCGACTAATCCAATGTTTATTTGTGATCTCCTTCTACTATGAATTATTCCTTTTCAAATACCTTCCAGAGGCAGAGAAGTCTCTTACAACAAGTTCACGACAATACAACAATGAAAATGAATACAAATTACAAATGAAAGCAAAATAACTTTATAAGATGAGAGCTTCACATTGATTGTCGTTGGTAGCTTCGGAATGCTTTTTATTGATCTAGAAATGTAATAGAACGAAAAATATCGATTACAAAAAACTCCTTGAAATCCTTCTTTTAAAGCTTTTAGGTCGGGATTAATTTTTACCTATTAGTCAACTAATCTTATCTATCAGTTGATTGATGTGGTCTTTGACCCATTAAATGACTGTTGAACCTTCTGAAATATGTTTGATTTTATCGATTATTTGAACATTGATGTCATTTATCAATCGAATTAAGCAATTGAGTCGATATGCTTTTGTTCGACTTTCGATCGACATCAGTCGATTGATGCAACTCATCAGTCGACTGATATCATCAGTCAAATCAAGCAATCAAATTCGAATTGCTTCTGTTCGCTGTAAAATCTCATCAGCCGAATTAAGAAATCAAATTTGATTTACTTCTGATTGCTTTTGATCAACATCAGTTGATTGATACCCATGATTAATCGACTGATATCAAATAACAAAATATATCTCTGAACGAGCTCCGTTTTGCATCAAAGATTATCTTGTTCTGATATCTGAGTCTAAAGTTATAGCCTTCGAAAGTTTGTTCTCTGATTTTCGCATCATTATCAATCGACTAATACTCCTATTTTAGCCTTATCAAAGTTGAATCTCGTCTTGTCAGATATCTAGTTAACATACTAAGACTTGATTCAATATCCGATCAATCTTGACATGTAAAAACTTCCTGTAGCCTAACATCCGATCAACCATAACCTATTGAGACTTCATCGTTGCTTAGCATCAGATCAACCTTAATCTGTCAATACTTAACGCTTCATGCCAACACCCTATTGGACTTCCGATCACTAAGTGTCCGATCAACCGTGACCCTCATTTGAACTTTTCTTCTCGTGCCAATTCCCTATTGGACTTTCGATCACCAAGCATCCGGTCAAATATGACCCACTTGGACTGTCCATCTCATACCAAGTATCAGTCCTCCATGACCCTCCTAGAATTCCTCTTGTATGTCAAGTGTCTGATCAATCATAACCCACTTAGATTTTCTGTCTCATGCCAAATGCTCGATCCTCCATTACTCGCTTGGATTGTGTTCGGTCATCCATAATTCACATGGACTTTTCCACCGTCAAGTATCTAGTCAACTTTGATCTACTTAACATCTAATTAACATATTGATCAAATATCGAAATATAACTCAAGTCAAACCAAGTTTAGTCAATCTGATCAATCTTGACTATATATTGCACCAATATTAACTATATATGAATTGTTTAATTTTATGAAGCAAACAAAACGCTAATGGGTCCTATGGTGTAGGTGGATTTTATCAAAAATTATGACTTTATTTTTTGGGGTAAGTTTGAATCTTTTTCGATTGTGACAAGAGCAACCTTTTCATCGAAACACTAGTGATAAATATAAATATTTGAGAAATATATGCTAAAATGAAAGTCAACATGTTTTGAAAGGATTCAAATTGTACTGAATGCAAGTGGGACACGGTAGAGTCATTGATGGATTATTTAAAGCATCACAGTTTGATTATCAATTGGAGCATACATTTCTGCAAAAAGTAAAATC
This sequence comes from Curcuma longa, assembly GCF_044706935.1. NCBI lineage: Eukaryota > Viridiplantae > Streptophyta > Magnoliopsida > Zingiberales > Zingiberaceae > Curcuma > Curcuma longa. Next base: position 5,975,853 of record NC_133874.1, read on the forward strand.
TGTCATCTCAACGGTCTTACATGGTCGACTCTACAACCATATGTGAGGAGATAAATTGAGAAGTTACAGTTGACCACAACGGAGAAGGGTATTATCTCGACTTCATCGAGATTCGAACCCTTGTCCATTTATGTAACTCTGCTCCGTCGTAACCAACTCAGCTATGCCCCAGGGGCATCAATTGGAGCATACATATTCTTTATTTGAAAGAAAATTTATGAAATATCGCATGAAATACGATTACCTAAGTGGATTGGACTACCATTAACAAAGCGGTCACATTGTAGCCCACAATTCTAATACTCAAATGGAGCATGACACTCTATAGCAGTGGGTCAATCTTAAAGGTCGACTATCAATGGCCTCCACTGTGAATAATTGAAAATCTTAATTAGCAAAAAAAACTTAACTATTACATGGACCACATACAAAATTAAGTAAATCGAGAAATTACAGTTGACCACAATCGAGATTCAAATCCTTATCCATTTCGACAACTCTGCTTCATCGTAACTAACTCAACTATGCTCCAGAGACATTAATTAGAGCATACATATTCTTTATTTGAAGGAAAAATTATGAAATATCGCATGAAATACGATTACTTAGTGGATCGGACTACCATTGACGGAGCAATCATATTGTAGCCCACAATTCTAACACTCAAATAGAGCATGACACTCTATAGCGGTGGGTCAATCGTAAAGGTTGGCTATCGATGGCCTCAACTACGAATAATTGAAAATCTTAATTACCAAAAAAAAAACTTATCTATTACATGGACCACACACAAAATTAATATATATCTCATAGTCTCCTCATACTATATACTAATTAATGATGACCAAAACTAATCACAAATGTCATGTCACACTGTTCTCATCTATCACACCTCTCATAAACTATCACAACCTCTTTCACATATAATAGAGACACATGTCTACTTATGGTATAAAATTTTCTACAATAAACCTTCTATATATGTCAATTAAATTCTCATCATCAAATCTTCAAATCTAACTACAACAACAAGATATGATTTCCTTTAAATTTGGGACAAAGATCGTCGACACAAAGATTTTCTTAATAGTTTAAGTAGATCGATCGATGGATAGTCAACTGTGGATGGTTTCGTCTTAGAATTCGTTGGAGTCGGCTTGTAAAGTCAATCGATCGACTTTGTAATTTGTTGTGTGCACTCTAAATCCCAAGCCATCAAAGGAGACAACTTAAGTTGACCAGGGCGAAAAGTCAACGCATTTGTTCGAACTACGTGCGCTGCCACGATCCACTGTGATACTTGTTCACACTGATTTTTGTATCTGTCCGTCAACCGAAGAGTCATTTTCTGTGGTATATATACAAATACAAATACAATACGTGTATTATCCAGAATCCAAGTGTAATCCAATACGGTAAAACAAAGGTGGACGTTAAAATAAACTGAAAACCCAGTAAAAGCATTATTAAATTAAACACGTGTTCGCAATACGAAGCGAGCACGCGGGCTGCCGATGCGATACGTGTCCTATAAATAACCGCCATTAGAAGAGTTCGCTGGGTGTTCGATCAAATTCGCTAGGTGTTCGATCAAATTCCTGACTGAGGAAGGAAGGAGAGCATGGCGACGGCGAGCAACTGCCCCGCGCCGATGTCGGTGACGTCGAACGGTTCGTGGGACGGCGACAGCCCGCTGCACCACGCGCTGCCGCTGATCATCCTGCAGATCTGCCTGGTGGTCGTCGTCACCCGCGGGCTCGCCGTCCTGCTCCGCCCCATGCGGCAGCCCCGCGTCGTCGCGGAGATCATCGTACGTCGTCGCCGGTCAGAGAAATACGATGAAATTCGGCATGATTGATTAATTTTTGATTGGCCCGCAGGGGGGGATTCTTCTTGGGCCGTCGGCGTTGGGCCGCAGCACGAGGTTCATGAGCAACGTGTTCCCGAAGCAGAGCTTGACGGTGCTGGATACGCTGGCCAACATCGGCCTCATCTTCTTCCTCTTCCTCGTCGGCCTCGAGCTCGACGTCCGCTCCCTCCGCCGGACCGGAAAGGGCGCCCTGGCCATCGCGCTAGCAGGAATCACCCTCCCCTTCGCCCTCGGCATCGGCACCTCCTTCGTCCTTCGCTCCACCATCGTCAAGGGCGCCCGCCAGGCCCCGTTCCTCGTCTTCATGGGCGTCGCCCTCTCCATCACCGCCTTCCCCGTCCTCGCTCGCATCCTCGCCGAGCTCAAGCTCCTGACCACCGACCTCGGACGCATGGCCATGTCAGCCGCCGCAGTCAACGACGTCGCCGCCTGGGTCCTCCTCGCGCTCGCCATCGCCCTCTCTGGCTCCGGGTCCCCCATCGTATCACTCTGGGTCCTCCTCACCGGCATCGCCTTCGTGGCGGGCGTCGTCATCTTCGTCCGCCCCGTCCTCCACTGGATGGCGCGCCGCACCACGGAAGCCGAGCCCATCAAGGAGTCCTACATCTGCGCCACCCTCGTCATCGTCCTCGCCGCCGGGTTCACTACTGACGCCATAGGCATCCACGCTCTCTTCGGCGCCTTCGTCGTCGGCGTCGTCGTGCCCAAGGACGGGCCTTTCGCGGGCATCCTGATTGAGAAGATCGAGGACCTCGTCACCAGTCTCTTCCTCCCGCTTTACTTCGTCTCGAGCGGCCTCAAGACAAACGTCGCCACCATCCGCGGCGGCCGCTCTTGGGGTCTTCTCGTCCTCGTCATCGCCAACGCCTGCATCGGCAAGATTTTCGGCACTATTGTCGCCGCCCTCATTGCCAAGATCCCCGTCCGCGAAGCCGTCACACTCGGCTTCCTCATGAACACCAAGGGCCTCGTCGAGCTCATCGTCCTCAACATCGGCAGAGATCGCAAGGTTTGACGAGGGCCATCGACATGATGAGCGCACTCTCTGCTTGCTCTCTGCTTTGCTTTCTCAATCTTACGCATATAATCGAACAGGTGCTGAACGACGAGACGTTCGCCATTATGGTGCTAATGGCGCTGTTCACCACCTTCATCACCACTCCGATCGTGATGGGCATCTACAAGCCAGCGCGGCGAGCGCCGCCATACAAGCACCGGACGGTGGAGCGGTCCGACATGGACAGCGAATTCCGCGTGCTGGCATGCTTCCACGGCAGTCGAAACATCCCCACCATGATCAGCCTGGTGGAGTCCTCCCGAGGCACCCGCCGCCGCCGCCTCACCGTCTACGCCATGCACCTCATGGAGTTATCCGAGCGCTCCTCGGCCATCTCAATGGTCCACAAGGCCCGCCGCAACGGCCTTCCCTTCTGGAACAAGGCGAGCGGCAACGCCGACCAGTTGGTGATCGCCTTCGAAGCCTACCGCCAGCTCAGCTCCGTCACCGTCCGCCCCCTCACGGCCATATCCGACCTCGACACCATCCACGAAGACATCATCGGCAGCGCCCAGCAGAAGCGCGCCGCCCTCATTATCCTCCCCTTTCACAAGGTCCTGCATATGGACGGCACGCTCGAGTCCATTGGCCACGCCTACCACCTCGTCAATCAGCGGGTCCTCCGCCAAGCCCCCTGCTCCGTCGCCATCCTCATCGACCGAGGCCTCGGCGGCACAACTAAGGTCCCCTCCAGCGAGGTCTCCTACGAAGTCGCTGTCCTCTTCTTCGGCGGCCCCGACGACCGCGAGGCCCTCGCCTACGGCACGCGCATGGCAGAGCACCCGGGCATCGCCCTCACGGTCCTCCGATTCTCTCCGTCGGTCACGAATCCAGAAGACCTCGAGCAAGACGAGGCGTGCATCGCAAACTTCAGGGGCAGGATGGCGTCTTCCTCGGCGGCGGCGGAGGAAGGGTCGGCCAGGTACGAGGAAGTGGAGGCGACGGACAGCGTCAAGATTATAGCTGCCATCAAGGAGCTTCGTCGGCGGTACAACCTGTTCCTGGCGGGCCGCTCTCCGGCGGCGATTCCGCTGGTGGAGAGGACCGACTGCGCTGAGCTGGGACCGGTGGGGAGCTACCTGGCCTCACCGGAGTTCTCAACCGTTGCGTCGGTTCTTGTGATACAGCGATACGATCCCAAGGCCGACGCATCGAAGATGACTGAGGCGGCGGCGGCAGAGGCGGGAGACGCCACGGTGTACGATGTGCCCGACACGCCGCTGTCTCTTGTCACACCGGAATCTTCCACCCGCGGCAAAGGCGACGGTTGATCGCAAACACCGTAGACGACTTAATTTGCCCGATCGGTGGATCGCCGCCACCCTCTTTCTCAGGCATTGTATTATATTTTGGCAATCAAAGAACGTGTTTGCTTATTTAATACTTTCCATATAATTTCATCTAATCTGTTCTTACTCGAACCAATAATCGACTAAATATAAATTTCATCTGCGTGATCCAAAGTTCTGTCAGAAACAAAGGTCAACCATGCAGGATCTGAGAGAAACAAAGGTCAACTGCTTCCTTCCGCCGACGAAGGATCTTTGAAGGAGCCATTCGAGGGGCGGCCCAAGAGGCCTTCTGCCTCATGCCCAATTAGATAGGAGCTAAGAAAATATTATAAATTAATTATAAATCTAAAATATTGCTTTTTAATTTTTTAAACTCTGAATAATTTAATTATTCAAACATAAGATTAAAAAAATTGTTGGGCTCCTTTTAAATCACAAGTTGTAAAAAAAAAAGCTAAAAAAATTACAATGGCTGACGTATCAGTGATACAATCTATTGCCGTTGACAATTTACATCTCTTTCATTTTGATAAATATTTTTTCTTTTTTAGATAATGTGTTCAATTTTGATGAGTATTGTGGGGTCTAGAAACTTTTTAATTTTCTCCACTTGTCTGATATGTCATATACTTTTTATTTTTGATATATTTTTGTTGTTTAATTAATTAATTTGACTTAGTATATAGTTTTTCCTTATCAATATAGATATTGCTCCATTGTAGCTTAATTGATTTGACTACTCGGATTTTTTTTAAAAAATCATAGAAAAAATTAATCATATATTTTATCGCCATAATGTATTTCAATTTCTTTAGTTGCTTTTTCTTATACAAATATACGTATTATTCATTGATATATTTAAAGTATTTGAGTTAATTTTTATAAATAAAAATTAATAATTTATGTGTTCTAATATATTTTTAATATTTTACTATATATAATAAGTAAACAAAACAATGACTCTTAAACATTTCAAAAGACAAAAATAAAATAAAATAATATTAATTCAAAATTACTTGAGAGGCTTTTTTTTTTAAAAAGTGTAAAAAATGTGTCCTGATTCCCGTCTAAGTTAGCTTTGGCGGGAGTTTCACAAGTTCATCGATCGTATAGTTAATATGGTAAATTTTTTCTTCTTCTAACTCTTTCCTACAATTTATACTTAACCACATCCTAAGTTAATAAAATCTAGTAAATAAATAGTTTGACAAAACTTATACATATATGATACGGAAAGTCCAAAGCCGCCACGTGGCCTTAGATTTGGAATAACATGGAGTTGTTAAGCAAGATCAAGGAAAATTAGACCAAACTCGAAGGCAACCTCAACCGCGAGTCGACCTCGACCTCGACCTCGACCTCTACTTGGTCTCAACTTTGGCATCTATTGGATCTCATATGCCGACCTCATCTCAACCTTAGGTCTTGACATCCACCTCTACTTGGTTTCAAGTTCCGACCTTGGCATCTATTGGATCTCATACGCCAACTTGACCTCGACCTCTACTTGGTCTCGGGTCCCGACCTTGGCGTCTACTGGATCTTGTACGCCGACCTCATCTCAGTCTTAGGTCTCGACCTCAAGCTCTATTTGGTCTCGGGTCATAACCTCGATGTTTATTGGATCTCATATGCTAACCTCATCTCAGCCTCGGGTCTCGACCCCAACCTCTACTTGGTCTCGGGTCCGACCTCGCCGTCTACTGGATCTCGTACGCCGACCTCATCTCAGCGTCGGTCTTGACCTCCACCTCTACTTGGTATCGGGTCCCTACCTCAACGTCTACTAAATCTCATAACCGACCTCATCTAAGCTCGCCCTCACCTTAGTCTCAAGCGCTGACCTCATCTCCGTCGTCTCAGAATCTTTCGTCATCCACTTCTAGGTGGAGCCCATAAAGTCAGTTCATCCATAAGACCAGGAAACCCTAAGACTATTTTTTCTCGAAGAATAAAAAAAATATTTTGGACGACATAGACAATTGGAACGCGTATATCAGAACATATCTTAAACAGATGCGCTGATGTTTTTGAGATAGATACATTAACAACTCTATAAAAGGTTGCTCATACCCATGGACATAGAGTATGCAGACGTAGAATCCTAATTTCCTCAAGCTCTCAATCTCCTTTCTCTCACAAAATCCTTGCTTTCGTCGAAATCTTTGAGAATCACATCCGATGTCATTCTAACACACTCTCTCTCTTGTTCTTTCATCTTTATGACGACTATTTTCGGGAAGCATGCACGTTAATCTGTTCGTTAACCGATGACTTGATCATTTACTTATTTGGCCAAAACAATATATGGTCATTATGAACTAATTATTTATTGACTAAACATAACTATTTATTTTAAAACATTAATTGGAATAAAAAATATGCATCAACTTGTTATTTAGACATTAAATTAAAGTAACAAAATTACATCGACATTTTTTTCCCTTTTTTTTAAATAAAAAAATAACTCAACCAAATAAAAATCAATCATTGAATCAGTAAACATCGTGATGTCTCTAGATATTTTTTTTGTCAACAGTATCTAAGCGGATAAGGATAAGATTTTGATAGAGAAATGGCAATACAACTTCTCAACTAATTTTTTGAACAATACCGTTGACTTTAAATTCAGACTTACAAACAGATCTTCCCATCGTTCCTCGAATCTTTGATTAAAGTACTTGTTAAAGTGATCTTGTTGGAGGTCACTCTCAGTTCCTTAACTTAAAAAATAAATAAATAAATTCCAGTTAGCTTCATTGAATATCTCTCAGGGTGAATATCTCTAAGTGACCAACCCGGCTCTGTGAAAATTTTCCACCGGCATCCTTTGATTACGCTCTCCATTTGAAAGAAAATTTTTGTAAATACGCCATAGTTGAGGATTGATGCCTGGGTGACAACGTAGATCTCCTACCGCGGGTGACAACTCTCAATCTCCTTAACTTAGACACAGTTCATGGATGCTGATCCCAAAACAAGATATTTCAGTTCAGGGATGATTCTAGGGAAACAAGAATTACTGGACTCAGATATGAAAAATGTTGATCAATAAAGTGAAACATCCATCTTTATCTAGATGAATCTAGAAAGAACAAAATAAATTGATAAAATGGATAAAAAGAATTTTGATAGTTAAGAAATGACCAACTTTAAGTATCGAAGTTAGAAGATGCCACAACTTTAGGATTCAAGTTGATAATCTTTGAAAACCGTAAGGAAATATCTTGATAATTTATAGTTCAAATTAAAAGTCAAATCATCTTTATAAATTATTTATAGTTATAGAGTGATTTAAAAACTTTAAAAGATTAAAAGGAAATTCATTTATAAAATATCTAGGTAGACTACGTAGTTATTTTTGTGTTTAAGTTACTATTACAATCCAAATAAAATTAAAAATTGAATCTACTTATCAAAATTATCTATACTATATACAAATGAGACTTAAATGGCTAATGAAGTTCATCTAAAATTTGAATTAAGTTGATTGAGAAATATGAGTTCCTCTTTGTCAAATCGACTTCAATTATAATTTTGACTTTAACATCTTCAATTAATACATTAAATATTTTCTTTATCTTTTTAACCTTAGTTCTTGTAATTGAGTCTCTATTAATGTATAATGGATCAAAAATATCTAGAGTGAGATGTTTCTTTTCTCTCGTAGCCTTAGCTCGAGCCACATCCTTTGCTTGTTGGGTGACAACTTATTTTTCATCTTTGACTCCATCAAGATCGAAAACTAGCCATTGTCTATGAGGTATCACTTGACTATTTAGAGGTGGAGCGATGACATGCGAGAAACTACATCAACACTTTTATATCTTGTTTGTCATTGTCTTTGATGTGTCCAAGATGGGGTAAAAACCTCTCTTATGCTATCATTTACATCATCAAGCTTAGGTTAAGATAGAATCTATCGAATTACATAAGAAAAAAATTCGACTACGAGATTAACGAATGCGGTAGAAGGCCAAGGGCCAGTGATACTACGGAGGTGGTGATGAAAGAAAGGCTTTAACAATGTGGTGCTTGTTAAAAGTCATAAACGATGATAATTAAATGAAGTTTGTCGAGTGACTTAAGATGATGAATTTAATAGAGCAATCGATTTTATCACGACTTTAGGTCAAATTTTTTTTTCCTTTTTCCTTGTCTCTATTGTGGATAACCATATCAACGTTGCGGATCATTCTCAAAGTGAGACAAAAGTATGCGTTTTCAAAGTAGGAGCATGCTTTGGTTAACTCCCCAAAAATTATGGGCAATTTTTGCCATTTTGCCTACGTCAATGCAATATTAATATCCGAACTCTGTGTTATAATCGTGTTTAAAACAAATTAAAATCTATCTTAAAAGTTGTTTTATTTATAACAACACCTGCCACTTTGAAACTACTTTGTACTAAGATAGATCAAACGGCTTTAAGCTAGTAGAACAGTTTTGACCAAAGATAAATCAAAATAATTCTAAAGTAGTTCCATCCTTAGAATTTTTACTCAATTTTATCAAAACTGCTCCAAGACAATTCCATTTCGTATAAACTAATTCCAGAATAGTGGTGTTTTATATAAAGCAGCTTCAGTGTCTTGTACAAAGTGTCAAGATAAGATGCAAACAAAATATTTTGGATAGAATGTTATAGATAAGATATTGTTTGATTTTTTTATGATATGAATAAATAAAGGTGTTTTTTTAATCAAAAAAGAGTGATTAAGATGATGAACAAAGGCATTTAGTTATTGAATGAGTAATTAAATAAGATAGCAACGGGTAAAACAATTTGATCTCACAGATGAAGCAACCCTACAAGATGAGAATTAAAGCTATCAATAGATAACTGTAACTCACAAAGCACAGCGTTCATGTCCTTCTGACATGTTCTGTCAACAGCTTATTGGTGATGCTTCCACCATGACAGTGGCTTCATCCCAATATGTTTCAAATATAAATATATTTGTAATTGTTAATGGATTTAGTAATTAATGAATTAATGTCCTTTTCTGTGGGAGTTGTTACGGAGTGGATTAGGATGACAGTCCTTGTTTCCTCAATTCTGTGTGCTAGCTCCATCTAGATCTACATCCCCCCTCTCTCTCTCTCTCTCTATAAACCAACTCTCAACCATTCAGCTTCAAAACAGGCACAACTTCATTCCCCGAGGTCGAAGCTCCGAAACAAGAACGAATGGGTTCTCTCATGGCTGGTTGGTCGTCCCACGTCTTGGACTCAGAGAAAGGTGGATTTTAATTACTTAATTCTCCATTTTCACTTCTTCTTTTCTTGTTTCAAGAACTTCTCTCTCTCTCTCTCTTAATCTTTGCAACTGCTGCAACCTGCGACAGTTCTTCTGAAGAGAAACAAGTCGCTGACCAGAGAGGAGATCGACAGCTTCCGCAGAGCACAGAAGCCGAGCAGAGAAGAGGAAGAAGACTTTCACTCCGACGCCGGTGTGACTTCTTCCCCAACGACTCCTCAGGAGAAGGATCGGGCAAGAGCAAAGCAGACTTTCATGGGTTTCCCTGATGATGATGCGATATCAAACAAGGCTGCCAAGACGGGAGACTGGTAATTAACTTAATCAAACAGAAATTATCTTCTTCTTAATCAACCATGGCGATGAGTTAAATAATAAACTGGAGCAGGTGGACGAGGAGCAACTGGGCGTTTCTGAACGAGCCGCCGCGGGACGAGTTCACCGACTCGGCTCACAAGTACACGGCGCAGTTCCATGTCGCTCACCTCGCCGTCGACGAATCTACTTAGATCCTATTTTGGTGGTCGCCTAGCTAGCTAATTAGCCTGATCTATATATGTGCCATGTCTCTGTTTGTGTGTTCAGTGTTAATAGAGTTTGTTGATGAGTAGTCGACTGTTGTAAATTTAGCATGTATGATGGCAGTAATTATCTAATAAGCTCAAATAGTGTAAGCAACATGATAACATATATTGGCGTCCTGGTAGATTACCGAGGCAAAGTGCACTACGAGGTAGCATAAGCTTCTGATCGACCGGCAGCATGGTTGATGATCAAGTTCTTTGTTGAAGGAATCCCAGCCACGACATCTTCTTCGATCCCACACTCGTTGCTTCCCCTTAGGATCTTGAAGTAACCATCCTGCACGAGCAACAAAGAGGAATGAGTTCATCAAAGGTGAGATTAGATTCTGAATAGCATTAGCAGCGATCCAATTTTGCACATACGTCGCCCCAGTTTCTGTTCCACTGGTTTGCGAGAAGCTGCACATTGAAACAGACTCGAGTCAGAACGGTATTTTGGGAGACTTAAAAGCTACAGACACCGAAAGAATGTCTGGACTGACCCAGTAGTCTTCACCGTCCTCGCTAGTCCCCCATCCGATTAACTTCACAGCGTGACCACCCATGATATCACCTGTCAGGTGTTTGTAGACTCCTGATTTGTAGTGAGCAAAATCCTAGGTGCGAATGAGAATTTAAGAAGGTTAGCAAAACCTTGTCATTCTAGCATGAAAGATACGGAGAAAATGAATCTATTTTAATGAAATACTGCCAAGTAAATGAAGAAAGCAATGTTAAAAAGGATAAGCTTGGGGGTTTTCAGGTATCGAATACCTCATAAACTGTAAAATCAACTTCTACAGGACCATTTTTGTAGAGCTCTGTCATGATATCCATTGGATCTGAGTTTACCATGTATGCATCGACACCAAAATGCTTATTTTCCTCCCAGAGGAGGTTCTCAACTTTGCACCGTTTTTCACACGCTGGAGTTGGATATTCAGGTTCACAGCCAGGATGAGAACATCCAATGTCATCAAAATATGGGTCGCACTGCAAGATCAACCATAATAAGTTTGTTAGTTTATACCATATAAAGAGGAAAGATATAATATCCAAATTCTCCTTTCCTAGAGAACAAAAAAAAAGAATTAAATTTATTGTTTCTATAAGAATGATTAAGGCGGCAAGAAATAGATGTTATTGTCCCTTTCAGAAGAGACAAGAAAAGTACAAAGATTGTTTTGGGCCTAATGAAGATGCTGATTCTAGATGAACAAATTGAATTCAATTTCATCCGGCCATCATTTTAAATCATTAATTACTTGAGATGGATGGTATACAAATATTAATGAATGGAACTTCTACATGCACATGTTTAGCTGCACTTGAAATAAACAGTTTCTGGAAAATCATATTTACATTACCCATTTATATTACTGCATGGAACTTCAATATGCACATGTTTATTTGCAATTGAAATTCACAGATTCTGGAAAATCACATTTAGTGCTTGGCCTAATAAATAAACTAAAGGAACATAAATTGGCTGAACTTTTTTACTTGTGCTACTCATCTAATAAGCTCACAGTTGAAAGTACCTCCGGCCCTTAGTGATTTGATTTGTTTTTGTGACTAATCCTACGTTACTTCTTAGTTGCATGTAGCTAGACTGTGCACAGATTTAGTACAAAACAGTAGCTGATCTTGATCCTTCTAGACTTAATGGTATGCGATGAGATTCCATTTAAAACACCATAATGAAAGATCCTACTAAACAATATCTATGTATGTAGCACAGATTTAGTACAAAACAGTAGCTGATCTTGATCCTTCTAGACTTAATGGTATGCAATGAGATTCCATTTAAAACACCATAATGAAAGATCCTACTAAACAATATCTGTATAAAATGGGATACTAAATGAATCAAGTTGTTCCAAAGAATAAAAACAATCATTATCAATAGAATCCTTTGTCAGCTCTCTAAAATATTCATTTGGACAAAGAATTCCAAACACATTGTAAGCTAAACCCATACTGACAAATAACCAACACACAATCAATAGCAAGGGTATAGTAATAATGCTATGAATGATCTAATATTGATTACTCATAATAATATCAGCTGAAGAGCATTCTCCCATGCTTTTGGACATTCTAAGCTTCACAAATTTTTGTACATTAAAAAAAAAAGAAGGGGGAATCAATTCAGCACCATAACAAAAGATCTTCCACATAATACAAGTACTTAGAGTTGAAGATTTAAGTAGATAAAGAAGAGAAAAAGGAATAACCAAAATAAATTTTGAAGGGGGACAAAAATATTTCTTGAGAAATTAGAGGCAAATCCATCAATAACTAGTTTTATATACACTAGATGAAAGCCGAAGTAGAGACAAGATCTTGAAAATATTCATAGAGAACTAGTACAACTTTTAAAAGGGTTGGTTGTAAGAAAAGTTCCATTAGGAATTGTCGTAGTTACCTCATCAGTAACAACGCCATTCTGGACAAAGTATTGCCATGCACTTAGAGGATACCCTCCATCACAGCCATCACCACACATAAACCCACAGCATGACAAAAGGTCATTGACAGACAGAGAAACATTCTGCAAAATAAAAACATAGCTAAATTTATATTGATCACTTTCAACAAATAAATGACATCCTTTTGTAAGATAGGAAAGGCTTACAATGCCAAAATGAATGCAAAAACGATCAGAAAGGGATTCTACAGCACCAAAAGCCCAGCAAGAACCACAGTGGCCCTGTTCATCATAATCTTTGTGTAATTTAGGTTGTAATAAGTTTAATACATCAGATAACCTAAGTAAATCAACATACCTGGTCTTTTAGTTGATCATTAATCCATGGGCATAGTTGCAACAAATTTGAACAGTTAGTCTCACATGACTAATCAGTTTTAAAAATAAAAATGCAATAAAAAAAAAGGAAAGGCAGCTGACCAAGAATTCTCCCAATTGTGCTACACTGGGGCCAAGCTTTCCTTGCATCAAATTCCTTGGGAAGTTTTAAAGATTTTGGATAGGCCTTTTTAGGAAGAACCATCACCTTATTTGAAGGCATAGGTTTAACCCCAAGAATATGCTTAAATTGCTCAATCTACAAAAGGAACCATGACAACTAAGCAACTACAAGTTCCATTTACATCCAAAACAACCAAAAATTGTTCCAGATCTTACTGTATAATTTTCAAAGCGAGGGTTCATGGAAGCTTTCCATCCAGCTTCAGGGTTATCATTAATCCTTTCAATGATCGAATTCTGCCTCGAGCAAGGACAACCACAGCACGAAATTCTTATAAGAGAGAATAAAAACAAGATTTGCCTATACTAACAGAGTTCAATTTAGAATTAGTTTGAAACACCTGAATAATCCTTGAACCTGTCCTGAGCTGAGGCATCGGTTTCACTGCAAAGACCTGTAGAAACAAATCAAGGTTAATATCTACTTCAGATTAGGTAAAGCAAAGCAACGCAAAGCACAAGGTGAAGATCGACTTCGCAAGGTTCTCATCGGGTAGCAAAAGCCTGAAGGTTTGAGGTAATAACAAATCTATGAAAGGGATCGTGACCAAAACATGAACTACATGCCCACAAAAGGCCGATACGCCTCTCTCATAATTGATCCAGTTCTTCGAGTCTTCTGTTTCACAAACAATTGATCGGAAGGATCACGAAGCACGAAAAATCGGTCGCAGCTAGTTGCGATCCGATCGACGATTGAAGGGAGATTTTTTTTTCTGGGACAACGAGACGAGAAGTAATTCGACAGGTAGAGAGATTAACCTGCTGCGGCCGACGAAGCGACAGGGCCAAAACAAACAGAATAAGCAGAGCCAAAGAGCACCGCGACGCCATGATTCTGTCCCGTTCTACCTCGACGGAGACCAGCGGAGGGAGGAGGACGAAATGGGGGGTGATCTAGGTTACGGTTATATAAAGAGAAGGGGGAAAGTGAAGGCGAGGTCAACATGGTGACGCCATTAGAGGCGTATCGGGAAGCACAAACTAAACAATGCAAGTTATAGCCGCAGGGATTGATTGGGAAATGGGATCGGAGAATAACGTAGTTATGGCGGGAGCCTCTTGCGGTGTGAGTTGGAGCTGCCATTCTTACAGGTGAGCGGCCCAGTCGAAGGCTAACACGTGACACGGTGCGACTCGGAAGGCGAAACCCTGTTTACCTTTGCGGCAAACTAACAAACACCATGCGATGCCATTTAATATTTCCTTTTTTTTTTCCAAACATCATGAAAAATAAAATCGTCATGTTCTTGGCCCAGCCCCACACTAAAAAAAAAAAAAAAAGATAAATCGAAAAACAACCATACGATTTTCTTCTAGAAAAAAACAAGGTATTGTGTTACCCTATTTTAAACGGCCTCTTACGGCCCCACAACCATTTATCGAACTGAAAATAAATCGAAAAACTACAGTTGATCACAACGCCGTTACACCATTATCCCTGACTTTGCGGCAAATTAACAAACACCAAGGATAAGACAACCCTACACTTTCGAAAAGGAGGTAAATCATGGAGATTTCGTCCAACAATAGTAACACTTGCAGGGAGAGTTGAGGCAATCAACGAGACATTTCGCACCTGTTGAGAATCCATCTTAAACTTATTGGTAGCATCATCTCTGCAAGAATCATCTACGCCTATAGGGAGGTGGATGATCCCTCGAGTCCATATGGGTCACACAATACCATTATGGAGCGCTAATGTATTCACAACCACAACAAGCATCACCAGCGTCTCTTGAACATAAATAAACACGAAGCATCTGGCTTACATTGCATTTCTCGCTCCAAGGAGTCAAATATGCTGCAACTGTATGCCCATCTTCTATCGCAATTTTTTTAAAAATAGTGTTAGAGATGTTGAAGTCCACATTCATTTTAGATGCAGTGGCTGAACCGGCTGAAGTGAGGCTTTCTATAATGGATCTGGAAAACGAAGATCGGCTGGACCAGGGCCTAAGATACCTTTGTCATTGTCCCCGAGTACACTGCCTGCGCCAATGTTTGTGTCGGTCTGCCCATTTCTATCTTCATCTACAGCAGGCTGCTGCCTCCAGTTGCTCCCTGGCCATTCGTGCTGCTGATGAGAAAAGGAATACAGGGTGAGAAGTTGAGGAAAAGTCAGAAAACCAGCACCTGTAAATAGAGTTTACAGCTCGAACTTTGAAACTTACTTCTTCGTGCGAGTACATCCCTTCGTAAAACAAGGGGGTCATAATGGGTGGAGCGGCATCCGGATCAGGCTTCTGGAATACAAATGTGGAGTATAAACCTGAAACCAGTCATGATAAAGATTGAACAAACCTAGAGGGGGAGCCAGACTGAAGAATCCATTGTGGATTAGACAAAGGTTAGCACCTAGCAAATCTAATGTTCGAGGAAGAAGCCTCCCTCGGGGATCCATGAAATTTCCACCGTAGCTGAAGAGCATATTAACAAATTGGGATCTGACAAGAAAACAACCACAGGCTTGTGACCCAGAAATTACAAGTCAAGAAAATAAATCAAACAAAAAAATAGTCTGAACCAGAAATTGGATCTAGAAAGATATAATGATTTTTAAGTAATCTGTAACTAAAGACATAATAAAATACTATTCTCATAGTATATAAAAAACTAGTTGAACTAGTTTTGATACCACTCCATTATCAGCAAAGGAGAGGCACATGCCAAGAGTGAACACTCTAAATAAAGTATTCTCCTAGGACATCCATAGACTTACATTGCCTAATTATCCACAAGCAACACCACATGCACTATGTTCTTCTATCATGTTTGTTTCCCAGCTATTTGGATTTAGCTACATAAATCATACTCCTTTATTGAACTTTATGCAAGAATACATCACTAGCACTATTCAAATATATTAAATATTTTTTAATTACATTGACTAGATGTTTCTTGTACAAAGTTATTATCTCCTTAGATAAGATGCATAATTGACCTATCACCCAGCGCCCCGGATTACGATGCAATGGCAGGACGCCTATGTAGTCTCCCGGACATCTAAGGTTCGAGTCCCAACTGCGGCGCACCGTAGGATAAATTTCCTCTAATGAGAGGTTAGGCTACCCACTGCGAGCGCTTCCGGATTTACCCTGGTGACCGATGGAAAACTTCCATGGAACCAGGCCGGTCATCCCTAAGATTAGTCGGTTCTAAGAGTTGGATACCTGGTGCTAATTAAAAAATAATAATCTATCACCTATCTTGCTTGATATCCTATATATATTTATATATACACACACGTGCGGGGGCAATAATAACCTTGTACAAGAAAAATGTGCTGATATGGTAAACATTGTTATCACCTAGGCATGGCAAAGCCACATTTTTTAAAAAGGAAATGTTGACATCAATGTGATTCCAAAGAGGAAACACTGTTTGTTTACATGAATCAGTAACTTCTTATCCTTTTATGTAACCACTCTTTCCATGAATATACAGATGGGCATATGCACACCATTTTCCGTTCTAAAAAAAAAATCAATAATTACTAAGAAACATGCATACTCATTAGCAAATAAATATTTTCAAACTCCATGAACTAGTAGAGTTTTAAGTGATTCTACCATAGGGAAAATGTCAAGTCCTGCTTGCTGCCTGTATCTTAATGCGCAAGATTAAACCAGAAAAATCATATTTTCCAACAGGTTATAACTGAGTCGTCCTTCATTTATTTAATTGTAATACATGGAAATAATTTAGTTATTTGGCACATAGTGTTCATACCATGTCCAACAAGGCGATAGTGAAAATTTTGGGGTATTACTAACTTTGTGCATTACTGAGCAGTTATGGATATTTAATCAAAATCTTCTGATTAGTATATTCCAGCTCCTTTATCCTGTACTTTGTAGCATAACAGATTTATCTACTCAATACTCACACAACATGAAGCAAACGTGATAAAAGAATAACTAAAAAGGTAGATATTTTAATCACAGTGAGCCTTGTGTTACAGCCAAAAGGTAATTCCAACATGCACACTACAGTCTTCAAAAAATCAATAAATCTACTTCCTTGGTCAGCATCAATTCAGTACTAATATTTAAGGGTAGTCATATACTCAACAAATGGCTGCAAACAAAAAGAAAAAAAAAAGACAAAAAAGATAAAGCCATAAAGTAAAGAAAATATACCTGTTATCATCATAGAACTCAGCCAAGTTCTGTATCTCCACATAGTCTAAACCTGCATCTCTGGCCAACCTGATTTAATGTTTTTCAATATCATGTCCTCATGTGGCATAGACAAGAGACTCAAGCAAAACAGAATAAATGAATCAAGTAAGCAGGCTAACCTAATTAGGCTTGCAAAGTGAACTAAGCAATGAGTTTCGGAAGTAATTTCATTAGCAAATTTGATCTGATACTTTTTCCCAAAGAAAGGGAACCTGGAAATCATTGGCATCTAAGATAGCATTATTTGAAGGGGGGAAAAACAAACAACTTTATATGGAGCGTGTGATGTTTTATACTTCTCTTCCTCTACTTCAAATGTAATAATGTAGTTCTCTGAGCGGATGCAACTCGGGAAACTGTTGGCCTTCATACCAATTCCCTTATTGTGAGAAGCTTCAACATTCTTCTGATACTTTGTCCTAAAAAAGTGGCATTTCTTCATGCATACGACATGATGAAGATCTTGCAGAAACTTGCAGAAGACACTAAAGAATAAAAGACATGAATGATAGGAAGGCCATAGTGACCTCTATTATTTATCATGAGTTTCTTTAACAATTTTGTTTAGTTCATTTCATCTTTTAATAGCAATTTCGGAAACTAAAAGCAGCAACTTTCATAAATTCTCAAGTTGCTACATGCCTTCAGAATCTCAAAATGGCAAAGCTTGAAATAACACCGCTTTTAAGCTTGAACATGATAGGTTCGGTCTCAGACTCTTTGGTTACCCCATGTATGAGGGTTGACACAACACAACTCCAGAAAGGGTATGTCATGTTGGACACAACACAAATCAGACCTCATGTTTCAACTTGATGATTTTATGTGATTGATACCTAGATCCTTATCATGAAAGATACTCTTATCCATGTTTGGGTAGACTTCAATTTTGGAAAATTATGTGGAGAAAAAAAGGTATGGTGATCTTTGTTTACTGTATGATTGCAACGATTTGCTGTTAGCATCGATCTTGCAGCGAGTGAAGCAAAACAATTGAATAATCTTCTAGATCCTTGTATAGGAAACAGTTATATAGTACAAATAACCACACAAGTGTATTCTAATAATAATATCACTTCAGGGTAGGAGATCTAACAGAAAAATTCCCACAGTGAGTTACCATAAGGAGCCGGTAGGAGTCTCAAAAAACATATATTAGACCACTGGTCTACAAAGCCCATATCAGAAACCATCCCTATGATGAGTTGATGACCTCAGGTTAAACTAAAACACTATAACCAACCATATGTAGAGTGGATGAGTGGAAAGCTCAAATTTAATTAATCAAAACCCATTACAAGACTGTCCAAAGCCCCACACTTACATTGAACAAGTTTTTTTTTTTTTGTTTCAAAGAGATTTCAAAATATGATTATGAATTAGCTTATATTAACATAAAAGAAACAACATTAATTCCTATTCAATACTTAGCTCACCTTTATAATAATGGCACTTTTAACTTTAGAGTTCTACTATAATTTTCCAGACTATTTGTTGATTGCTTTAGGTTTTCCCACGACTATTGGGAGTTGAGAATCTACATTAATGAATGAACTTTTGAAATGAAACTAAGAGTATTCGTACCATATGGTAGATGAGTCAGGAGTTATACCAAAAAAATATCCCCCTGGCTTAAGCAATGATGATACATTTTTTAAAAGACTGGCAGCTTTCTCCTCGCTCTCAAAGCATGACTGCAGAGAAATTTACTTTTACAACAAGATTACTAAGAATTATAAACAAACAAAGCATAAACAAACATTATAAACAAATAAAGGGTAAAAAACTAAGTACCTGTAAGTTCTGGAAACAACACACAATATCAGCTGGAATACCTTTGTCGTGCAAATGAGATTCCAAATTTTCCTGCAACATGTCACAGAATCAACCAACATAACTTAGAAAATTTTAGTAAGCACACATACCACGTAAGGATCCAGCTCGCAAAACTCGGCCGTGTAAGGCTTCCGCTGGCTCTCCGACAACTCGTGGGGTCTGGTGATCCCAGAGCACGATGAATCTGGCCAAAAAGGAAAAATTAAAACGCTCACACACACATTTAAAAACGTAAGAAATAATTCAGAGAGAGAAAGAAGGCGTCAGACCAATTCCAACGTAGTGACCGATTTGGGCGTCGTCCCACTTGTCAGTGTCCGGTGCTCCACCGCAGTACAGTTCGCAAACCTAATATCATCGTCGGAAGGGACGTTTATAAGAAAACCCAGAAGAAAAAGGGGAAACAGCTGAGCAAGTCGAAGAGCACGCACGGTGGCATAGGGGAACGCGAAAATCTTGATGAGGGCAGTCTTAGCGAAATCGTAGAGACGGTGGCGAGCAGTTTCCGGCCGAACCAGGAAGGAAGCGGGCGGAGGAGGCTGAGGCGCCGCCACCGCCACGGGAGCCGCGGACGCCATCTATCACCGTCCGCGACTTTGCATTTTCGTCGGGTCGATTTCTGATTCGGGCGAACCCAATAATTTCAATTCATTTCCTTTCCCCTTTCCATAAACAGAAAAAAAAAAGAGCCCAAAGAAATTAAATTGACACCGTATTATATTTTTTTTATCAAAATATTTTTATTTCTATTATAAGAAGTAATTGTTAACACGTACAAAAATAAATTAATTTAACTCGATCAAAGAATATATAAAAAATATTTTCTGTATTAAAAAAAATATCGATCAACTTAAAATTACATAAACTTAATTAAAAATTGTTTAATAAGATAAAAAATATTAATTAATAACTACACTAATGTAACAACTAATTAAATAATTATTACAATCTATACTACTAACTTAAGTGGTTGCTATATTTTTTAATTAATAAATTTGTAAATTAACTGATTCCACAGGTTTAATAAATTTCTTAGTTCGAGTGATATCCATTATTTCAATTTTAAAAATTGAGATTAAACAAATAAATTGAAATAATCTATATTTTTAATAACTAAATTTGTAAATTCTGAACTAAATTTCCTATCGATTATTTCAATTTATAACAGTCAATTAGATTGGTTAATAAATGGCTACTATAATATTAATATTATAACTGGATTATTTTAAATTTGGAAATATTTTGATTAAATTTAAATATTTTTTTAATAAGTTGGTGAGAAACATAGAAAAATGTCATTTTAATTAATACATGGGAGACGAAGAGTTAAGACAGAGATGATGAACCCCGATAATGCAACGCCAATATGCTAAGTGATTTATTAAAGTATTCATGATTCGAATTGTAAGATTTTATCTATGGATAAAACTTTATTATCTATCGTTTTTATTAATCAGAAATAATTAGAGAGGTTGATTTGTATCCTTCATTTATTTTGATAATCAATAAACAATTTCTATGGGATGAGATGGATCGCATCGTTCTCCAAGCATAGCTGGGTTGATTACGACGCAGCAGAATTAACAGGAGCGGAGATTGATTTCCATGAGAAGGGGGTCACATTTTAAATATTTAATAATTAATTATTAATTTTAAAATAAATATATTAAAATATTAATAATTTATTTCAAAATCAAAAATGGAGGGCGGTGGTTATCTGCCCCCTCGTGGCTCTGTACCCTTGAGAGTTGAGAGGACAAGGGTTCGTGAATATCCTTTGCATTAGTTGATTGTTAACTGTAGTTTTTCAATTTACCTTTATAAATGATTGTCGAGAAACAGTTGGTAAAGAGAGCGATGTTTAATTGGATGCCTTTTTTATTTTCTTTCTACTTAAAACACTGCAAAAAATTACATATATTCAACCCTAAACCCTCAAATAATTTCATTTTCGGCACTTGCATTTATTCACTTATCCTCAGCTTGACTCGCACGGGTCTCCCTCGCCCTCTCCGTTTCGCTTGCTCCTTTGATACTTTCGTCTCCGTCGATCTAGATGTGATCGACTGTTCTTCGTTGACGGAGTGATTATTGTGCCGATTTTTTTTTATCTTCCTGTTTGAATTTTTTTTTATCGATCTTCGTTTATTTGGTTTGATTGTTTTTTTTCTGATGATTCCAGGATTGAGTATTCATCGCGATAGTTTTGCTTTTTGCAAAACGGTTTATAATTGAGTGAAGCATGGGGTTCGAGGAGGTCTTTGCAGGTCTCCAGGAGATTTTTCCACAGGTAAAGCATAATTTCTCTTTCGTTTAGTCCTTGATAGGTTCTTTTAACAGTTCTTAACCTGGCATGTTGTACGTATATTCTTATGCATGTATCATATGTGCATCTGAAAAAATGTAAGTCTAGCTTTATTTTTTATGACTGTTCATCAGATTGTTAGACATTCCACAGATATGGTAAAAGTAAGAATAAGCTATAGGTCTTCGTGATTTTTCATAACCGTGCATATATTGGGTGCTCCTTTAAAAAAAAATCCAAAGATTCTGGCAGTAATCTTGTTACAATTAATGCTCTTTAAAACATTATCTCAGAGTTAATTGAATTTGTCAAAGAACATATTAGTATTAGTACTCTTATGTTAAATCCTTTGATTATTGCCATTTCCACAATTCAAAATGGTACTTGTATCAATTATTTAGGGTCCAAAGAACTTGAAGTTTTATAGCTTGTAAGCGTTATTGATGTTCTAGATTGAAGTAGTGTGTAAAGCATGCTTATATATGAAGTATATTTGATTAGTGGTATACTCTAGATTTTGTGCTGCCATTGAAGTTTTCATTTTGTAAGGAATTCAGCTGTTAGATTTTGTTTCGGTCTTACAATTTATAAATTCATTTAATCCAATTCCAGCAAGCTTGAAGTGCTTGCACATCGACCTGTATTTTATCTTACTGTTCTTATTTTGGATTTTAGATTTTATGGTTAAGTTTACTGTTGAAACTGATGTTCTATGAAGTCTGGACCGTGAAGTCCTAAAAAAATATCATGTCTCTACTGTAGATTACTATTCTGGGATGCTTTTAGTTACTACCCATTGCTTGATGTTTTTGGTCATCCTGGTTTCAAATGCTATTTGGTGTCCTTATAGTTTAAGAATATCATGTATTCTTTCTTTTATCCTTACAGGTCGATGACCGCATATTGAAGGGTTTTGCTATTGAGCATCCTAAGGATATTGATGCTGCAGCTGTGTCCATTCTCGTAGATGTTCTGCCTTCTCTTACCACATCTTATGATGCATCATGCACTGTGCAAGATACAAATGAAGTAAATCATCCCTCAACCTCAGGTAATATCACTTTTGGTCTCTAGTCGATTATTGTAATACTTGTGTCAATTTTCAAATTTTTGCTAGTTATGCTCTTAGGATTTACTAAAACAATTTATAAATTTATATTTGCTCTAAATGTTGGTTGCTTTTATACCCTTTGCTACTCGAATGCATCATTTGTTGGAACTGTCTAACATAATCATCAAATCCATTACATAATTAAGCATAGAATTTGACTTGATCTATTTGCAATCAAAATATAGGCTAAATCAATCAGGAAATATAATGCATTAGAAATAAGAAAAAAAAATAGAGAAAGTTAATGGTCACTGTCTTAAGGTAAAGCTTTGGGTCATTTGTGTGAGTATGATTCTAATTTTCTACCTTAAGGATATATCTATGTTACTTCTCTCACTACCACATCAATGTGGAGGCCTATTGTAATATTGAACACCTAACGAATATTTGTAAAAAGATCGAATAAAAAAAAAGAGAATAGGCATGGTAGAACATTAGAAAAGTCTCAATTGCTTTTGATTAGAACTATGAACTTTAGATTTAAAAATCCTATAGAATGATTCTCCTTTAATAGAGTCTTCTCTTTAAGACACTCATTGAATTAGAGATGTGTCCATATCAAGAGTTGGGACCTTCCGATAATAAAAAAAAATCAAAGCTAGAATTAAATAAAGTTAAACTAAGTTATTCTTTTAATTTTGAGTTTTCTTAACAAACAAAAAAACAATTCCCTATAAAACTCAAACTTCAAAATAGATTAATATAGTAAACAAAGTGTTGCTTAACATCAACACTATGGTGCTTTTAAAAGCATGAACTCTCACTTAATATTAAAGTCTTCATCATCACAAGGAAAATAGCATGTAACTGTTGAACCACATCATTCTTGGTGCCATTTTAACATGAGCTCGTATGGTACAATTGTCTACAATGCAAGTTGGTACAATAATAATTGAGCCCAATGCTTTGATTTTTTGTACGGACATCTAGTAGGGTCCAAAGCTAGTTGCAAATGTATATGATACCCTCATATAGGAGAGCCTCTATTAGGGATGTGTAGAGTCATATCTCATAATAACACCACTTAGAGTCTCTTTATAGTTTTTAGAAACTCATCCTTTTACTCTACATAGTGCTTACCATCATTTGAGGATGAGGGTGAAAGTTCCTTAAATAGAACTTCTCGTACATTGAGTGTTTTTCTTTTTCTATTTTTCTATTTATACAAATGAATTTCTTTATCCAACCGATCAGCTTTTGTTGGTAACCTCCTTTTGTTTGCCTATCAGAGTGATTGGGTTGCCACCATAAGAAGACTCATTGTGAAGAAATCTCATTCCCCTCATGTATCACTACTAGTCTTGTATAACCTTTAATAAGCTTTATGATATGATAATATTTTAATCCCGTTCTTGTCTTGATTTTTTTTAATGATATGATTTGTTCATATCTTTAGCCCTTGTATAGGCAATTAATTCCATATGGGTAGGATATTAGTATTATTTCACCTATACTAAGACAATTGTTCATAATTATAACATATAAGCATTAAAAAATGAGTGTGTATATAAATGCATGGCCTTACATTTCCCATGCATAGAAAAGTTATAATATAAAAGAATCTGTATATTTCAATGTTGCAAAAATTTTATTTTAAGCTTTCTAAAATGAAAATGCATGTCTAATAATCCACACGAATTTTCAAAGCATTGCCTTGCATGAAGATTAGTTGTGTACCTCTTTGCATAGAACTTTTCTTCATAGTTATGTGAAAGATTATGTTCTTCATGCCTCCCTTCTTTTGGTGATTCATAAGGAAATATTCCAGAGGAACCATTTCTCTTCACATGCCTCTTTGTTAATCATCAAAAGCCAATTGACTCGATGTGATATGATCATGTGAGATTATTTGATGACGCAACTATATCATTAGAGTTTGAAAGTATCCTAAAAGCATAATTAAAAAATAATATGAAGAGTATTATACACTGTATAAATATTATTTTTTATAGACTTCTTGCTTTTCATTATTTAAAATAGTATTACTTTTAGCTAATCTGAGATTCAGTCAACTTGAGGGCATTATATAGATAAATGCGACAATGGGATAATATATAATTAAATCCATACATTTGCTCCATGAATTGATCACAATCATTAAGCTAATTGTTTCAAATATCATTTGAGCAATCACCACCATGGATATTTGCCTTAAATGTAGTTTGAACACTTTGGATCCACCTTGCTAGAATGTATTTGAGTGTAGAAATGAAAGAAGAGAACCCAGAGGTAACAGTGAACCACATCGTCTATTTTGGAGGGCATAGACCCCCCCCCCCCCCCCCCCCCCCCCGAGTTCAACACCAATGATGATGAACTCAACTTTTTGCTTGATTTCTAATCATTGTTTCTGGTGGACCCGAAATATGTCTTCTAAAGTGGGAAAAAACTAAAGAAAAATTATCCATCCATCACCTGGATTACATGAAAGCAATTACAAATATAATTTGGATATTTTTTAATATTTCTAACAGCCATGAAATTCCAATATTTTTGTCCATCTCAAAGCTCAAAATAAAAATATTGCATACTGTTTTTCTTCACAAAAAATGCCAACATTGTTTCATATCTCATGATCGAAATAAAAGAATGTGTTTGCATTAGATTGTTGGAACCGTATCTCAGTGAGAAAGTCATTGGTTTGTGAAGATACTGTTTCTAGTGGCAGTTTCAGTTCTGATAATAGGGCATCATCATGCTTTGTGGAAAACGATTCCAGGGAGCCACAGGTTAGCTTTGTAAATCAATTGAAGGAACTGGAACGTCCAACATCAGATGATCATGTTTCTGAGGAGCTGAATGAAGATTCTGACTTCAATCTAAATGTCAGGGAGAATGGACTTGATCTAAACCTTGTGGAAAAAGTCACTCTTCCTTCGAAGCTATTTAGTTTGAGTTTGTAGACTCTCATAATAATCTAAGCCATGATGATGAGTGTCCTTTCGAGCAACCTGTGGTGCAACAATCATCAATTATAAAATCAGATACCAACGATTTTCACCATAAGTCTGAGACATTCCATAATCTAGATTCCTCAGTATCAGCTTCATTTCAAAGTAATGATCCACATTCACCATTTGAATCTTTGGTTTCAGATTTTATAGTCAGGGAGAAAGTAATGAGTGGTGGGAATTTCTCTTTAAATGGTTCCAATGAACAGTCAGGATATCCAGTTCAGCCTCTCAGTACTCAGAACCTCTCTGAATTGGAAACTGATGATGTTGTTTTAGATTATCTTATATCAAATGCTGATATTAAAGTTTGTGAAGCTGCATATTCTTCAGGTTTGGCTGTAGATGAGGTTGCCGCTACCACAAGAGAATTTAAAAACCCGCTATCTAAGTTATCTGATGAGGGTGCTGCTGAGAATGGGGTGCTACTTGCTGATGCTGATAATCCATGTACAGGTCTGCTTACACGATCAGGTCATTTTGTTGACATCGAGGATCGTCAAGATCTCATTTCAGATGCCAAAAGCAGCAAGGTAAATATTATTTCTTGGTATTGGTATTGTTATGTGTACAAAATTATTGTAGAAATTCTAGTATCTAGTCGCATCGAATTCTAACTAGGCTCTTCTAATTGTTTTTTTTTTTTTACTTTATATAGCTGTGAAGGACACTAATTTGGTATTTTCAGTTTTTTGCGAAGGAATGATTTAATATTCCATGAGGTTTAGGTCATTTTTAATCGGATACGCCCAAGCTTGATAGTTATTGCCCCCCTTAATAGAAATAAGATTTCACATCTCTGTTTCTCAGATATTGCATTTGATGATCTCTAATTTGAGGCATCCTTCCAATTTTAAATCTTGTTTCTTTGCTACCATGTTATGTTTTTCTGCATTCACTATTTGCTATTGAATTGTCACCTTTTTGGTTGTTTCTTTTATTTATTTTGTTGGTGTGTGACATCAAATTTCAGGAAGATAGAAATCTATCATTATGTTGTGAATACATAATCCCTATATTATATATATATATATGTGTGTGTGTGTGTGTGTGTGTGTGTGTGTGTGTATTCTATTTGAATTGCTTTAATCATTAAAATTGTTCACAGGTAAATTTGTTTTCTGCTGTGGAATCGATGACTAATATGATGAAAGAGGTAGAGCTTCACGAGGAGAGGAGCAAGCATGCCAAAGAAGCAACTTCAAGTGCTGCTGAAGATATTCTTTCCGATGCAGAGGAACTTAAAAAGATTCTAATACATGCAAAGGACATGGTTGTTTTATTGTTTGCATTATCTGATATGCTTGTTCTGGTTATTTGTTTCTAGAGGTGGTTTTGTTAAAATTGTGCTTGCTTTTTCAGCATGCTGGTGAGATTTATGGTGAGAAAACTAAATTAGCAACCGAAGCTCAAGAACTCCAATATAGACTCTTTGGTTTGTCAAACGACAGGAAAAAATCCCTTACAGTGATTGGGGAGGTTAGTTACTGACACCACTTTTGGACGGAAAACAGATATACTCACTGTTTCTTCCATTATTCTATATAGATCCTTATTAATGTGTGTTGACTTTTATTTTATCTGGTACAGTCACAAATATAAAAAATAACAAATTGCCTATTGAGGTTTGTAAGGCTGCTACGTGAATTCTTGCACAACATTGAGATCTATTTTGTTGTATAACTCCTTTATATGGTGACTGAACTTTCTTGTCTTATGGCGCCTCTAGTATAAACATTGTCTGATTTCAAAATTAACTTATCATATCATTAATATGTGTCACTACATAACCAAAGCATTTCAAATTTACAATACATTTCCTCATATTTTAATAGGTAATTGTTCTTGTTTAAAATTGACTCAATTACTTGCATACAAATTGACGGGTCAATTTTGCTTACATCTGCAAGTTGCACGCAAGACAGAATTTATTTAGCTACTTTCAAGTCTCAAACAAAATAGACCTTTTGTTCATAGACAAAATCTTGTTATCTCACTGCCTGTTTGATAAAATTCTATAATGACATGAATGCTACCCTATGTTTACAGAGTTGTTCCCTTATTCATTTTACACCATCATATTAGAAAATCTAACAGAAGGAGAGCCTTGGTGCAACGGTAAAGTTGTATGACCTAGAGGTCATGGGTTTGAATCTCGAAAACAACCTCTTGCAAAGCAGTGTAAGATTGCATACAATAGACTCTTTTCCAGGACCTTGCATTTGCAGGAGTTTCGTGTACTGGACTACCTTTTATATTAGAAAATCTAACAATACTACTTATATTAATAATCAATATATTTTCCGAAATAGTATCAGTTAGGAGCCTAGGAAGTTAAACTTGATTCACGGATGATCCTTTGGTGAATCGGGCATCAAGAAGGGCGATCCTTGGTGACAGGCTTCTTTCTCCCCTTATGCATCAAGAAGAGTTTGAGCCATGCGATGACGTCACTGAACCTATGCATGCAGGAATAAAATATGAATATGTTTTGTCTGCTTCCTGTACAGCTTGCTTTGTCAGGAGATGCAATCAGAGACATTGACCATCTTTTTATATCATAACTTCCATTGCTACTTTCTCTGAGTGAACATGTTGAAGTAGATCTGTACATTATAGCAATTGTCTGTCTCATATTTCACTGATTCCATGCTTTCCTGAAATATTTTTAAAGTCTTAAAAGACTGGAATCAGTTAGTAGCCTTTAGAAAGTAAGAAATTCAAGTTTTGGTTTATCATGTTTCATCAAGAGTCCCACTTTTATTTGGTTACGATATCCACTGTTTGTTTATATCATGGAAAACATTTTGACTATGTATTATTAACTTGTTTCTAAAGAATTCAACTGTGGTCCCTTATGTATATTGCTTCTTGAGCAACTTTTTTACCATACATACAACAACAGTGTATGTTCTGACATTTTGAGTTGGCTATTTCCTTACATGTGTTCTTTCTTTTAATGAAGTTTCTATTCCCCTGCTTTCAATTTTTCCTCTGATTTTTTACTTTTTTTCTCTGAAGTTGGTTAACTTTATTGACATATATGTTTCTATCATTGGATTTTCTACTGATTGTATCATGCATTACCACTTTTGGCTTTATAGATTGTGTGATACTGTCCTCTAGTTACTTTGTTGCACGCCCAGGTTTCTTTAAATATAGTGCTTTTAAAACCACCTAACTGTATTCCTCGTAGAAGGAAGAGCAGAAAAAAATTAAATTTATTTATTTATTATTATTATTTTAAAGTTTCTATTTGAGTTCCATTGCATGTGAAAATGCTCTGTTCATATAGTTGACGGAAATAATATAGCAAAAAGTTGGAAAAAGAATTTTCCTACCTTTCTCTTCTTTATTTCCGTTAAAGGAAACAGTGAAAAAGTGTTTGTAGAGAAATCTTTATGTCACTCTCTTTCTTTATTTCCTTTTTGGTTTCCTTCTCTCCTAGAAAGCATGCCCTAAAGTTTGTAAGTATTGCTTCCGGGGCATAGTTGAGTTGGTTACGACGAAGCAGACTTGTTGAAGTGGGTAAGGGAAGAATCTCGGCGAAGCCGAGGTAATGCCCTCCCCCGTCATGGCCAACTGCAACTTCTCGATTTACCTCCTCACAAATGTAGGACTGCGGGGTGGTAGATTCCACCTTTTTATTGAAATGCTGAAGTAAGTGTGACATGTACTTGTTTTCCAGATTCAACAAACCCTTAAAGCGCGCCTAGCTGCTGTGAAAGTAAAAATTGCAATAGCTGAACGAGAGAAACTTGAGAAGTTAGTAGCAGCTGGCAGGATCCTAAGCGAACAGGAAGCCATTATGGCTTCAGTAGTAGAAGAATTCAAAAAGCTGCAAGAAGAAGCAGAAGTGAACTCCAAGGTAAGCATATCTCAAGGATATATATAATAGTAATTAATATTTGTGAAACCATGTAATCTTGTTTCACTTTGCTACAGTTGAGGGAGTTTCTGATGGACAGTGGCCACATGGTTGATGCTCTCCAGTAAGTTTGTCTGCTTTGCTTTTAGTTTCTAATTTTATTTAAACCAGATAAAAGTGACTTCAATTTTGTTTCCACAAGTTTGTCCTTATGATCGACTATATTTCTACTGATTAAACTGACAACATATTTAGGAATTAAGTTCGACATAATTTGATTACTGAGTTTCACTCAGTTGTATGGTGACTCTTCTTGTTTATCTTTTATCTCAGAGGTGAAATGGCTGTCATCTGTGATTACATCATGCTGCTAAAAGAAAGAATCGATGGTGGTCTACCAGTTAGGTAGATCTCTGCGTTCATTAGCTTCAAGCTTCTCTGGTTCTTTGAGTTCATCCAAACATTCGTCGGACGAGATGCTCAAGCATGAAGATATTGCAGAGCAAACCAAGAAAAGTAGTGACAGTGGAAGTGATGATCATGGGACATTCACAGACGGCTGGGAAATTCTGAAAGACGGAGAATTCTGAGTACAGTTTGAAAGCTCGTGACCTGAACAGTTTGTTTTCTCTCTCGATTTCAATGTAAATACATATAAAGTTATTCATTTTGGATCCATTTGAATTTAGGAAAACTATGGAGAAGGCAGAAGCTTCATTATCTATGTTCATGTTTCAGGTTACATCTGTGCTTTCTCCCATTGAATATTGGTTTGAACAATTATACTAAGCTCTTCATTCCACCAATTTAGAATCCGGTGGACATGTGATCGAGTCAATTGCTTGTTCAAGCTTGAATCAAACCAGAATCTGGAAGAAAGAACTCGTGGATCATCAATAGTTGAATAATAAAATTGATGCATCACGCTACTTGAATAATAAAATCTAAAACTTCTGGTCATGTTCCAGTAGCAAAACAACTGACTTAGTGACAGCTTGAAATCCGATATGAAGAGAATTTTCAGGCTAGCTCACAACATTTTGAATGGCAAACATAAGAGAATGTCAGTAGGCAAGAGTCGACGAAACCCTAAAGCCAGCCAGCATTGGGACTGCTATTCGAAAACTATTAGTTCCAGAAGTCAACTTCCACGGGCTTCTCTCCTCGTCGCATCATGAAGGATGTCAACGTCCACGCCGTCAGGGGGGAGCTGGACATACCGAACCACTGACCCTCTGATAAAACAGTTGCGAACTGATAACTGCAACAATCAAAGAACATGAGATGAGCTCAGGCGACGGTTACCGGTGTTTATAACTTACAGGACTTCATAGTGAAAGCAAAACCAGCAACGGTTCGTTCAGCTTGGAGTTTGATCGATTTAACTTGCTTGATGAGGCACTTAAAAGAGTGCGAATTAATATGAGGGATCTTGCGGTATATATAAACATCGATAAAGGAATACATATGAACCAATCGTGGCGTTCCCAATTGCCTAATATATTCAATGGCACTCTTCCTAAATTCACTAAATAAAATAACAAATAGCCAAGTGTTCCAGAGACAAAGCATACAAATGATGTTGGGCATTGAGGGCCTTACAATTTTGGTTAGATAAATGAAAAGAAACTCGTGTTATGGAACAAGATTGATCTGAGGAAATAATAAGATAAAGCAAGAGATAAGAAGTCAGAGGACAGTTAATTTGGAAATCGAAGCAAACAAACAATGAATTTTACTGCTATCTAATGCTTTGATACATGAGGCAGTTCAAAAGGGTCAGGATTATTGAAAACCCATAAATACAATTTGTTTATTTAAGATTTTAAGAGAAAGCACACATTTAGTATAAATCACAAAGGTATTTATACTGATCAATTTGAATGCTCGATGGTTTATAGAATGCAGGTAGTTTCTCCACCTCATAACCATATCAAGTATAAACCTTTGCATCCAAAAGAAGCATAACATAAGGATTGAAGGTAAACAAGAGAAGAAGATGAATGTCAAGGGAACAAAGGGATGAAAAGTTTTTTTCTCTCCGTTTGTTGTTTGACTCCGAAAGGAGTTAGATTATTACTTTTGAACTAATGATGTCGATGCACATGTTAAAACTTCAGCTACAATGGCTCTGAAAAGAGCAAAGAAAACAATAAAATGTTTTTAATAATGAAGCAATTTCATAGATAATTAAGAAGAAAGCATAAAAGAACTATTTGCAAATTGTGAGTAAAAGATTCTTGCAAGTAGAACTAGATATTTCTTCAAAGACTCCAGCTTTTACTTCTGTATCATATGCACAACTATCTTCCAGAAAAACTCCACAACAAAAAGAAAAGCTTTTATCCTTCGACTGCCAATCCCAACAAAAAACATAACCAATGGAAGATCAGAAAACAACTCCAAAAAAAAACACAGAATTCATAACCATCAGTAACCAGTATCATATAATTAACCAAACGTTTGAGAAATAAATTTAAAGAGTAATACCAGATCCAGAAAAACCTAATAAGCAATATTGGGATCACATTTGGCATCAACTAAAAGCAAAATAGAAAGTGATTATTTAGTTAAATGAAACAAGATGGAATCCACAAACATGCATAGACTCTAATAAATTATTAGATTCTTACATAGCATCTACCGAACTGAGGGCCTGGGTGCAACCTATAGCTATTTTTCACAGAATTATATTATGCCTCTTAGAGAACATGATGAAATCAAAATGGGCATTTATAAAACAAAATGCTTAATGAAACGTAGTTACATTCTGAATTTTTTATATTCATCAATTCAATCAAACCACCCCTCTGTCTCCTGTGTGTTCTTATCTAATTCGATTGGTGATTTCATCTTCAGAAACCTTCTAAACCATCTGAGATCAGCAGTAAGAGATTGGAGGAGACCTAAACTATCTTAGATGAGTATATTTCTTAAGGAACCTATTCATCTACTACATCTAGCTTTAGGTGCCCTAGCAACTAACTGTCATTTGTTGTTTATTAATGAAGAAGAAAAGGAGGGAAAAACTAATAATAAAGCTAAGCCCATAGAATTCCAATCTACGCATCCAGAAATGCTAAAAGGAATCCAACCGGATCAAATAGTAAACCTCCAAAAGGATTTCTTTTGCAGAGAACTGATTCTAATTACTGATGCATTCAACAATCAACTACCAATCGTTCACAGATCTCAAAACCCTAAATCCCATACATTAGTAGCGCGAACCAACCCAATCAAAGTTAAACACGCATGTGCACGCGCCTTCACAAAAAAGAAGAGGAAATCAACAGAGGAAAGGGGGGAAAGGAAGGAAATGTACACGAAGAAGAAAGAGATGCAGGAGGAGGCAGGCGTACCATGTGAGGGTATTTGTCTTCGTCTACGACTTTGATGTTCTCGAGCTTGATGTTGAGGTATTGGTCGACGGAGTGGAGGGTTCCTCTGATGGCGAGATCGTTCTTCAGCTCCACCGTCACTTCTTTGCCCACCAACTCCTTGAAGTACGAGAAGAAGAGCTGCAACGAAACGAAAACCAAATCGAGATAAGGAGAGAAAAAAACTTCAACCGCAGGGAGTCGAGGATGACAGAGAACGCTGTAGAGGGAAGCAAAGGTACCATCTTTGCGGCAAAGATCGAGAGGGAGAGAGGCGCGGGGAAGAGGAGAAAGCAGGGCTGCGCCGAGGTTCAGGTTCCTGAAACCTTAGAAATAAAGGGCACGATATGATTTTTAATATTTAAAAAAAATTATTTTATTTTATTTTCCCATTTTTTTCATTTTTAAAAAAACTAAAAAGCCTAATCCCTTTGCGTCCTCTCCTGCAAATTGCAATCCCTTCTTCCTCCGGTGCACCCGAGTCGAACACCTTCCGGCCGCCGCCATCCGCCGCCATCCGCCGCCATGAGGCTTCCCGTTCTCGGCCGCCCCGGTGGCTGTTTGCTCTTTCCCCACCCTAGACCCGCCGTCCTCTGCCTTGGCCACCAAAGCCCCATCTTCAAAAACCCCATCTTTGACCCCAAGACGACCTGTTGCCGGACGCACGCCACCTCCGCCGCCCCCTTGGCTCCTTCCTCCGTTCCCCCTCGTCGCTCCTCCGCTGGCCCCGCCCCGCCCCGCCCTTCCTCCCTTTACGCCCGCCCCAGCCTCCGGCAGATGGAGGTCGATCGCGCCGCCAACCGCGCCCGCGTCTATGACTTCCTGCGCTCCCTTGGCATCGCTCCCGACGAGCTTGACGGCCTCGAGCTACCGGTCACGGTCGACGTCATGCGCGAGCGTGTCGACTTCCTCCACTCGCTAGGTGTTACTGTCGAGGATATCAACAACTACCCCCTCGTCCTTGGCTGCAGCGTCAAGAAGAATATGGTGCCGGTGCTTGACTACCTCGGCAAGCTCGGCGTCCGCAAGGCCACCTTCACCGATTTCCTGCGGCGGTACCCGCAGGTTCTACACTCCAGCGTCGTGGTGGATCTCATGCCTGTCGTCAAGTACTTGCAGGGCATGGACATACGGCCTGCTGACATACCCCGGGTCCTTGAGAGGTACCCTGAGGTGCTCGGGTTCAAATTGGAGGGAACAATGAGCACATCAGTGGCGTATCTCGTTGGAATTGGCGTTTCAAGGCGAGAGATTGGTGCTATCCTTACGCGATACCCAGAGATACTAGGGATGCGGGTGGGAAGGGTGATCAAGCCTTTTGTTGAGTTCCTGGAGTCCCTAGGGCTACCAAGACTTGCAGTGGCGAGGCTGATAGAGAAAAGGCCTCATATTCTTGGCTTTGGCTTGGAGGACCAGGTGAAACCAAATGTGACGGCATTGCTAGAGTTTGGTGTCAGGAACGAGGCGTTAGCTTCCATCATAGCTGAGTATCCAGACATTATTGGCATTGAGCTGAAAGCTAAGCTCACTTCGCTACGGAGCTTGTTTGAATCACATATTTTGGTTGATCGTGAAGATTTTGGAAGAATCATTGAGAAGATGCCTCAATCTGTTAGCTTAAGCCGTTCTACCATACTGAAGCATATAGATTTTCTCAAATGTTGTGGCATTTTGCTAAAGCAAGTAAGCAAAATGGTCCTTAGCTGCCCACAAATACTTGCTCTTAATCTCGACATCATGAAAATGAGCTTTGACTATTTCCAATCTGAGATGAACAGGGATTTGGAAGAACTTGTTCAATTTCCTGCTTTCTTTACCTATGGTCTTGAGTCCACAGTGAGACCCAGACATGAAATTATCTCTGAGAGAGGAATTAAGTGCTCTCTGGCATGGTTACTTAACTGTAACGATGAGAAGTTTGAAGAACGAATGAAGTATGATTCTATCGGGATCGATGAAATGAGTACAGAATCAATGTTAAAGCCAATGGTAGAACATGAACCTGTCGATGAAGAAGATGGTGAGGAAGAAGAGGAATCTTCCTTTGAATATGTAGAAGATAGTGAGTATGAAGAGACAGATGACGAATATCTGTGACTTCTATCAAGCACCAATATTCTCTGTCTGGTGTCATTGGCTTCATCTCAGCATTACAAAGGAGCACGTTTGAACAAGATTAATTGTAAACCATCTTGAACCCTTTTGATGCAATGCTGAATGAGTCTTGTTTCAGTTTTCAAATAATTGAATGATATGAAGTATGATTTGCAAGAGGTACTAATTCTGATCTATCTAACTCCAGTACTTTATTGCAAATCTTATTTATATGAGATTAAAAATGGTACAATCACTAAGCACTGTAATGTGCCATGTTCAACAAGTACATTTGAACAAAGGAGAAGTATTAAGTGCTTTGCTGTTTGTGCTTCTCATAAGCCTTCTAGAGTTGTACTTTACTGATTCAATTACAAAACGAGAATTAAAATACAACATGCCAGTGTTCTCATGGGAATAACTTTACTGATTCATATGACACTAACACAATGTTAGCTTGTTAGTTGATAGTTCGTAAAGAGGACTCTTTCTTAGCTGCTTAAGTTTTTGGGTAACTAGCAGTCATTTCTAACACAATATAGAACATAACTCACAAGTTCAACACCACTCACTGATTTTTCCCTTGCTATTTCTCCTGTTTCCCTTGTATATCTTGTTAAATATGATTTGACCTTCTTTCCCTGTGAATCCTTTCCTTCAACCAATTCTTTATGAGCATGCTCTTTTACTCAATTGTGAACTTCTATCTTTCACAGTTGACTCTCTGATCATGTTGTAATAGAAGCTTATGCCTGCTAAATGAGTCAATACTCTTTACTAAATTGATATATAAGTGCGTGCTCATTACCTAATCAGTATCAATGCAGGATTAATGCTTACAAATGCGATTGTTGTCGATAAAACTTGATGGTTGCAAATAAATATAAGCTCCATTAAAAACAAAAAGATATCAGGAGTTTAACACTTTATTGTGTATCTCTATTCATTATAAGTTGATTGATAGTTAACAATATTTGATTATTATTTGAATGACTCATATTGACATATATAAAAGCTTCATATCATGTGCCGAAGAACTTCAACTGACATTTAAGACTACTGAAATTAATACTTGATAATTTTTAGTTTTGTTAGAAGTAAATGCATCTTAGGTATATATCATTTTATTGTACACCATATTTGAGATATACATGTATACTAGTTTAGCTACCCTTGCTAATGCAATGGAAAGGGCCGGTGTCCCTTTGGTCAAATGTAGCCACAGTGAAGCCTTGTCCAGCTCTAGCATCATCAGCCGATGAAGTTTCCGCCTTCCATTCCACTGCGGCCGCCACTGCCTCTACCACATCTTCACTGCTGCCTTGCCTAGCACCACCATTATGCCCTTTGGAAGCATGGTACCTTCTATCAGCCTCCTCTTGCAGGTACTCCTACAAAACTGACAGCATGGCTACTACTCTGATGCATGAGATCTTGCCTAGGTCCTGTACAGTGCCCACACTCCATAGCAGAAGGGATGAGTGTGAGATGGTGACTCCCTGGTGTTGACTGTTTATCGGGTTGGCTACCTCAGGGTCTACAAGAGTACAGGGTGATCACTGTGTTCAATGTGAAGGTGGTGAATATCATGGAGAACCATCTATTCTTCTTCAACATGATAATAGTCTCTTTTTCTGCTCTTTGGAAGCACTACAAAGTTCCTTTTCTGCTCTTGAGTTTCGTTCTTTTTTGGATAAGTTAAGATTTGCAGATTTTCTACTATCTTTGTCCAACCTGAGTAGGCATTTACATCTTGTAAGTCAATGTTCTTTCTTATCTTTTATACGTATGTTTGATCACTATTTAAATCTCACTTTGCAGAACGTTCAAAAATATGGAGATGACGATTCTACAATGTGTTTTGCTGCAAACTTCATGAAGAGTCGAATTGCAGAGCAACACATTCTATCGACCTTTTTCAAGGATTTGATGATATCATCAGTTGCTTCGACATCTGCTTTGCGATCTGTTGGCTGCGTCCTCATCTCGCGAAGGCCATGAAAATCCGATGGTGTTTCAAGAATTCATGCTAGTTCCTAAATAGATTAGCTGATGCTCAAAGAGATAGTGGATAAAGCCAGGAATGTTGATGGTGTTTCAACCTGTTAAGCTGTTAAAGGATTCATAGTTTTGATTCCTTGATGTCTGTACCATCCATATTCTACTAAATCTTACTGTTTATAGTATTAAATACAGTGGAAAGTAAGAATTATGATGAATCTATAAACTTCATATTTCCAAAAAAGTTGGGGCAGCCCATTTAAAATGTCGGCGCTTGGCAGCCCATATAAAATGTCGGCGCAGATCAGAATGAGATAAGAAGAGATGGGAGTCGCACACCGAGTGCTCTCTACGAATGCGATTCTGAATGCGGCGCCCATAAGCGCGATCGCTGCTACCCGAATACCAGTCCGCGCACGATCCTTCAAGTTGTTTGATAGTCCCTCAAAGTCGTCGCCTTTACCCATTGTTCCACAGTTTCGGAGGGTTGGCGTGGTGATGGCGTCGTCGGGACCCGTGCAGAAGTCCGAGGAGGAGTGGCGGGCGATCCTGTCGCCGGAGCAGTTCCGGATACTTCGCTCGAAGGGAACTGAGTAAGTTCTCGGAATCTTTGTGGTTGTTGTTGTCTGATTGATGTTTTGTGCGATTCCAGTTGGGTATGTTGATTGCCTCTGTCCGGAAGTTGTGCTTTTGGGGGGATTTAGGTTTAGGGTTTTGAGGCTGTAATCCTCGAGTTCTTTTCTGCCAGATTTTGTGTTTGTAGGGGAATTTAGGTTTTTTCTTTAGGCATTCAAGGGTTAACCTTATACTTTGGTGAGGATTTACTTTGTCATAGGTGCGTGGTTTTTCTCAGATATAGTTCTGCTAAGTGGGACGTGATTTCTAATCAAAATATGTTCTTTGATGCTAGATTGTATGGCATCGATTGTTTTTCAATTAAAGATGGGAAAGAGTCTACAACAAATAATATTGGGCTATGATCGACCTCCCAATATGAACCTGCTGTGAAAACTTATCATTAGAGAGCAAGTCGGGGTTTCGAATAGATTATTCTCCTCTAAGATAGGTACTTTTTCAATTGATAGGCAAGGTTTCATCGATCGAATAATTGATATCCTATAGTAAAATTCTTCTACAGACAGTCGATTCCAATAGAGATTTTAAATTCCAATCACAAAGTATCAAATTTACCCAAAGAAACATTTCTTCTTGTTGAGAGAATGTTTGCACCTCAAGGTCACATGGGAGGGACTGAGTGAGGGAGGATGGTCGAGGCCTCTACTGTTTGTTGTCTTCTCTCAGTTTGGGATTGCGACTTGTAAGGAAAGCCTAAGCCAGGCTGCCCAAGTTAGCCATCATTGTAAATAGGAAAGCAATTTACAAGAAATGAAAAGCTAAGAGTGAGATAGACCTGTATCCTATAGCTGCTAGTCATTCATAGTCTGTGGTGGCCTTTAGATCATGGTTGATTCGCGACGTGATTAGAGGATGGCTGTGGAGACATGAGTGGTGAGTTAAGAGTTTACTAAGTGTTGTATGGAAAAAGTGGATTGCATGTGGTGTCACAACCTTTTCAAACATTATTGATATGGCACTCATACCTTGTTTACTCCAATGGAAGGGTGGGTGAAGGAGAAGGGAGGGAAAAGAGAGGAAAGGGAAAAGAATTCTTTCAAACTTATCTACAGGGGGAGTGTGAAAGAGTAATGGATGGAAAGAGAAGTAAATTACCAAAATATTCATAGAGATCAATGGAAGAGGCGCATCTACAGAAACATATAGGTTTTTGATTGAATTTTGAATAAAAGAGTACTAGGGCAGTTGGCTATTTTTGCAAGCTTGTCTCCTTCCCTCTTCTATGATGCAATTGGAGCTCCCAATTGCTTGCAGCTTGCTTTCAAATCTTGCCTCCATCAGCTTGTTCATGCAAGTAAACAGCCGAAGGGAGAGACTCTATCATGGTTTAAAATGTTGGTTTGTGCCAGTAGCACGTGGAACTAAAGAGCGGAATTTTATCCTATTCTCTCATATCATAATTTTTACAATAAGGAGAGGCTTTGTTGACTCTGTGTGACAACTTTCTAATAGTGATATTTTTTAACCCCCATCACTTCAAGTTATGGGTCCATAATGTTTTCTCAGCCTCTACAAAGAATTTGCTTCTCCAGACTTGATATAGCTCTTCTTCCAATGTGCTTTTGTAATCATACAATCCTAATTCCTACATGATCAACAGTAAGCTTCAATGGTCCAATGGTATGGATTACTCAAAGTAATTGGTTTAATTGCTGATCTCAAGTTTATATCAATGTGTTACCATTTGCATGTTGATCTGGTTAGTTTTTACCTTCTTTAATCTGGCTTAAGAGTACATTCATGACATTTTGATCCTAGTTTTCACTCAAATTTACCTTAGCCTAGCTATCGGTAGAGACAATTAAGCAGTTTGCCCTCGATCAATGGAATCTATTCCATCACGTTATCTTAATTTTTTTTCTTCTTTTACCAGCGTATCACTGAATCTTTGTTGCTTAAGTCATCAAGTTTGCACACTTTATGTTGATCAAACCTGCCCGTACTCTTTAGGATTTGAAAATTGATGTGTTCATGAGATAATGAGTAAGCACAAAATTTACTGTGTTGAATGTTCATTAATATCTTCAGTTTCATGCCATAAACCAAGCTTAAGCAAGCTATGATCTGATTATAATGGTCATTAGCTAACCAATGCAATCATTCATGTAGGACCTGCCTTTATTTGTTTTTTGGCTGTAATAAGGCTTGGTTTGTAACTAACTCCCTGACAAGAATCTAAAGTAAGAGAATTAATCAATTTTTAAATTTTTTATCTACAAATGTCGTGCATTTGTAGTCCATTTAAGACATGTTTGTAAATTCTTCATATGCAAACGAAATATTTTTTTACTTATTCCAAGATAGTAGAGAATAGAGACTTCAACTATAGAAAATACTTCTGCCTCAGTGCCATTAGTGTAGTGATTCAGGAATTCTTGTTTAATATGAATGATTGAGATAAAGTGGAAGGACACCACTTCTGTATCATTGCTGCAATAAATATGCCAATGCTTTTCAGGTACCCCGGCACGGGTGAATACAATAAGTTTTACGCCGACGGGATATATAATTGTGCTGGTTGCGGAACACCGCTCTACAAATCGACCACCAAGTTCAACTCTGGTTGTGGCTGGCCAGCATTTTATGAGGGTCTTCCTGGAGCCATAAACAGAACGGTCGCCCCTTCATCTAGCAAACTCAATATCATGCTGCATCTTCATTGCTTGAAACTAACTAAGACTGATTTGTAGTTGCAGCCGGATCCCGACGGAAGGAGAATTGAAATCACTTGTGCGGCGTGCGGTGGGCACTTGGGCCATGTTTTCAAAGGAGAGGGTTTTAGGACGCCGACAGATGAGCGTCACTGTGTCAATAGCATCTCGCTCAAGTTTGTTCCTGCCTCTGAGAAGAACTGACTTCTGTTTTCGTTCATCGAACCACTAAATGTGACTTTGGAATAAGCCTATGGCGTAGTTATGGGAACATTTGGCTTTGGCATGTAATGTGGAAGTGCTACATATCTCTGGATAATTACGTTTGTCTGCATTTGTTTAAGTATCATTATCATCTAAGTATATTTATGTGCTGCGTTTAAGTATATTTAGAAGAGGGCAAATAGAAGGGAAATACAATTCCGCAAGTGAAAATTTGATATTAATTTTCTGTTAGAATCGGCAGAAAGGAAGAAATTTTTTTTCCAAGAACAGGTTAATCTTTTGGCAATAACTATTTATCTTCATGCATACTGTGGTATCAGTTGTTCTGAATTTGATATTGCAAAAACCGTCCAGATGTTTTGGCACTGGGAATTGATGTGTGAAATTCGTAAATATATTATTGTTGTCGAGTGATAAAATATCGTCTATTAAGATTGTTAAATTGTGTATCAATTTGACTTGTGAAATAGATTATCTAAATAAGTTAAGATTGAGAAAATTGCGTGAGAATGAGAAAAAAATTAAAAAGCAAAAAAAAAATTAGGGGGAAAATTAGTTTGAAGAAATAATTTTAGGATATACTGATATGTATAAAAGTAGCCTATCTTACAATGTTTGATATTTTTTTTTGAATAATATTGGTATATCTATTCAAGTGCAATGTCTACTTTTAAGGTAACTTTACTAAAATGATTGTTTTCTTAGTAGAGATTTCTATCATGATGATACATGATTTTTTAAGTGTTATCATCTACTTTGTGACATCGAATCGGGATAAACCTCATTAAATATTGTGATAATCAATGGTGTCTTAGTGAGATTTTGAACTATTTTCATAAACAACCCTTTAAATTTGAATTTTATGGATAGAGAATTAGATTCACCATTCAATTCTTCACTATATCCCATGAGATATACACACTAGTATTGTAATCATGTATGTACAATAAAATCAGATTATTAATCAATACATCATGCAATAAAAAGAGATAAATATATAGAAAATGAATAACAATAATGCATTAGACTAAACTCTCGTCTTAGAATTAAAAAAATTATTCTATGAAAATGGAGTTACAATCAAGACATAATAGAAATCATTCTACAACTCAAATTCAAGAAAAAATAGAGACCTTAATTGTCGTGTGTGTCGATGTTTTTGAATTGATCTCCAAGCTCCTTGATGAATGCAATCTTGACGACTCCTTAAAAACGGTTCTCTCCTAGGAGTTCTTGTCACAAAGAAACCCTTCCTCGAGAATGGGAGAACTGCCTAAACCCCCGATGCCTCAAACATGTATCCCTTGGGTCTTTTTATAGGCTCCAAAATCATCTAAATTTATTACAGCCTTTCAAAAATATCAGAGGGTCGCCACCGGACCATTGTCATGTTGGAAAGCACGGCCTATCCGTGTTGGCTCCAGAGTGCTACAGTCATTGGCTAAACAAAGTCATGCTTGTAGGAACGACCTAGCGGTGTTCATCCATAGAACTCTAGGTCAATCAGCAATAAGAGGTACAATCAAGAAGTACAGTCTACTCATGTTTTGCTCTGGAAGTCTAAACGTTATTTCGTTTCTCGTCTAACTTCTCGAATGGTGCACGATCGTGTTGGAGGACACTGTCACACTGCACCATGTTGAAAATGCACATTTTAAGACATTTTGATTCCATTTTAATTTTGAATTTGTATCCTGTCAATAAAATTATATTAAAAAAATAGATTTTTGAACTATACAGATAAAATTGGAATGAAAATATGTACGATGTACTAATGTAATGGAATTAATATACATAAAATTATGTCAAAAATATATATATATATAAATTAAGCACGTCGATATTCAAGGGCCGAAATGCCATTCCTGAATGCACGTGTTTTTGGTGCCTAAATTATTGTAAACAGTGTGCGAAGTACTTGGGGAATCTATTGGGAGGTGAGTGGGGCCTAGTAGAAATCTTCTTGCTGTTGGCCACTGTTGAAATCCTTGTTCCTTACTGCCTATTTCTATCGGAGCTAAATTATGGCTGTTGAATGAGATATATAATCCATTAACTCAAATTTTCACCCTTAAATTTCATCGGTTCAATTTCATAAGGTCGACATGTTGTGTATATATATATAGTTTGTCTCATTCATATTTGATCAACACGACTAGTCTACCCTAACTCTTCCGGCTAGTTTCGTTCGTTCATTCGACCCCACTATCATTTTAACATGCCGTTCTAGTTGCACAACTCGAGTCATCCATCTTGCTCAATCCGACTCACCTCATTCGTTAGGTCCATCTAGCATGACTATTCTGTCCGTTCATCTTTAACGATCGATGAGACTCGATCAACCCTTGTCCTACTTGGTCAGCCTATCCTACTATAAGCACAACCTAATCTAAAACAGAAACAAAGAAACAAAAAAATGAATAAATTAAACAAGCTACTTTCATTCAAAGCGAATTATTGCACCACAAAATTCCTCATTTCATTATTCCGTTCGCATATTCAAACAAACACGCCATAAAATTATTCTTCCCAATCGGATCAGTTCGATTTTAATCAAACCGATCTCAAAAACAGTGATTTAGATCTCATTCAAAAGTCAAATCAAATTATATAGCCAACGACACCATTATTGGGCGCGAAGTCAGATCATGGCCAACAGAGGTCGTCGTCATGGCTAGCTGCGTCGACGACGACGAAGAAGAAATAATCTCCCCTCCCATCAGATTGCACAGTCCCCCGCAGCAGTTCCAGCGAAGCTGCAGAGAGATCAGACTGTGCAAGCCAAACTCTCACTCATTAATGGCGGCCAGAAATTCCGCCACTCTTTCTCTCTGACTCCATCATTCGTCTTGATTTCCTAGTACGATATATGATTGAAGGAGCATGCTCAAGATAAGATTGAGAACTGTGTCTGATCATTGATCTTCTGCCATAATTTGATAAAAGCATGAATCATTGCAAAGAAAGTTACCGCAAGGAGATGTGAGAGTTTAGCCACGTTACTGTAATCATCTCCCACCAACATCAGGCATCAGATTCAATAGAACAGTTCTCAACATGCATCTCTGGAAGCAGAAGCAGAACCATGAGCAAGCTTGTGAATCATCGACAGTGTTCGTGGAGGGATGAAATCACCTTTTGATATACATAAATCTGTGTATCAGTGTGTCGATCGACTACAGGTTAGCACGGACGAACTCCTTGATCTCATCCATGACTTGGTAAAAATGGTTGGTGTTGGGCAACAAGTAGAATCCAATGGTGGCCTGTTCGCGGTAGACGACCTTCACAGAGTGGCCGGCCGTCTTCAAGCCTTGGGCGTAGGCCAACTGCCAGTCCTGAACGAGATCCAAGCCTGCGATTACGACGAGGCTTTTGGTGAAAGGAAGCCCTTCGAGTCGGACGCCATTGGGACCGAAGGGATTGCAAGCAGGGTGATCTCTATCTGCCCCCTCGGGGAGGAACGCCTTCCAATACCAATCCCTATCTTGAATGGTGACGAAGTACTTGCCATCCAGCCTCTGCTCGGATTCTGTCCTGCGGTTGCCCCCGAACATGGAATTCAGGAGGATGTCGCCGGCGATTTCGATTCCAGACTCCGCGGCCCTTACGGCCACGTGATGCGCGATGTTGCCGCCGGAGCTGTCCCCTGCGAGGAACACTCGAAGCTTGGCCTCTTTCCCGCTGCGAAGCCATGGTTCTACGCTCGCCCACTTGAGAACCGCCCACCCGTCGTCGTACGCACAGGGATACTTGTACTCCGGTGCCCGCCGGTAATTGACCGAGATGACTACGGCGTCGCAGAGGGAGACGAGCCGGCGGCAGAGGGAGTCGTAGATGGCGCTGTTGGAGGAGGAGTGCGCGAAGCTTCCGCCGTGGAAGAATATGATGACGGGAAACATATCGGATGACGGCGGCTGGTAGAGGTCGGTGAGGATAGGAATGGAACCTGCAGCCATGGTGGGGGCGGGGCGGTAGATGCGAGCGACCAGATTGGTAGGGCGGTCGATGAGGACGTCGAAGGAGATGATTCCGTTGACGGGGGTGGCATTGGCAGGGACCTTGCGGTCGAGGAACTCGGCGAGGTGGCGGTCGAAGGTGCCGTCCGGGCGACGCAGCAGGTTGTAGGCCAGCTTGAAGTTGGAGATGAGAACCCAGGTGTTGAGGGGAACCGCCATCTGCGCCGGCGTGAGAAACAACAAAGAAGAGATGAGATCGAAAGCGAAAAGTAGAAGCTCGCAGGTAGCTCTGGTCCATTTTTTGCCAATTTTAGGAAGAATCAAAGCTGAACGCGATCAAAAATCTTATCTTTGAGAAGAAGATCGATCCTCATTTTTGTGAAAATCGTGGATTTTGTTTCGCTTCGCCTGTT
Organism: Curcuma longa; assembly: GCF_044706935.1. NCBI lineage: Eukaryota > Viridiplantae > Streptophyta > Magnoliopsida > Zingiberales > Zingiberaceae > Curcuma > Curcuma longa. Next base: position 6,020,498 of record NC_133874.1, read on the forward strand.
TGAAATCTATGATGAAAACAAAAGACAATATTGCATCGATGGGGCTCGAGAATTCAAGCCAAGCGAAGAACACCTAGAAAAACGAAAGCAAACAAGAATCGGCTCCAATCAATACAACTCACTTTAATTTTCGATGCATTGATCCGGCCATACGAAAAACAATCGAGCAGCAAAACCCTAACGTGAAGCAGAGAGCAGAGCAGCAAACCGATCGAACCCCAAAAAACAAAAAACAAAAAATCCAAGCATCAGTGCCGGAGGCGAAAGAAAACAAGAAAGCAAAATGAGAGAGATCGAGCACCTTGGACTCATTGGCGTTGATTTCGTTGCCTCCCGCCATGTCCAAACTGCGCTCCGTGAGAATCTAAAAACAAGAAAGCAGCGACTAGAGAGAGCATAACATCCAAAGCAATCTCTCTCCTTTTTTCATAGCATGTGTTCCAGGGACCGAATCCCGGCTCTTCTTCTTCCGGCACCAACCCTCTTGCTCCTCGAAAACCCTATTTCTTACGTTTCTCGCACCAATTCCACAACCACCACCAAAAAGAGGGTAGATCGAGGACAAAAGGACGTACGAGGAGAGGAAGAGAGGGGTGAGGAAGAAGAGGAGCAGGCAGAGAAGAGGTCGATAGGAAGACGCGAGCGGCGCAAGGAAGAAGACGAGTCTAGCGTACGCATTCGTCATTCTTAAAGAGAGCGATTCGCCATTAAATCGGAAACCAAACCGACCGGTTTTATCCGGTTAATTTGCCAAAATTAAAAAAAGACCGGATTTTATATTATTTTAATTTTATTTTATAATGATAATTTAATTAAAATAATAATTTAATAAATAAAATAGAAATAAATAAAATTATTTTAATTTATTATTGCTGATGCACTACCAAAACAATCATTAGACGTAGACACGATGCCCAAATCCTGAGAGATCACAAAAGAGTGGGCCCCACGCAACAGTCTCCTACTGTGATTGTCCTGCTCCAATCAAATATTTTTATAATTTTTATATAAATTTGAGACGGAACAGGCTCCACTTGTCGGATTTTGAAACGTCGGAACTCGCGGTGGCCTGCTCGTGGACAAACACCGCATCCCTACAGCTCGGGCAAACACGGTTCGCGGGTCGGGCTCGGACTCGATTCGGGTTCATTAAGAGCAGACGCGACGAGCGTTCGAGTCAGTTTGTCATCGCGTCGCACGTGACGGCCGCGTGACCCAGGCGATTTATTTAATTAATTAATGGCGGCAGAATTAATTAATGCCGTGGCCTTCCTACTTAATATTTATTTATTTATTTATTTATTTTACTTACATTTCTCTTTAAGGATTGTCTTGCATCGTTTGTCCTCCAACAATTCATGGATCAAAGGTTCTATAGGTGCCTTGGTTGGATTAGTTTCTTGATCTATATTTGTGATAACGACGTTAGTGATTTGTATGTCATCCAACTTTTTGATCATATTATAGCGTTTCTGTGAGTTGTATTATTTAGTAGGATCCGTGTGCGAAAGTCTACCTTAATTGTTTACGGTTGTTGAAGTTGTTTGTTTATTTGCTTATGAGAGGTATCTTCGCATCACTAGCTCGCTTAACTTCATTGAAATGATGGGCATGCCCTAGAAATCAAGAGATCCCAAAATTTGATTTAGCTAGTAGCCTTGGCTCCACATCATCATATTCATAACGATCTCGAGAGCTCTTTGCCACTAGTCGATGCATTTTGAGTAGATGGATTAAATTAATGATGCACTTTGTGTAGGGCGGTCAATAATTAATAAATTTTACAAACAATTTAAATGTATTAAATTAGTATTTTGCATTCACAAAATATCAAGTGGGTCCATAGCTCAGTGGTAGAGCAATTGACTGCAGATCAATAGGTCACCGGTTCGAACCCGGTTGGGCCCTTAAATTGGTTTTTTTTTGTCATTTCTTCGAAGATATTACAATTTTACAAATAATTTTAATATATGAAAGTAATAATTTGTAGCCACAAAATGGCAAGTGGGTCCATAGCTCAGTGGTAGAGCAATTGACTGCAGATCAATAGGTCACCGGTTCGAATCCGGTTGGGCCCTTAAATATTTTTTTGTCATTTCTTCGGCGATATTACAGGCATTTTTAATGTATGAAATTAATTATTTGTAGCTACAAAGTGTCAAATGGGTTTGTACTCCAGTGGTTGAGCAATTGGCTGTAGATCAATAGGTTACTGGTTCAAATCCGGTTGGGCCTTGAGTTATATTTTTTTCATTTCTTCGGCGATATTCACGAATTAAGATTAACACTATTCGTTTACCTACGTATTTTTTTTGATAGTTTTAAAATAATTTTTTTATAAAGTTATATGATGCGACGATACTTTCTAGTGAAATGTTACTCTATATTTATCAGTGAGCAATCTCTAACATTAGTATTTTTTTTTAATTTAAGATTTAGTGTTTAGATTAAACAAGTGAAAATTGAAAAGAATAAAAAATACTATGGGTTGACGGATTACTTACGGGTGCAGAGTAATAGATTAGGTGTTATTATTGTGGGAAAATACGTGTAATTAAGTCCGACTAGGTAAACAGATTAAAAACATTGATTAGGTAAATAGGTTAAGTGACTTAACGATATTGATGCGGCGGAGATGTTAGAGGTTATATTGTTGGCAGTTTTTGTAACCGCCCACCACTACCACCATGCTTGCCCACGAAGTGCACGTTGTGCACACCGTGGAGGATGCCGCCTCTCCCAATTAAAGGGAGAGGAAAGCCCCTGAGGTAGAAGGGCGATCAAACCTTGTGCGCCCAAGTGAAAAGCGTGAGCGAAGCAGTGCTGTGTTTGCGTCCAAGATCAGAGGAGAAGCGACGCTGCCGGAGCGAAGAGGAAGAACACCCAATCGGAGGATTTGATTTGTGGAAAGCTGAGGAACTTTCTGTTCGTTGTGATTGTTCTTCCGACATGAACAATCTCAGCCGAGGCACGCAACAACAAGTACATCTAATACATATGGTAGGATTCGGTCAACACATGGGCTATGTGATAAGACTTGATCAATGAAGGGGTCATGTTGCATATTTCAGGACTTGGTCAATGCAGATATTCAAAACTCAGTCAATGTAGATATCAAGGGCATGGGTCTAAACAAATATATCAATTTTCGATTGGTCGAGTTGATCCGACCGACAGAGCAGATCCAACTTATCGAGCTGATCCAATCGGACAAGCTAATCCAATCTCCCAACCTCTCAAGTTACTGACTTTCCGACCTCTTAAGTTGTCGACTTCCCGATCTCTCGATCATTGACTTCCTGACTTTCTAACCTCTTGACATGCAAAAGGATACAATATTTATCAACATGAAAGAATATGACCGATTATGATGATGCCCTTTAATAAGATGCATCCCTCGGACTTCTCTCTTCAATACAAGGTAAAGAGAAGAGGAAGGGTGATTATCTTATTTCATGATTATCTCATCTTTTTTCTACTTTTTACTGTATTTTTTAGCATTTTCTCCTTTCAATTATATTTTTTGAGCTCTCTCGTGACTTAAGAATCGAAGGAATCTCAACGAGATAACTCCTGACGTGTGTTGTTCTTCGTAAGAATCGACTAAAGTCAGTTATGCCTCGAGAAGAAAGTGAGGAGAAGACTTTGAAGTTATTGCTCTTTGTTGCGAAGGGATTTTTGTCGACGTATCATGTGAGATTTCTCAAACTTGAATATTTTGACATGTCGATGGAAAAACAAGCAACAAACATTGACATCAAAAATTTGAAAGAAAAATAGCCAAGATCATTTTGATGATTTTCTCCGACCGTCCAACTGAAGTATATCCTCCATACTAATCTATTAATTTTCTCATCAAATCTATTATTTTTTTTATCACTATAGGTTTCCAAAAATCTTAATCTGTGATGAAGGCCGTCATTATCACCGTCTCATGCGCCCATGGTGGCCAATTCTTCCAAGAGATTTGTGACATGTTGAGGAATCTAGATCGTCACACCCCTCTCTGTGGCCCTAACCACCGTCTACAATTATTAATAACAATCTCTGACACGAAACGAGATAGTGATTATCCTGCGAGCAACATTAATTCTGTTGATTGACTTTGAACATTCAAAATCAATCGTCTACAATTTGTTAATTTGAAAAAAATTAAAGAGATAAAAAATAAATGACACTAAAATATTATTAAACTAATTTTTTTTCTTAAATATTAATTTATAAGATGATTATAAAAATCCAAACTTTAATTTGTAAAGAAAAAATATAATTTTTAAAAAAAAAAATCTTAAAAATTTAAAAAAATTTTAAAAATTATTAAAAATAAATTTTTTAAAAAATAATAATAATAAATTTTGGATTCTCAGCCGCCTTCGCTCTAATATTGTAACCGCCGCCTTCACTTTAGAAACCGTTGCCTTCACTTTCCGAGCTCATTCCATGGCCGCGTGGTCATCCTTTGGCTTCATCACATGTCGGACTTTTCTGGCTTGATTGCTCCCTTTTCCTACGCGTTGAGCATGATTCCTGGCACATTGGAGCTTGTCTTCAACGTTAAGTTTGCTACCGGCCGGGCACCTTGTTTCTCAATCTCAAGGCGAGGCCATGGATGGAGGAGGCCAAACAAAAGGTGCTTAATTTAATTAATGCCTTCTCTCAATAAAGAGGGTCGTCGATGAGAACTTGGTTTCTCCTCTTCTTCAAGTCCTGGTTGTTACTGCCCACGATCTGCCCCTGCCTAAGGTGAGTTCGGATTTATCTTTTCTTGCTGAGTGGGTGTTGAAGTCCTCAGTGTGCTGAGATGCGAATAACATTTTTTTTCTTGATGTGTCTCTTGAGTCACTAAGTTCGTTGCAAACTTTTCCTTGATATCAGCAGTTTTTCTTTGATTATCATATTGAGAATTTTAAATTGGAGTGCTCTTTTGGAGATTCTGATAATCAGAGCTTAGAGAGTACTTCTGGTACAATGAATGTCATAGTTGAGATTTTAGTTATTCTCATAAATGTTATGCAGCTAATGCCATTGTTTCTTTTCTAAGTAGAGTGCTCTTTTGGTGATTCTCATTAGAGTTTAGACTGTGAGAGTCACGTTTTACCTTTTGTTATGAGGTTCTTTAGATTGTGAGAGTCACGTTTGGGAGCAGCATCACACAGCTATCTAAGAATGGCAGCTAGGATGTGGGGAATAGTATCTTGATGTTCCACTGCGCTTGCAATGATGTGCTATGCACGTCAGGTGTTCGGTAAAATGTTGCACAAAGACATTATGTCATGGAAGTTAAAAGGTGGAGGCTTTTATTGGAGAATGATATATTCCTCATGGCTAGCTACCTAGTTTTCTGCCTTCTATTGGCTTTGAAATCATGGGAGATTGTTCTGGTTATTTCTTTCTCTCTATAAATTAAGTGATGAGTGGATATTCAACAGTTTTCAACTCACTATTAGGTAAAAATGTTTTTTTTTTTATGATCTATTCAGTAGGATCGAGAGTTGTGATAGAGGGGATGAATAATGTTCGTAACTTTTTTTCATTTTCAAGACTTGTTCTTTTCAAAGTGGAACGTAGTGGAATACAAAATAAAGTTTAAGCACAAAGACATGTTTTTAAGTTTAAGCACAAAGTCATACATTATAATAGACACAGAAAGATTAGGTCGAATCTTGACTTTTTCATCACTTAGGTAACAATGATATATCGCTAGATATCGCTCATTATTTATGTGTCTAAAACGGTTTAGATACATTGTCAATGTTACGAAAACTTATTGGATCATACAAAAAAAACATGATGTTTCGGAGATAAGTTGATTTTAATTTGACTAAAATCTGATTTGAAATTGAATTAATTGAGTTAAACTTAAATGACTCTATTTGGATTATGGGATTGAGTCTAATCTTAGTTAAACTCATTTAGATTAGACTCAACGACTTAATAATGGATAATATTGATTAAAAGATTTAATGAAACATTATTAAAGAGGAAGACTAAGAGATATTCCATTGGATGAATAAAAGATGAAGAGTCAAAAAGAATATTAAGAGTTTTTGATATTTATTGTGATTTATGAGCATTAAGAAAGGGAACTCCTCTTGGGCAAAGACAAGGTGTGTTTTTGGTCTTATTGTCTTGTGAACCATTCCAAGTTGCTAGCACAACTAAGGCGATTTATCTCCAAGATTGTATTCGTGTGGATATTGTTAGAGGCACAACCATTCTAATCATGCAAAGATCCGGCAAACCAAGGACTAGCAAGATATGCTAAAAGCCACCCAACACCTTCGTGGCACCCTCCAGGAGCCCCATGCTCCGATCGGCAAGCATTTCCAATGTGAAGAACCGGAATTGGACTGCTCCTCCAACTCCGACCGGAATCGATAAGAGCAATGAAGAAGTTCAAAGGATTCTTATAGATGGATCTCAAAGGTGGGTTGGTGGCCGAAAGGCCTCTCTGAAATTCCATTCTTCTTTAGAACATCTAAATTCGAGTGTAATTCCTTCCTTCCTTTTTACGTCTCCTCATTTTTTGGAAAAATGAGAGATGGTGGAATACTTTTGCTAGTTTAAAAACTATTTCTTCCTACTTTATTTGAGTCACTTTAGAATTTATATCCAATTGATAGGAATAGCGTTAAATCTTCCTAAATATTTTATTTCTTATAAAGATAAGAAATAATTAGAAAAGGAGAGTAGGAAAAAAAATAGGAAAAAAAGTGTAAAATGATTTCCATTTAATCATTTCTTTTGAAGGATTAAAAGAGGGGGAGAGAAAAAAATTAACTTTTAAAAATTAATTTATTTAAAATATTTTTAAAAAAAATTGAAGTTTTTTAAAATTAAATAAGTAAAATGGAGGTGATTTCGATATGAATCAGTTGAAATCTACTACTCTATTAGTTTTACACGATCAATTTTATATTTATTTATAAAAAAGTAAATTAAAATAATATAATTAATCACTATGAAAAAGATATTTTTTTCAACTTTGTCTGAATTCAATGTTTGTTCATTATCTTAATTAATTCAACTGTACCTCGAGAGTCACATCCAAGTAGCCATTGCCATTGCTATCGCACTGTATTATCTTAATAGCAGAGGAGAAAAAAATAAGGAGATTACGACACGGATCATATAATTTTAATAAACTTAATCAATTTTAAAGGTATCTTTGACTACAGCTAGTTACTTATTATTATAGTCGTATTGAAATAAAAATATTTTCAATATTAAAAAACAATGTATTTTAACTTTTTTTTAATCGTTCTAATAATTAAAGGCGTTTTTTCATATTGTTTTTGAACTTTTCTTTTCCCTCGTTGCTTTATGTGAAATAGGATTGGAGGAGACAAAGTAAACAACGATGTTGTCGATCGGAAAAGAAGAAGAAAAAAAGAGGAAATAACAAGAAAAGAAGTGGATTCAGCATCTGTAACTCACCTCAAGAATGCGACCTCTTTGGTCACAATTCAGGCTAACAGTGCAGCCAACTATCTTCTGCAAATGATGAAATATCATCTCAATAGTCTCATATGATCGATCCTATGATTATCTATGAATCAACTATCTTTTACAAATGGTAGAATTCATCATCCTAGCAGCCCCACATAATCGATCTCATGATCATCTGTGAGAAGGTAAATTAAAAAGCTGGAGTTGATCATGATAGAAGAGAGTTTTGTTTCAACTTAATCGAGATTCAAATTTTTATTCTGTATGCAATTTCTATTCCGTCGTAACCAACTCAGCTATGTTTCGGAGGCAGTCATATATCGATCCATGATGATGTGGGTTGGTCTGTCAAAAAGTTTCTCATCCCGTGGGGTGGGGTAGTCTGCATATTGACGAATTAAAAAATGTTCAATCCAATTCAATTGGATTGCGAGTTAAACGAATCAGTTCAGAAGTCTATTACAAAATAGAAATATATAAAAAATATTAAAATTTTTTAATTTAGATTAATAATTAGACGAGTCTATTAAAATTTTTATTTTAATTTAAAAAAGTTAATTTCATCTTTCATTTACATTTTACTCCTCTTGTCAAAAATTGACCGATTATTTATATTTTTTTAAAATATATTTTTCTCTTTTTTCTTTCTCTTATCGATCAAGAAAAAAAATAAAAATTTAATTATATTATCAATGATTTTCATATAAAAGATATAACGACGACTCGAGTTAATTTTTTAAAAAATTTAACCATTAAACTTAATATAATCTTTTAAATTTATTTATTTTTATTTTTATTTTAAAATGTTAATAAAAATTTAAAACATTAAATCACGGAGTCACGCTCGACGCGTTCGTTCGACAGTCCATGGGTGCGTCGCGTGGACTATTCAAAGCTCAGGATGACTCGCTTCTTCTGGGACCACGTCGAGCGCGATTTAAATCGGGTCAATGTTTAACTCGTCACATCACCCTCGACCACGTCGATCAAAATTCGTGAGAACCGAGGGAAGAGTCATGTGCTTTCATATCAAGTTAATCACTAAACATTCTTCTTCCTTCCCATATGAACTAGGAAGAAATCAAAGTTGTCCTCGGGGCAATGGTGTAACGGTAGAATATTCAGGTTGTGACCTAGGGACTCACAATTCAATCCTTAGCTACGGCGTATTTGTAAGAATTTTCTTTCAAATGGGGAACGTAATCAAAGGATGCTGAGCATCTGGATTGACCAAAGGATGCTGAGCATCTGGATTGACCGCCGTATGCGCTTCCCGATTTACCCTGGTGGTCGGTGGGAAATTTCCGTGGGACCGGATCGATCACCCCAGAGATTGAGTCCATGAGACATTTATCATTTTTTTAAGGAAGAAATCAAAGTTCTTCTTTAACAATTCATTCATATTCATCAATTTCAATGGAAATCGTCTCGCAGCTTCATCTCTTTCAGCACTTGTAAATTAATCGATCAACTCGTTAGTGTGCACGTAGAGACTTTGACTTCAAACTATATATTTTTTTTTATAAAAAAATAAAAGTAAAATAAATCCCTTTTACACGACTTTCCAAAAATGAAGAAATTGCACTTGCATTTGGATGAAGAAGCATGGAAATTAAGAGAGGCCTTTCGGCCACCAACCCACCTTTGAGATCCCTCTATAAGAATCCTTTGAGCTTCTTCCTTGCTCATATCGATCGATTCCATCCGTCGCAAACTGATCGATGGGAGCCGAGGGCCCTGCTAATCTGCGCTTGCCGATCGACGTGAAGGAGGTGGTGGACGAGGTCTCCGGTTGGCTCCGGATCTTCGGCGATGGCTCTGTCGACCGGACGTGGACCGGGATGCCGGAGGCTCTCTTCCTCATGACCCCCGTCGATCCCTTCCTCGCCCCACGAGACGGCGTCACACTCCACGACCTCCCCGGCAGCCCCTCGCTGCGACTCTACCTCCCGGCAGGCGGCCAGCTGCGGCCTGAGAAGAAGCTCCCTGTTTTTCTCCATTTCCATGGCGGCGGCTTCTGCATCAGCCACTGCTCGTGGTTCATGTACTACCAGTTTTACGCCCGCCTCGCCGCTTCGCTGCCCGCGGTCGTCGTCTCCGTCGAGCTCCCCCTCGCGCCCGAGCACCGCCTCCCTGCCGCCATCGACGCCGGGTTCGCCGCCCTGCTCCGCCTCCGCGACCTCGCCCGCGGAGGCGCGGGCGGAGGCCGACGCGCTCCTCGGTTCGGCGGCGGACTTCTCCCGGGTGTTCCTCATCGGCGACAGCTCCGGCGGGAACCTGGTGCACCAGGTGGCGGCGCGCGCGTCGGCGGAGGCGCCGGAGTTCTGGGCCCCGCTCCGGGTGGCCGGCGGCGTGCCGCTCCACCCGGGGTTCGTGCGGGCGAGCCGGAGCCGGTCGGAGTTGGAGCAGCAGTCCGACTCGGTCTTCTTCACGCTGGACATGCTGGACAAGTTCCTGGAGCTGGGGCTCCCGGAGGGCGCCACGAAGGACCACCCCTACACCTGCCCGATGGGGGAGGCGGCGCCGCCCCTGGAGAAGGTGCCTCTGCCTCCCTTCCTGGTGGGCGTGGCGGAGAAGGACCTGATCCGCGACACCAATTTGGAGTACTGCGAGGCGATGAAGAAGGCCGGCAAGGAAGTGGAGGTGGTGGTGAGCCGGGACGTGAGCCACTCCTTCTACCTCAACAAGTTCGCCGTCGACAACGACCCCATCACCGGCCAACGCACCGACGAGCTCATCCGCGCCGTCAACAACTTCGTTGCCCGACACTGATCGCGACCGCCCGCCGTTGTCATTTTCAATAGATCGATTATTGCGACCATAATTTAATAAACCGTCACTCTTGCTGTCTAGTGAAATAATTGAGAAAATATACATACATATGTATTATTGTATTTGTCGCAACAAATAAGATAATTATATATAGAAAATAAATAATTATGGCTTTTGTTGAAACAAAAAATGTGAATGTAAATTGTTCCGGTTGAGATCGCCTCTCGAACACGTCATCGGCCACTCAGCACCATAGCTGACTACGCGCGGAGAAAGGAGACAACGAGCTCTGAGATCCTGCAAACACCAAGATGGTGATGAGGAAGGCCAGGGGTGTCCTGGCTCGACTACTCCGACATTCAAGTCAGTTGCAGGTTAGGGAAGAAGGAAAGACTTAATTGAAGGGGTTTTTTTAAAGGTGTGTGTGTACCTAGATCTGTCAAGAATGAGACTTATATGAGTGAGGGTGATCCAAGAATGATACAAACCTGCCCCCATCTGCATTAATTAAGAAGAATATCCATACGTGGAGATCTTGTTAGTGAAAGAGACGTCCAATCCGAATGAGGAAAATGTCCTATCATTGGCATAATAGTGACAAGTCGTGTCATACATTATCACACTAGGTCGTTAGGCCGCCTGAGTAGGGGAATAGGATCACATAATTACCTCCATCCTCCTGGCGGTGAATTGACTGACTAAGAAAAAAGAAGTGGACTCGGTCTAGTGTTGGGCAGGATGCTGAATCAAGATGAGCTAGGGATCTAGTCAGAATACAGCCGAGTGGAGCTCCGGAGTCAGAGCTCGGCCTCGGGGATAGATGCGGACCTCAGAAGAGAGATCGACTATGCCTTTCCGAGTGAGGGGGTATCCCTAGCCGGGTTGGGACCCCGACCTGAGCTGCCCTTCGTACCACACTCGAGGGCCAGAGCTGAGTGGGCTACAAAGGTAAACGACCGAGCTAGGAGGGTCGGGCAGAGGAGTCTATAATTGGAGCTACCCCGCAAGAGCGGGATTCTAGATCAAGAGTTTGGGTCCCGATCGGAATTGAGAATCAAGAGTATCAGGTCGGGTCCATCTTCAATCTGACGTGCCATCTATTCGGACTAGACCTTGACTTTTCGAACCGGGGTTCGACCGAGTCATATCGTCCCATAAAAGGTAGATGAAAATAGACGGTCATTTCTCATTTGTAGGAGAGTTTAAGATGAAGCACTTCCTTCCCCTTCTCTCCGTAATCTCGCTCTCCGTCGTCATCCTCCTCTTCTCCTACCACTCCGCCTCCTCCTCCTCCTCCTCCTCCCGATCTGCAATCCTCCTTTCCCCAACCCAGAACCCTAATCCCCGCTTCACCTTCATCATCAAGGTCCTCACCTACGACCGCATCGACTCCCTCCGTCGCTGCCTCCGGTCCCTCGGGGCCGCCGACTACGCCGGCGATCGCGTCCACCTCCACGTCCTCGTCGATCACTTCCGCACGACCAATGTCTCCTCCGGGCCGACCGTCGACGGCCAGCTGCAGGAGTCGCGCCGGATCTTGGATCTCATCGACGGGTTCCGCTGGTCCCACGGGTGATAAGATCGTTCATTACAGGACGGCTAACGTCGGGCTTCAGGCGCAGTGGCTGGAGGCTTGGTGGCCCAGCTCCGACGACGAGTTCGCATTCGTGGTGGAGGACGACCTCGAGTTGTCGCCGCTCTACTACAAGTTCTTGAAAGGGCTAATCTTGAAGTACTACTATGACTCTGCGAATTATGATCCTTCCATCTATGGAGCGTCGCTACAGCGGCCGCGGTTTGTTGCTGGTAGGATCTACTTAACTTGCACTTTTGCCCAGTCTCAGTTTTGGCACGATATGTTGGTGTCTTCGAGTGAAACATATCTTCCCCTTGTGTGTGTGTCTGTGTGTAAGTTCCTTTTTTTATGATTGCTTGTTCATCCAGGCAACTAATTGGGGAGGCTTTCAGATTCTCGTAGTGGTTGCATTAGCAATCTACTAAGATACATAGTCGACGGATGACTCTAGTTGATTGCATACTGCAGGTAAAAATGGGAACAAACTACGGTTGGATGGTGAAACTTCACTTTTCTTATATCAGATGGTTGGCACATGGGGTCAGCTTCTTTTTCCAAAACCCTGGAAGGAATTTCGTCTATGGTATGATGAAAACAAAACCAAAGGAAGCAAACCATTTCTTCAAGGCATGGTAATCCTGCTGCTTTTTCATAGACAGTGAATAAAAGTGATTTCAATGTTGAGTATGCTTTGTAGTATACTTCCAATGTTGAGTATTTACAAGGTTATTGCCTATTTCCCCTCTTTCGTGTCTATATTTTCAGGTGACAACAGGATGGTACAAAAGATATGGAGAGAGAATTTGGACTCCTTGGTTCATCAAATTTATTCATTCCCGCGGATACTTCAATATTTACACAAATTTTAATGGAGAAAGAGCACTCAGCATTTCACATAGGGATGCAGGTGTAAATTATGGGAAGACAGTTGGTCCTGATTCAAGTTTGGTGAAGGATGATTCTCTTGATTTCAGTATATGGGAGCAACCACCTCTTAGGAATTTAAAATGGTATGACTTTTGTTTTACAAATATTCTTCCTGGAAGAATTTCTAGTAGCTTTAGTGAACTCAGATCTCTACTATACTCCCTGAAGAAGCTTGAAATTATCTTAATAAGCTTGTATCAAACGACAGAGGAGATAGCTAGAAACTTAATTTGCAACCTTGAAAAAGATGGCTTGTTGAATGTCATTTTTGTTGGTGGAAATCCAGAGTTTCTGATGGACCTTGCCAGAAGAGGATATGCCGTTATCGATCCAAGTCGGTTGATTTCAAGTATCAGACATGACAAATCAATAGATCTTCAACATGAGGCGGACCTTATAAAAGAGATTTGGGTTAAAGCAACTATTGTCCAGAAGTGCCTAGAATTAGGTTATAACACATGGTTGATTGATGGTAATATGATTCCTTGCAATGGTTCATTACCTGAGCTGCCTCATTCCTCATATGAATTTGCTGCTGCAAAGGATGTCGAGCTGTTGTTCGCGAAGAGCTCTCCATCTTCTTTGAAAATTTGGAGTGATGATTATATTCATAAGGTGGCAACAAAGGGCAAGTCCTTGCTAGAAAGCAATTCTCCACTAACGCGAGACAACAATTTTGTACATCTTGCTGCAACAGCTTTAGCCGAGAAGGGTAATATACGGCTGTGGAGATTTGATGATTCAACCTTTGGTTTGAAACTTGGGCATGCCACTAGGAATTCTAATGAAACTAAAATGAATATGATATTTTGGGATCAAAGCATGAAATTTGCTTCAGTGCAAGGTGAGCTTGAAAGATTAGGGATGTGGTTGATCGATGCAGAATCTTCATGCACTTCTGTTGTTTGTCATAGAAGCTAAAGGGCATCTTTCACTAGCTTATTTTTTCCTTTATTCTTATAAACAAGGAAAGACTCGTGAGTAACCTTCCAGATCCTAGTGAAATGTTTGAAGCAGACCCATTCTGAATCTGTAGGCCTTAAGATTTCAGATTTGAACAGTTGTATCATGTAATGTTGTGCTCAGCCAAGCAAATGAAGATAAGTTCAACAGTCTAAGTTAATCTACAGATTGATGACCACCTCCTCCATTTCTTCGAGCCCTTTGTTGTCAAGAAAGCAGCACTTTTTTATAAGAAATTTGATATATATGTGTGATGTGTCTGTGTGTACAGTTGTTTGTATAGAGCACATTTATCGTACTCAGAGTTTGACTCCTTTACCCAGACAATATCCTCTTCCGTAGTAATCAATTATAGTTTTTCGATTTTTCTCTTCACAGATGATTGTAAAGTCGATCGTATGAGAACGCTGGTAGTAAATTCTATCTTTTACCAAAGAGTTTGACTCCTTTAAAATTGTTTATTCAATGCATTTATCGTACATAGAGAGAAATTTTCCTTTTACTTTCTTTTACATGGGTATAATTTTTTTCAAAATATCTAAATTTTTTAAATACAATTTAAGTCAATCTGAATCAAATTCAATTCAATCCATCCGAATAATTCGAAAACTTTTAATTCGATAATTTTCAGAATCGAATTCATTTCCTACACTCCTACACTATCATATATAAACAAGTTAGGTAGTCCCCGGGACATGATGTCACGGTAGGACATTCAGATTGTCATCCAAGTATTTACGGTTCGATCTTTAGTTACAATATATTTGTAGGAATTTTCTTTTAAATAGGGAGCGCAATCAAAGGATGTTGGACGTCAAATGGCCACTACGTGCTCTGAGTTGGCCGTTGCGTGCACTTGGCCGATTTACTTTACTGGCCGGTAGAAAATTTTCGTGGGGTTGAGCCGATCATTCTCAGGGATAGTTAATGAGGTTAACTGAAATTTATTTATTTATTTATTTTTACAAGTTAGGTATGAATGAAATTTAATGCCCTTCAATTTAAAACTAACTCGGAACATAAACCCTCTAATTAGCTTTGTCTCAGTTTCTTCCCTCCTAAAAACATGTACGGCCCTTCCTTTTCACTAACTAAACAATTAACACGAAATAATCTTTTTCTTTCTAATTCACAATAATTTAATTCTTATTCTAATTTGCAAATCTTCTTCGTCTCGATTTTTAATTACTAGCTAATTAACATTCTCGATCGGCCGCCGCCCGTCGTCGCGCTCTCGGCCGCTCCGCTCCATGGCAGGCCCTCCGCCCTGCCCTCCTCCCCCTCCCGGCGAAGTGGCTGCGGCCGATCCCGACTCTCCGGAGCCGAGCGCGCTCCATCGTTTCCCCGTCACCCTCCTCCAGCCGTCGACGCAGCGGAAGCACCACCGTTCGAAGCCGACGAAGATGCTCCGCTCCTTCCGCTCCGCCTTCCGCGCCCTGCCCATCATCGCCGTCCCGCCCGGGTGCCACATCCCCAGTGCCGTCCTCAGCCGGGGAAGCAGCTCCACCGCCCACCGCGACGGGCGCGTGCACGGCACCCGCACCACCGGCACCCTGTTCGGCCACCGCAAGGCCCGCATCACCCTGGCGTTCCAGGACAACCCCCGCAGCGTGCCGCACCTCCTCCTCGAGGTGGCCGTCCCCACCGCCCGGTTCATGCAGGACATGGGCTCCTCCGGCCTCGTCCGCGTCGCCCTCGAGTGCGAGAAGAAGGTGGCCGCCGGCGGGAAGAGCCGCGTCCTCGACGAGCGCATGTGGACGGCCTACGTCAACGGTCGCAGCGTCGGCTACGCCGCGCGCAGGGACCCCACGGAGCTGGACCTCGGCGTGATGCAGCTGCTCCACGCGGTGTCGATGGGCGCCGGCGTGCTCCCCGGCGACATGACCGACCCCGTCGACGGCGAGCTCACGTACATGCGGGCCTACTTCGACCGGGTGATCGGGTCCAAGGATTCCGAGACGTTCTACATGCTCAACCCCGACGGCAACGCCGGCCCGGAGCTCAGCATCTTCTTCGTCAGGATCTAACCAATTAATCATGAATACCAGTGGCCGGCCGGCGATAGACGCAGAGCATGTAAACTAAAACAAGTAATTATTAGCGCATAGGAATTGGTAGACACAAGTCAACTCATGATCTTGATCCTCTCCTCTCCTCTCGTCAACGATCTTCCATGTGCCATGATCCACATTCCACATATAGTAGCTACCATCAAAATAAATAATTCACTTAGACATTAACAAGCTTTAATGATTAAAAATTTTGTTTTTCAGTCAGTAGTTTATATGATGCATTAAATTAAATATCATGTGCTTAATGCACCCAGAAGATGGATATATGATTGAGGCTTCATTAAGTTTGTGTTCTTGATGACGATAATATATCTTCAAAAACAATATAATTGAAGTTGGAGTTGAGGGGGGAGAGGAGAGCTCCAAGCTTTGCCATTTTCAATTGATAAAAATAGTGGAAGAGAAGGATAGATAGAGAAAGGCTAAGATGTTGAAAATGATGATGGTTTCGTCTGGGATATGAAAAGAGTTAGGAGCAAGTTGGTTCAAGGGGATTTTGAAAAAAAAAAAAAGCATGATTGTGGATGTAGATCGGGGAAATATTGGAAGGCGAAGTCTGCCTTCAAATTGGCCAACGAAAAAGGCCATTGTGCAGGAGGGGGGTTGATGAGGGTGATCATTAGGTTTGGAAAGAATCAACCTAGTTCACTCGGTAATATATTCATTGTTAGGATCTGTGCGAGTTAGAAAAGAGAGTAAATAGCTTCAATTGCTTTTTATCTTGATCTTGTGATCATTGTTTGATTGCACAGTGAAATTCTTAAATCAATCTTGACGTCACATGCACAACACTTTAATTTTATTTAATATCCGCTTCTTTGAATCGACTAATTTAAGGATTTATTTTTACGATCTTTCTCCACTAAGAAATCCTCCTTTTCAAATAACTTTCAAAGACGGAGAAGTCTCATAAACCCTTGTTCTTATAAGAACACAATAATATAACAAAAAATACAAATGCAAATACAAATGAAAGCGAAAATAACTTTACAAATGAGATTTTGCTTTGGACGTTTTTTTGTTATTTGGAATAAACTTTTGTCTATCCAAAAATACAACAATACTTCACCTCGAAATCTCCAAGAACTGATAACATTTTCTCCACTGCATGAAACCCCCTTTTCTAGAGTTGGCATCGGGCTGAAATCCACCTACAAATCGATTGTCACATTGGATCTGACCGTTTAAACCTACAAAATAGTTATTTTATTTGACCAATCGATTGCACCAATCGATTAGAAGCTCCCAGTCGAATCGCTAATCCGAGACCTTCTCTTTGCTCATCATAGTCGAACAATCGATTACTTGACACCAATCGATTCCTAATCGGTCGCAAACTTGGAATTCTGGGTTCAGGGTTTGCCAATCGATTGGTGAACTCTTACCAATTGATTACCAACCCTAATATTAGTCTTTTTAAGGATGAATTCACGTATTGCTTGATATCTAATTGATCTTAATTTATTAGAATTTTCTTTGTCCAACATCCAGTCAATCATGACCTGTTGAGACTTTTCGTTGTCCAACATCTGATCAATCTTGACTTACCAGGATTTTCATCATCACCAAGTGTCCAATCTTCTATGATTGACGTGGACTTTTCATCTCGTACCAAATGTTTGATCCACTTTAATCCACTTAAACTTTTTTTGTCAACTTTCCATTGGACTTTCGATCACCAAGTGTTTGGTCAACCTTAACCGACTTAGACTTTTCTTTTACAAATTTCTCGTTGGACTTTTGATCATCAAGTGTCTAGTCAACCTTGATCCACGTTTAGACTTTCCTCTTTCTAACTTCCCGTTGGACTTCTAATCATCAAATGCCCGATCAACCTTGACTTACTTAGATTTTCCTCTTCCGTCAAGTATCTAGTCAACCTTGACCTACTTGACATCAAACTAATATATTGATCAAATATCGAAATCCAATTCAAGTTTAGTCAACCTTGATCTGAGATTGATTGCACCAACACTCATCACCATGGAAGGGTAAAAGAATGACCTAGGGACAAGCGAGTTTGGATGGTTTCGAACCATGGAAGAGAGGTGGAAGAGGTCTTAGTTCTCGGATTGGATAAGGAGGCCATAATGGAGACGAAGTGTGGAAGGAGGCAGACACTTACCAAGGGAGGAAGAAGAACAGCTAGCCATGGCCTTCACTACGTTTGTGTTCTTGACGAGGATAATTTCAGGATCTTTATCTTCAAAATCAATTGAAGAAAGTAAGAGAGACAAGAAAAAAAAGGAAGAAGAAGAAGCAAATGAACGTATCATGGACTTATTTTTTCTATATCTAAAACTCTCTCTCAAAAATGACCATGGCCACTCCTTCAATTTTCTTATCTACATCTCAAATTCTAACTATTTAAGTAATAATAAAATCAATTTATATTAAATATAATATGAGAAATATGAATAATTTAATGATTTTTTTAAAAGCATTGTTGAAGCCACTAAACCTTACACCTAGGGCATTAACATTTCATCAAAATTATAGATAAATATTATATAATGTAAGTATCATTAGAAAAAAAAACTAACATTAAAAATATCATATATATATATATATATATAATTGAATTTTAAGATTGAGATTCTTTTAAGAAATATTTTAAAAATGAAATAATACGTTATAATGAAGGAGTATTTTCTTCATTTAAAGTTTCACATCTATTTTTTTTAAACAAAAATAAATACTCATGCGGGTGGGCCCAGGAGGATAATGAATATATTATTAGCGGGTGACGTCACGCTGAGGCTGGCCGTCCGTCGTCAATTCGTGGCTGTCTACTAGCGGAGATGCATCTAGACGAAGCGTGCCAGCGTTCAAGTTTAATTTTCTTTGCCATTTTTGGAAAAATAGTTCGCTTCGTCTCCAGACGTCTAGACCCAGCGATCACGTGCCGCTTCCCTTGACAATCTCGTTCCTGTTTTCCGAACTTCCAACTTCGCTCGCTTCCTTCCTGGAAATTAACCAGCCGCCGAATCGCCCGTTATAAAGTAATCAATCGTGCCTTCGCGGATTACCTCGATCGATCGCCAGCAAGATGGGCAAGGAGAGCGCGAGGATCCAGCAGAGGCCGCCCAAGCAACTGCTGCAAGCCATCAGTGGCGAGGCGAAGAAGAAGGCTGCTGCGGCGGCGCCGGTGAAGGTGGTGCACATCGCCAACCCCATGAGGGTGACCACCAGCGCCGCTAAGTTCCGAGGCCTCGTGCAGAGGCTCACCGGCCGCCACTCCAACGTCGCCGACACAGTCTTCGACCACTCCTCCGTGTTCGTCGACGCCGCCGACGAAGACGCGGCCTGCGCCTTCGGATTGGAATCACAACGGCGAGAGGCGGCAGCCGCAGAGGTGATCGGTCCGTACGTGCTCGGCCCGTTCGATGATGGCTTAGCGCCGGCTCTTCAGTGGGGATCAGCGAACGAGATCGACGGCGGAGCTAACGTACGGAGGGATGCTGACCGTACACTTGTACAGATAGACAACGATGCGCTGTTTAATTATTAATTATATGTATAATTTAATTTCTGGTATATTAATCTTTTTTTTCCCATGATATTCTTTTTTTTCTTCTGATTTTCTATTATATTATGTGTCTCAATTAATTTATAATTATTGCAGGTAAGAGTTTTGATATTCTGCACGACCCGTGCTGCGCGATCCCGTGAGCGACACAGTCGACTCATCGCCATTGCCACTGCCCTCATCGTGCCGTCCGACCATTGCCGGCTGTCGGACAAGGCACGATCGACACACTGCTCGTCGGTGCTTCGGCCGACGTCGAATTCCAACCGAATTGTGGCCGAAATCCGACTCAATTTGGCTGGAACGCGACCGGCAATGGCACACGCCGGATTTCGACCAAATCGCGATCGGATTTTGGCCAAATCTCGATTGGAGACCGGCTGAGGAAGGCCTCAGCCGGTCTTTGACTGCGATTTGATCGGAAACGCGGCCGACAATGGCACAGGTCATTTTTGGCCAAATCGCGATCAGAGATCAGTCGAGGAAGGACTGGCGTGCGACGGCGATCCTTCCTCGGTCGGTCTCCGACCGCGATTTGGTCGGAAATCGACGCGCGCCACTGTCGACCGCGTTTCCGGCTAAATTGCGTCGGATTCTGATCGAAATCCGATGCTGGCCGACACGCCGACGAGCGACGCGTCGATCGTGCCCGAGCCAGCGGGTGGCGGTAGCCAGACGACACGACGAGGGCGGCCGACAGCGGCGAAGGTTGGGGGCAGAATACTGTGCATTCTTATATTTAGACGGTTAGATCTAACGCACGATCGCATGATAAACAGTAGATCGAGTGACGCTCACAAACGCGCACGAGGGAGTCGCACATAATATCAAATCAGTTGCATGTAATATCCTCATCATGGTACATTATTATCTTAATTAATGGATAGAGAAGAAAAGTAACTCAAGATTTTAACATGATTTAAGTGAAATTTTAAATTACCTTAAATTACATAATGTTAAATGGATGATAATTCAATTGAGCAGCTCTTTAATATAATATTATAATAAATATATACATTAATTAAAAAAGATATATAAATGAGGAATTAGTAGACAGGGATTAATCTTTTTTTAAAGGATAAAAGCTTTTCTTCAACAAGAGGACGTCGCCGTTGCGTATAGGAAAGCAGGCCTGCTCTGTTCCTACTATTTATAGTAGTTCTGGTGAATCCAAGCTTCGATCACCTTCTCCGGAATCTCTCCTCCTCTGCCTCCATGGGAGCGGACGGCTCCCCCTACGCCCACTCCTTCGCCGCCAATGGCTCCGCCCTTGAGGCTGCCGGCGGCGGCGCCCCCGCCGATGCCGGCGCCGCCTTCGTCCTCGAGTCCAAAGGTGAGACCTTTCTCCCGGCCCCGGCCCCGGCCCCCGCCGCTACGGCAGCCGCGATCGTGATTTCTTGCATCATGATTTGATTGTATTGCGTGCGCCTCGCCTCCCATCTCGGCAAGTAAATCGGTCTCAAGTGCTCTTACAGGCACCTGGTGGCACGCCGGCTTCCACCTCACGACGGCCATCGTGGGCCCGACGATCCTGACGCTGCCCTACGCGTTCCGGGGCCTCGGATGGGGTCTCGGGTTGGCGTCGCTGACGGCCGTCGGCGCCGTCACCTTCTATGCGTACGTTCTCATGTCCAGGGTCCTCGACCACTGCGAGAAGCAGGGCCGGCGGCACATCCGATTCCGAGAGCTCGCCGCCGACGTCTTGGGTAGAGTACAGACGTGGTTTACACTGTATTTTGTTTTAATTAACTTAATCTTACTTCTCTCTTTGCTTATCTATTTCCCCCCTTTTTGGGCGCGATAGGGTTCGGCTGGATATTCTACCTTGTTGTCTTCTTTCAGGCGGCCATCAACACTGGAATAAGCATCGGATGCATCTTGCTTTCAGGGGAATGCCTCAAGGTAGATTCATTTAGCTGCCCTGTTCCTTTCACTTCTCTTGGCGATAGAACTTCTCGGTTTCATCTCCTTTTGTCTCTATCTTCTTCGTTGTATTTGAATATTATCCGTAATAAACAAGTAGCTTTGTTTTCTTCTTCTCGAGACGACGGCCATTGAATTCAACCTCATAGTTTATACATGGATGCCAATATTTTAATGACCTTCTATCTTGTTCTTATTCAATATGGAATTTACTTGAATTGATACACCATTACTTAGTTGGCATTAAAGTTCAAAGCCTTTTGCTTAGAGCATTCAACAAATTTGCTTTTGTTGGTATAACCATATTGTGGAAGCCACTGAGTAGGAGTTTGAGAAAGAAAGAAAAGTTTACTGGTTATGTTACTTGTCAAGTTAACATGTTTTTCTCTACTAACATCTTTCGCTATCTTGTCCTTCATGGAACTTGGCTAATTTTGTTGGAGTGAGAAGATCATGTATTCCAGCCTATCTCCTAATGGTCCCTTGAGGCTGTATCACTTTATCATCATGGCGACGGTGGTGTTGATACTTCTTTCTCAGCTGCCATCTTTCCATTCCCTTCGGCATTTCAACCTAGCCTCGCTGTTTTTAAGCTTGGCATACAGTGCTCTTGTCACAGGGGGCTGTATCTATGCAGGTTATTTTCACCATGAATCATCCTTGGCTTTTAATTTCTTGCCTGGTCTTGCTACTGAATACTCAACCTCAGATTATGCGTATATACTTGTCGTTAAATGCAAATAATCTGTTGTTTCTATTTGCAACCAGATTGATATTTAAAGAATTTGAAGTGGAACTGAAAGGTGTATTCTAGGTTGCTCTTTACACGAGAATTGGACGGGGTGGTCCTCGACCAAGTAGTGTGCCAAATGCGAAAAGAAAACCGCAGGTTTCAGTTTAAGGAGAGGTGGTTAAAGCACAGAGAAAATCCATAATAATTGATGCTTAGTAAGGATAATTCATAGAGCTGTCCGCCCATAACGATGACAGTCTTAAACATGTATGTCTCACCATTGTACAAGGAGCTTAACTTCCTTTAACCAAGCAAGTATAAACACAAAAACAGTTTATGGTTCCCAATTTCTATCCGGCAACTTATTGAAGCATGCAAGATTTCCCTTTTTCTTTTCCCTTACCTGATTGAAGTGAATTATAACACTAGTTCATGCTAGATTATGTTAAAATATCCTATGACATGGTTAGCATGTTTGGCTACCGATGATCATTTGAGAATTTCCAAATGATGTCAATATTGCTCAGCCTTTGTTCTATAGCTTCCTAGATCAAATAACTACATTTTTATCTGTCTAATGACTTTGCTTTTATACCAGGTTACTCTAAAAATGCTCCTACAAAGGACTATTCCTTGGACTTATCGAGTATACAGCGTACCTATAATGCCTTCACATCTATCTCCATTTTGGCTTCTCTTTATGGAAATGGAATATTACCAGAAATTCAGGTACGTCAGCAGCAGAATGGGTATTCAGACATAAATATTCTATCGAGCTATCGCTTCTGTGTCAAGTAAGATTGCATCAAATCTGATATGGTCCATGAACTTTGTATATCAAGAAACTTTATCCATTCAATGACATGGATGCAAATTGAGTCTTAGTGCTTCCTTACAAGTTACAATTGCTTGTTTGAATGGATAATTTCTGTGAAATGTCCCTCTCTTTGTCATCAGGTTTATAACTGAGATTTTTTTTTCTTCATTGAACAAACCGCAAAATATGGCATCAAAAATGCTGAATAAATAGGAAGAGAGTGTGCTGTTCCTTTGCACCCCCTTTTGGGACTTGTAACTTGGGATTTTCTTAGGACGTTTACTAGTTTATCATATGAAGTTAAATATCGAGTGGACATATGTATAACATTACTTTCTGCAAGATGTGCTTAAATAAGAGAAGAGTAATGTTTAGCTTAAGTGTTTTTTTTTTGAAAGTATCAATTAGTTTAACTGACTATTTGCTAAATGACTGAAAACTGCACCAACGATTGAACTTGAATGTAAATTGATATAAATACACTGAGCAGACCTTAACATTTATTACTGTTTCTCTTGGATGGCTAAACTTGCAAGCCTTATATGTAGGCTACCTTGGCACCACCAGCCACTGGGAAGATGGTGAAAGGCCTTGCATTGTGTTACATGGTGGCCGTCTTAACATTCTACTCAGCCGCGGTGTCTGGTTACTGGGCATTCGGAAACAAAGTAAGCTCCAACGTTCTTAACAGCTTATTGCCAGACTCAGGACCTTCCTTGGCCCCTATATGGCTACTTGGCCTTGGGGTCGTCTTTGTGCTCCTTCAGTTATTTGCTATCGGCTTGGTAAGAGCTTATAAACTACCTGTTCTTTTTCGAAAGCTCTATGATTCTACAAACTTGAAGTTGATGCAATTGTTGAGGATTATGTCATGCTTGAATTCTAGGTCTACTCTCAAGTTGCTTTTGAGATCATGGAGAAGAACTCAGCAGACACGAGGCAAAGCAGGTTCTCTAAAAGAAACCTTGTGCCTCGGTTGATCCTCAGAACTCTCTACATGGTCTTTTGTGCTTTCATGGCTGCAATGCTCCCATTCTTCGGCGACATCGTAGCTGTTGTAGGAGCGATCGGCTTCATTCCTCTCGATTTCATTCTCCCTATGCTTCTGTACAACATCACAATTGGCACTTCAAAACGCTCCGCAATCCACTGGTTCAACATCTTCATCATGATCATCTTCACTGGAGTTGGCATCATGGGCGCATTCGCTTCCATCAGGAAGATGATCCTCGATGCTGATCAGTTCAAGCTATTCAGTGATAATGTGGTGAATTGATGAAAGTTTAAATTCAAACGTGTATTTAAAATTCTAGCAAGCTCATAACTTGAGTTGTCTTATCAAATGTATTCCAATTGAATCTGTTATGGTCGTGAGGAATGGGTCTCGGTTAATCAACCCAAGGAGCCTTAATCGAGTCAAACGTCTTTGAACACTCGAACCGAGTCGGTTGAGCTTAGTCGGAGCCAAGTGGATGCTCTTCGTAAAACGAGTCCGAATCCTCAGAAATACAGACTCCTAAAAATCGATCCGAATCCTCGAGGCAGACTCCTCAAGTTGAGCCGAATCGACTCTTGGTAGAAACCCGAGCCGGATCCCCTCGGACGCTCTAGCCGAATCAATCGAGTTGAGTCGAAGATCGAGTCGGGTCCACAAAGATAATATACCCCCCGAACCGAGTCAACCCACTCGGATTTAAGCCATGCCAACTCCTTGACTCTACCCTGACCCGATCCTAATACTCTTCGACTCTCATTGCCCTTCTCTATCCAAGACCGCTCCTCCCATCATACGGTATGAATAATGTCTCCTTGACACTCCTACTGTTAATTATGGTAGTACTCTGACAGATGTACGTGAAATGATCCTTCAATTGCAAGTCAACGATGAGACATAGACTCTGAATATCAATTCCTTCTGACAACACCCTACCGATGATGGGACAACCACTTTACTTACGACGTGATTTAACGTATATTGCAGGTATATAAGATCAGTCCTCTTACTGAGGAAGGTATGCCCTCTCACATTTCTAAACTCACTGTTCATTCTCTGCTCCATCTCCCATCTCTTTCACAGATTAAGCATCAGAGTGGTCGCGTCAGGAGAACTCCTGCCTTCCTTATTGCTATGATTGCAAGTTTCATCAGCCTCATAGCTTCTTCTTCCCAGAACTCGTTCGAGCTTGCTGCTAAGAAGAGTCGGCGAATCATTTATATATGTGCCAATCTGAAGCATCTCCCCTCATCTGTGTTGAACATCTTCTATCATTAGGCCTTTCTGTTTCGTAAACATCAGCAGATTTTTCATGAACGCCAATCTCTTTCGTTGGAATTAATTTCCATTTTATTAGCCAAGCTACAGAAATCATAAAGCAAAAACGAGAAATCTAGCAATCGATACTGAACAAGCAGGACATATCGGCCTCGAAGTCCAGCTCTTGGAGCATCCAATCCGTGTCCCAAGAAGGCCAATTCACATCGGAATTAACTCCAGCATCGCCGGCCGCCGGCGACGGTAAGGTCGGAGAGGGACTGCTGATGCCGCGGTTGCTGTTATCCGGAGTCGTCGGCACCAAGTCCTCTGTTTTAACTCTGAGCCCGGTCCGGAAGCTCGAGAGCAAGTCTCGGCACCCCTGCTGTCCCGCCGCTTGAAGACAAGTGTGCTCGCCGTGGTAGATGACGCGGAAGAGCAGCGGGTCGGCGTCCGATCGCTGCACTTGCTTGGTCGCCGGGCATCCCTGAGTCATTCGATGCCTGCACCTGAAGTAGCATCTGCAAAGAGAACGATCGATAAAAATCCCACCTTTTTTTTTTCATCACTCTGTTTTCTTGCTCCACAATTTACGGAAAAGTTCCCATCTTGAGAACGATGGTTTGCAGCAGACCTTGGGTGCTTGGTTCCGAGGATGTCCTTTTGCCCGTACTTCCTCCAGCTACAGCCGTCGCTGACGGGGGATTCGACTCCTTCAGCGCCGCCGGAATCCACTCGCACTTCTTCCGTCCGCTTGGGCATTATCTTCCTGTCCACAGATACGCATAAATTTTACAAATTAGAGTGAGATATCAACTGACACCGTCGCTATCGATTGGATTGGACCTCTTCTTGGGAATCTTGCCGGCGGAACGAAGGCACTCTCCGGCGACCACCGGGTGGCTCGATTTGACCAAGGAAATCGACTTGTCGATCGCTGCAAGCATCTCTTGCAACAGCAAATGGCAGGATTCGCTGGAAAAGTGAAGAATGAGCTCGGTTTCCACAAGCCCCGCCAGTTCCTGAAGTCGAGCGAGCTCGTCCAGTAGCAGGCCCCGCTGTTCCTTCTCCATGACTCTCCCTCTCGACGAGAAAGGCTCCGAAGCTTCTAAAGCTGGCAATGTGCGAAGTGAATGGAGCCGAAGAAGCAAGAAAAAGAACGGGAGCGTCGGGAGGTCTTATAGAAGCGCGAAAAGCTTGACTGAGTTGGTCGCTCCGTTTGACAGCGAGATCATTTCCATCGCCGTCGTCGTCGTCGTCGTCGTCGTCATCTTGTTCTTCTTCCACGCCATCCGAAGACTGGCCTTTGAACTGTCCCAAGTATTCATATTGTAACCAGAGATGGTCGATTGCTCCAAGATTTGACTGAGATTATACAGAAATCGTAGGCGACGATAGAGAAATTCGTTGGAAGACGCCAAGCTTCAGAATCTTCAAACCAGGGAATGAGAGGCGGGTGGATGGGTGGGTAGGTGAAAGGCTTCAAGTGGAGTGACGTCACCATCCAGGCCCAGCCCCACTGCTTACGTAATCGAGCATATTTCCACAAAGGCTCACTTATCTTTCTAAAATTTCCAAACGTGTTCTTTTGACCGGTCTATCAAGAATTATAATTCTATTTGACTGATCATTCTCAAATATTTTTAAAAATAATTAATAACTATAAAAAGTCTAATATTTATCCCAAATTAATATTATAAGACTTCAAGATTCATATCAAATTTATAATTTTATACTATTGAATTTTTTTAATGATTATTAAAAAAATAATAAAAAAACTTGATAATCATCCTAAAAATCTAAAATGTATGCTAAAAGATAAGACTAATTGACTGATTAGTCAACTCAAATTACTTTTAGACCATGGATAATTTGAGATTTGATTAAATCGAAAAGGAAGGTGGGCCTTTTAATTATTTTATAATTTTATTGGGTTTTAATTAAAGAAAAGGTTTACCGATCCGTAATTAAACCAATTTTTCGGTCAAGAGCTTGGACCGTCCACGTTCAACTGTATGAAGCCCAAAGATGTGACATGCAATAAATAAATAAATATATAAATAAATATAATAAATATAAATTACACATGTCATTTTTCTGGCATTATATTCCACGAGTTGGTCGGTCCAATTGGTAATCTTGAAGCCTAACTTCATTATCTTGACTCGAAGAACAAACGATTCAACGGCTGAATTATAATTAATATCGATATTATTTGTGGTCGATATAGATTAGTATTTGATTTATGGATATGTGATGACTACATATTGGATAAGAATTAAAAGGACGCTGTTTTTTTTTCCGACTAGACTCGAAAAGAACGTCCTACTTCAAACAAAAGAACAATGATACGTATAAAAAATGTAACATCAAATTCAACATGACATATTCCATACAGTGAATTCCACATCCATACAGTGAGATCCACATCCATGTAGTTGAATGTGTCATATTAAATTTCATGCTATATTTTTTATGTAGCGTATCATTTTTCCAAATAAAAATTATAAAAAGAATATTCTATCTTATTTTTTTTATATCAAAATATTTTTAATTTAATATTATTATTGATGTAGTGAAGATGACAGAGACGATGTGGCAGGGTCAGACTCGATCAATGTAAGAGCCATGTGATATATTTAAAGACTTGATCAATATAGATATTCATGACTCGATAAACGCTAAGATTGTCAAACGAGTTAACCCATGATGGGACAAACAAATCCTCCATAAACCCGTCATATGATGGGGCGGGACGGATCGATCCATCAATTTGTAAAATTAAAAAATTTCCAATCCAATCTAACCTAAAACGGATTGCGAATTAGGCAGGTAAGCTTATGAGCTAGTTAAAAAATAAAAAATTAAATAAATAAATAAAAAAATTAAATTTAAATTATAATTTAAATAGGTTAAGTTGAAATTTTAAGTTTAAATTGTGATTTAAATTGGTTAAACTCACTAGTTCATTAAATTTTCTATTTTAATTGTAAATTTTAAAGAAAAAATTTTTTTCTCAATCCACGGGTCACTCATATGGGTTGCGGGCTTAGACGGGTTTGTCCACATGAACCCACTTTAAAATGTATTGATAAAATTTCAATCCAATCTGCTTAAATTGTTTGACGAGGTAGAGCCAACCCGACAGACCCAATCCAAATTGACGGCTATAGTGAACATAGGAGCCATGTGACAAACTTCAAGAGTTAGTCAATGCAGATATACAGGACTTGACCAAAGCAAATATCACCAATCTTCGATCGACAAAGTCGATCTGACATGTTGAGTCGAGTGTGACCTCTTGAATTGCCAACTTCTCAACTTCTCGAGTTGCTGACTTCCTAATCTTCCGAGGCCAATCGACTATCTGACTTCCTGGTATGCGCAGGATACGACGATTACAATGATATCATTTCATGAGGTGCATCCCTTGATTTTCTTTGAGGTGAGTCTCTAGAAATTTTCTCCCTATATAAGATAAGAGAAGGAACTCTTTACAAGGGCATTGGATATAATCTAATCTCATCATCTATATTACTCCATTTTACTCAATTTCTTATCATTTGGGTTTACTTTATAATATTTGAGTCTCCATGAAGATTTAGACATGGGAAGGACCTAACGTGTAGTAACTCTCAAAGTTCATTGATACGTATTACAATTTGCAAAGAAAGCTAGGAAAAGAGATGTCATTACTCTTTGTTACAATGTCCACCACATCAACACGGTCAGATTTACACGCCGCATCAATTATTATAATAATTTTTTAATCAAAATTATGTGTTTTAAATGGGCCAAAATTAATCCGTTTTATTAAAACGGCTACAACATCAACATGCTTATAACCCTAAAATTTAAAGTTATTTTAATATTAGTGAAAAAATACTCTTAACCTAATTAAAACTGTTTTAAATTAAAGAAATTTTGATCTTGAAGTAATTTTGACTAATATTAAAACAGTTTTAAAATTATAGGCACGAACGATGATATTTTTTTAGATAAAAAAATAAGAAGAAGAGCTCTTTAGTATATATTTGTTCAATATTTATCATGTTTATTTTGTGTATTTAATTTTCTAGCCACTTGGACAGTTGGACTTTGACTAATTGTCTAAGAGTGATGATTATTAGAAAACGGGTCAACTTTCAACTATCGTCGGTCAACATATCGAATCTAGAAGGCTGTCAAATGTTTAAAATAAAATCTAAAAAAATATTATATTTTTAAAAATATTAAAAATATACTCTCTTTTTGATATATTCTTCCTTCATGCCGTCTTCCAAGCCAAAATAATAGAACAATTTAAATTTATCAATTCTATATTTTTAGGTAAAATTAAAAATAAAGTTTATAAATTAAATTAAATTCATAAGTGGTAGTTTAATAGTAATTTTCTAATTTGAAGTTTATAATAGTTCATATCCTGATTTTTAAAACTTTGTATATATTCGGAATTTGTAAAAGTGTACAAAAATTTGTGAATGTTTGGTGTAAAATCTTTATAAAATTCATTGAAATTCCAAATTAATAGAATTATACTACAAATTTCATATAAAAACTAAATTATTACTTTATTAAATTTATTTGACTTATGTAATTTTAAAAGATTATTACCAACTTTTGTGTTTTAAACATTTTTTTAAAAATCAAACTTTAAGTTAAAATTAAAATGTTAAAACTATTTATTACAAAATGAAAGGGCAACATTTTTTAGTACCCAATTGGGTCTACCCCAATTAATCATAGAAGGACAATTTTGCCCCTTTTGCTTTACTCGCAAAGTGTCGAAAAACACTATAGTGAATGGTAGTATAGTAGCATTGTTCGACAATAAGTTCACTTCTCTTGGCATTCAATCTTTGGCTAGCAAACTCTGAGGCATCAACAATTTGATGCTTCATAAAATTTGTAATGATATTGCTTTGTGGACGAGGTCCTTGTATCTTGGTAAACAATTATCATTTCATCGTAAGTAATATATCAGAGAGTAATCTTATCTTAACGAGAGAGTTCAACTCTTATCTTAACCTAATGGAATTCCTTTTCATCCTTGAAGATCCCTCTCATGTTTGTGGTGAGGCTCACTCTTTCACGTGGCAAAAGGTCATACGTTGATCGAATGAGATAACGCCCTTAAGAAACTTACGAGAAGACCAGATCCGACAGTCGTTTTCTTTTGACCTTATGTGCAAAAGAGTATTCAAGGGACCAGGTCTGACAATCTCGTAATCGAACATTCGTAAGAATATTCATATGTCATATAAGATAGTAGTTCTCACAGTCGAGGCCGAGATAATCGAGACGAGACGATCGAGATAAAAAGATAGATTACGAGATGGCCGAGGACTTTATCATGAAATAGTGACCCCTACATTGGGATATCGTCCGGATCGATGCCAGGGAGGATTGAGAATTAATTCGACCCTTAACCATGAACAAGGGACAATCCTCACCGATACCCTTCCAAAATTCAAATTCTCATGGCGGCAGAGAGGCTTCGCCGGCATCTGCTCGTACAGAATCATACTGTCCCCGCCTCCGCCCCTGACGGCCCCCGTCGATATGCTGGTGGCGAGGTGGTATGCATGGCTTGCCCCTGCTTATATCACACATCGCCGCCGAGGTCATGCACCACCTTCGTTTTCCTTCTGCTACTCGATACCGAGGGTTTCATATATATATGACAGGGCAGGCGGAATCTACGGCGGCCTGGGAAGGATCTGTCGTCTGTCGCAAGGACGCCAAATTCGGCGGAAGCCGCTGCAGCTGCTAACGGCGAGTTTCCATAACCGGAGCCGCCGGAGTTCCGCTATCGACGAGGACGACGCGGCCACTGAGGCGGCATCCCCTTCCTCGTCCCACGGTGCGGTGTCCCTGAGATCGGGCGGTGCCCGGATTCGAATCCTCGGTGGCGGACGGACGCATAAGGGCGCCAGCCAAGTGCTGCGCAGGCCGTTGGCGGAGTGTACGACGGCCACTGCGGGGCGAGCGTGGCGCCGGTGCGCCTGCCGCTCGCGACCGCCTGTGTCGTGGTGCTGGCGATTCATCAATTAGGTGGCGGCGCTTCAGGGCGGGTGGCCGAAGGCCGAAGACAAAATGGAGGGCAGTGATCTAAGGCTTGCTTGGCCAACAAAACAATGGAGAGGTGAGAGCATGCAAGATTTTTGGAGAAAAAGGTGATCATTGTTATTCTGAAATCAAAATGCTGCTTGGCCAACAAAACAAAACAGCTTTACAATTCATACATTTGTTTGTCCTATTTGTTTCCCTTTGAACAAAGATTAAAACACAAGCCATTCTATAAAGAACTGAAATAAAGCAAACCTCACTGCGACAAGAACAAGGTTGTTTGTTCTCTGTTGACTTGGCTCTGGGAAAACTACGAGCCACACCAGCAGGGCATCAGACGCTATTATGCCCAGGAATCTGCACGCACACCATTGCCATTTGCCGATCCATTGGTATGAAGCTTCTTCAAATTCCCATTCTGATAAGATTTTGAAGTCAGAGGATCATTGATTGGATGTCTTGGGGTTCTGAGTTCATAATGAACAGGGTCCTTCAGAAAAGTGCCGAGCTGCCCGCTGGAGGCTGCAATTAGTCCTGTCAAAAATTTCACAAGGAAAAATTAAATGAGACTAAAAAGAAGTAAATTTCTGTTGATGATATAGTAGTTGAGCGATCTGACTAAGAAGAAACAACAGCAAGTCCAATTCTGGGTCTAGCGACTAAAAATCGTTGTGACTGAGTTATTGGTTGTTCAAGAGTTGGAAGCATCTGGCATTAACCAAGATTTGAAATCTTAAACACTGCCAGAGTTCTAGTCTCTGACCTGAACAATTGATTTTTTTTAAAAATTTTAACCTTCTGCCACTGTAAATAGTTTTATTTTAGAATGACAATTCATTTCTCATTCTAAATTATGCTCCATTTTACATAGTTCATGAACTTTAGTTTCAACATATTAACTTATAGTTTGCTACTAACCAAGTTTGTTCCTGAACATATTAATTTTTACAAGTTTTACCATATTAAGTTCATATATCAGATTAATAATATATGTATTTATTGTTATAGAGTTAAGATGATGCTGATGATACAAAAGAATGCAATCTTGTTCTAATCCCTTTTCTAGTTGTTTTTCTATATTTTATCACTATCACTCTTGTTAACTGTTGCCCTCATCTATAATGCCTTAATGAATGCTAGTTCATCAGTAAGTCATTTTCAAAAGGGAAGAGCAATATTAACATACCTAAGAAAAGGGCAGAGGGTTTTCCAGGTCTAGATTTGAACTCTGGATGAAATTGCACCCCGATGAAATAAGGATGATCAGGCAGCTCAATAATCTATAACAATTATATCGAGTATGAAGTATCAGAAAGGAATTTGAAAATCATTCAAATCATATGAATTATCTTCTGCATACCTCCATTCGTTTTCCAGTTTCATCTTTACCGACAAAAGCAAGCCCTGCCTTCTCAAATTCTGGGACCATATCTGGGTTTACCTGAACAAATCATAATCAAGCTACTTAGTACTGATAGCATGAACACAATCATCTGCTAATTTAACAGTGAACAGACCTCATATCTGTGTCGATGCCTTTCATCAACAAAATTGGCATTCCTGTACCTATACAGAGTAATATGAAGTCAAGGGTTTCCGTTTCCCCAATCAATAAACCAAAACATAAATTCGAATTCATGAAACATATAAACAAACTCAAGGAGAATTTCTGTACTTACAACTTTGCGGCTTTACAGCAAGGGGCCTCAAAATATGTCCTCCTAGATCCAAGTCTCATCGTACCACCCATATGAGTTTTTGAGCCCTTGAGATTGTACCCAATATTTGCAGTGATAGAAGATCGAAGAAACTATAAATATGGCATGTGAAGATTGAAATAATTACTTACCTCAGGCATGAAAATGATACATGGTGTTGTTGTATCAGGGGCAAACTCTGTACTGTTTGCATATGGCAAGTTCAAGATAGAACGAGCAAATTCAATCACAGCAATCTGCATTCCGAGACAAATGCCAAGGTAAGGCACTTTGTTTTCACGGGCATATTTAGCAGCCAGTATTTTTCCTTCCACGCCTCTGTCTCCAAAACCGCCTGGAACTAGTATGCCGTCTGCTGCCTAAATCAGGATATTGTTCATCAAACATATATAGAGGATCTAAGACAGCTAGAACCTACTCACCTTCAATAGCTCCCATGCCTTTTTGTGAACTTCAGGTGCCTGACAAAAAAAGAAAAGAAAAAAAATTGCTATCAGAGTTTGTAAGCAATCAGTTTCACCAAACAAGGAATAAGAAAGCGAAGAAACGAGAGCTGAAAGTTGTGGTGAAAAGATTAGCCAAACCTCATTTTCTCTAGTTTCTTCAAGATCAGCAGATGCTACCCAATTGACAACTAGTTTCCTTTGGCAATCAACAGAAGCATGCAAAAGTGCCTGAAAAAGGTTAAGATCTAATCAACTTTAAATAAAATATTGTGCAGAAAAGAAACCCATGTACTGGAGATTAAGACATGAAGTGCACAAGTAATAGTCTGTTACTTGGATGCTAGATTGTTGGTTGTATTACACTTCCATAAAGCTCAGTGATTGTGAAAAATCCCGGAAGGCAAACTCAAAGAGAGAAGTTATTACTTGTTAATTTTCTGTGGATGCTAGAATATGCTCTAATTCATCACTAATCACGCAGAAGAATATTTGCTATGAATAAATGATAGTTGGAGATCAGCAAACTAAAGGTAGATATTACACTAGTAATGACCAAGAAAAACTGCATATTTAATCTTGATTTACCATTCATGTGAGAAACAAAAAGTTGACCTTTTAGCAATCTAAAAAGTGCCATGATGATTTCCTAATGTATCAACCCTCTTTTTCCCAATTGATTGGTCTGTCAACAATAACTTGCATATTATAGGTTAGAAGTTACTCCAGCAAGAAGAACAGGCTAATCTCCAGTATCAAAATATATTCTTTTAACTTTTACTGGAACAACATAAAGAATTTCTGATAGGAGCAACCACATATCACAACTTATTCTTGCAAATGCTTTGACTTGCAAAAGAAATAACAGTATCTCATTCACTCTTTCCTCTTCCCTACTCGACATTCATATATAACTTTCCCCACGGGATCTGTAACAAACCATTCTAAATGCTAGAGACAGAAGAGCTGGTACATGGTACACATATAAAACCAGCCAATTTGAACCAATTGCACTAGAGATGTAAATTGATTACATAAATAGTCAAAATTTTGAGAGATGAACAAAATGAATGATATCCCAAAAATAAGCTTGCTTTTCAGCATACTATTAAACCTGCTAGTACTAGCTCAAAAAATAAGTGTGTACTACAAAGGAACCAGAATATATTTAAAACTAGGAAAGAAAGATGAAGGATGTACTGTATGTATCTCACCTTCAAGACTGAGAGATAAGAATCAGAAAGGCCAGTATATTTTCCAACCATTGCAATCCTAACCTGAGAGGTCAATGACAACTTTGTTCAGTGGTCAACAACTGCAACAGTGCAAAACAAGGGAAAGAAAACTATAAGTAGAAGGAAAGGAACCAACAGGATCCTGCAAAGTATCACAAATTTTTGCTCTTCTTGTCCATTCATCCAACCAAGGTTGCTTAGCAATTCTGTCAATGTCAAAAATAAATTACAAATGAACACACAGAATTTACAAGGTGCTCTAATGATTCCACATAGTATACAAAAAAGAGTGCATACAAAACAAATTTAAAAAATCATGTAAGATACAGACCCTTGAAGTTGCAAAACTTCTATAAGAGCT
The DNA here is from genome assembly GCF_044706935.1 of Curcuma longa. Taxonomy (NCBI): domain Eukaryota; kingdom Viridiplantae; phylum Streptophyta; class Magnoliopsida; order Zingiberales; family Zingiberaceae; genus Curcuma; species Curcuma longa. Next base: position 6,055,336 of record NC_133874.1, read on the forward strand.
TCATGTGTTTTTTGGTTCTGCAAATTGGTTCATGATACAGTCAAATAAACATGTATTGTCAGCTTAAAAAAGGCATGCGGAATGTAGCACCATATGACATTGAGAACTATGAGTTCTACCTTTAGAAGTATAGGAATGTGCCAAATATTTGTGACATCATGAAGTGTGACAATATTTGATACCTGCACAAATAGGATTCACATATATTTTGCAGGTTTGGAATTCCAAAGGCTATCATCAGTGACCAAGGATCACATTTTTGCAAC